>NC_133381.1:26045862-26152885 GCF_049309525.1 Garra rufa
CGATGCTGGAGTGGCCAGTGAGACATTTGTAGGAAGTTTGACAACTTTTTAAAGTTTTCAACTTTTGGATTTTTTAACTTTGGGGAATTTTTGTCCAGCTGCATTTCAACCTTCTTTTTGGAAGTGTCAGTCAAAACAGACCATCTCTGTTTTTAGTTCTAAGGTTATTTGTATTCGTGTGGGTGAGTTTTAGACTGTTTTTCGAGTCTGTTTTTGACTCTCTGGCAGTGAACCGGACAGCAAGGACAAGAGGAATGTAGCAGGTCTGTTTTGGAGCTTAGTTTTCTGTCTGTTCAACTTGCTGTCTTACTCTGTGCTAGAAGTGTATAGAAAGCTTGAGAAAGTACTTGTGTGAGTGTGAGAGAGATTTTGTATGCCTCAGAGTGTGTTAGTGTAGTTTGCCCTGATATTTCGCCTCAGGCGGTGCGAGTGCTTTGTATGGAAACTTTAAGAGCACTGCGTTTGCAAGGACGCTGCACAACCTCCCAGAGAACGATGACCTTCTTTTTCCAAAGAATTTTTGTGTTTGGTTCTGAGTGTTTCTTGGAGACTAGCTGAATCGTTTGTTTAAATGTGAATTGGGTTGTGGGTGCTTGTTCAATGCGTTTGTTTATTTGTCATTGACTGCTGTTGACCCCTCTGTGCATGCAGATGGGATGGCCCACTTCGAGCGCTCTGACAGGGGGGGGCGGCCGGCTCAATGGAGGAGGAGACAGCAGAGATGGAGTGGAACAGATCATGCTCATAATGACAACAGGTGAAAATGAATACTTTTATTTAGCAAGAATAAAAATAAATTAAAAGGTTTCAAATATGCTGTTTTTCTAAACTTTCTGTTCATCGAAGAAACCTGAAAAAAATCTACTCAGCTGTTTTCAACATGATGACGATATTAATAATAAAATAATGTTTTTAAGCAGCAAATTAGAATATTATGATTTCTGAAAGATCATGTGACTGTAGTAATGATGTTAAAAATGTAGCTTTAAAATTACAGAAATAAATAACATTTTGAAGTATATTCAAATAGAAAACTGTTATTTTGACTGGTGTATTATATTTACTATAAAGTTGGAATACTATATTTAGCATCTAGTACTAGAACTGTACATTTTATAATATGGAGTTTATATTAAATCTCTTTTAATTTTTATTTCACTCTGAGGTCCATTCATAACATAGTTTTTTTTGCACCAAATACATTATTTATGGTTAATGTAATTTAGTTAATAGTTAAATTGTTATTTTTTTTCCCCTATCTCTGATCCTCAGCATGACATTTTTTTTTTGATGCTGTGCCGTTAAGACACTCTATGTCTGCTGAATTGCTTGCTTTCTGTCAGGTGCATTACAGTTTGTGCTGCACTAACTTTCATGAACAGCTACTGAATTACACATTTTTTAAATATTTTTGATAGAAGTCTCTCATGCTCTCCAAGGCTACATTTATTTGAAAGTAAAAAATTGCTATTATGAGCTGTTTTCCTCTTTTAATATGTTGTAAAATGTAATTTCAACTGACCAGCATGAATTTAAATGGAAATCTTTTGCAACCTTGTCTTTTATGTCTCTTACTGTCACTTTTGGATATTTTAATACATCCTTGCTGAATAAAGGAATTATAATACACTATATTGCCAAAAGTATTGGGACACATGCTCTAATGAGCAGGTTTGACTACTGTAGTAATTTCCAAGGGTACAAATCCTAATTTTTAATCATATAATGATATTCTAGCATGTTGTGTTCTTCTAATTCGATAGCAACAGCTTTGACAGGACCTTTTTCTATTCTAACATGACAATGCAAGGTTTATAAGGCAAGGTTGTGGAAGAACTGGTAATTAAAGTATCCTTATTTAAGGCATTATAAATGAGTGACGTTTAGCAGCTCGTCTCATAACATCTTTCTGACTTACGTTTCATCACTCTGACTAACAGTTTGTGTGACATAATTTGATACAAGGATTTTATGTATTTTTTAGGGCTGTCAAACGGTTAATCGTGATTAATCACATCCAAAATAAAAGTTTGTTTTTACATAATATATGTGTGAGTACTGTGTAAATTTATTATGTATATAAAAATACATACTTGCATGTATATATATTTGATGCAAAATGTTATATGTAACTATAAAGAGTTTATATGTATATAGAATTAAATATAAATATATATAGACAACTATTATTATAATATATACATGTACGTGTATGTATTTATATATACATTATTAATGTACTCAGTACTCACACATTTATTATATAAACACCAACTTATTCTGGATCTGATTAATCATGATTAATTGTTTGACAGCCCTAGTATTTTTTGAATAAAAAATGTATCCTTTTATTCAGCAAGGATGTATTAAAATATCTTAAATTTACAGTAAGAGACATTGGTGTTTGGTGATGAGTTTTTGGCTCAAGGACTTTGCTTTCTGTAGACCAGTCAAGTTCTTCCACACTGACTGAATCAATCATTTATTTTTGAACCTTGCCTTATATGCAGATGCATTGTCATGTTAGAATTGAAGAGGGTCCTGTCAAAACTCTTGCTGTAAAATTAGAACCACACAATATCCTCGAATATCATTATATGCTTAAACAAAGATTTGTACTCATGGAAATTACTAAATTAGTCAAACCTCTCCTTCATAAGGAGGTGTCCCAATACTTTTGGCAATATATAGTGCATCTTCTGGTGAGTTAAAAATAATTGCTGTTTCTGAAGTGTAGATGGTCAGATAGTCAGTTTTGGTCTACATCGTTTGGAAACTTGTTGTTTTTGAACTGCAGATAAAGTTTTGACTTCTTTTTCTTGTATTTTTTTCGATCCACCTTATTCTTAAACATGGAAGTAAGCCTATGGGCGAGACTTCGCTTCATTAGGGAAATAAAGAAAAGACATGAACATGAAAAACATGCAGGAAATGGTTAAACTTTGCACTACAAACCATTGTGTTCATAATTAAGATAATACATTAAAATATGGTGAGACAAACCAATTTTCAATATCAAGCAGTAAAACCAGCTGTTTTGCACAACTAAAAATAGCTGGACACGGATGAGACCGAAAGCCAGACCCATAAAGTATGCAAATGGCCGTTCCCACTCTTACTGGGAAAATAAGGTGGGTAAATTTCATTAAATCTAAACTCTCTTTTATTTTTTCTTTTAGGCTGGCCGGGTTTCATTACGATGCCTGTCGTACAAGCCATCGGCCCCTTCATCCCGCAGTTCAGCATGACAGTCACACAGTGGCGCTAGATGAACTCACTCTCAAGCACATGGCAGAAGACTGCTCCTCTGTCAAATCGCAGCTGCTCAAACTGAAGAGTCTACTGCAGGTACCACACATACACGCACACAATCTTGCACTTGCATATGTAAACACAGCTGTTACCCTCTGAGCAGCTTTTAGTAGTGTGTAGGAGTAAAACAAAAAGAGAGAAAGGATAAAAAAAACAGAAGTTGTAAACAGAGTTTCATCTCCTGAATAAATTGTCATTTTATGTAGATGGATGATGGTGAGATTACTCCAGAGAGTTTGGATTCCAGCGAAGACGAAGGCAGAGCCCAGCAGGTCCGTAATATCCCATAAACACCCACCTGAATAGAGCTGTTCAGCTCGCTGTCCTTAAATCTGAAAAAGAACATTAGCATTTTCAAGCCACGGGCTCCCTCAGGATTTTCTAATGTGTTTTTATAAAAGTGGTTTTCAAATGCTAAATGCTTGCTTACTGGAGATGTCCCTGGTTTGTTCTACATCATAAATTGCACACATTGATCTTAAAACATGAACTTTGAAGCTGTTAAAAGAACCCTAATGTAGCAGCTTCTTTTTTTTTTAAAGCACACAACAGTTGGAATTCACATTTGAGTTGTGTGTAATTTATGAAGTAGAACAAAACATTAATATATCTCAAGTAATGTTTACCACGGAGCTTATTATACTCATAAATTGCAAACTGCTATTCTAAAAAGCCATTAGTAATTCCAGAGGGAACCCATGGTGAATTAGCCTTCTCTTTTAACCTAAAAATGGTCAGCAGCTCTGTTTTTTCATGTATTATTGATATGTAGACAATTTAATGCATTATTATTATTATTATTTTTTTTTGTCAGATGGAAGAACTGATGAAGGAGGTGGCTCATCTCAGGGAAGAGCTGAAGAATAAAGATAAAATCATCACACGGCTCACTCATCAACAGCATCAACAATCCGTGAGCCATCACCATTCCTGACACTTTCACACTTGCGCTCATTTTGACCGTTTTGTATTGATTGGAAATACATAATACATGAGTGGCTAATCAGAGCCTGCAGTGTCTGCTGAAAGTCATGCTAACTCCATGTTTGCATGAATAAGGTGAAATCAGGGCGAGATGTTCTCAGAACAAACCTACATCTCATACTGTTCATTAACTTTGCCGTTTCGAGCCATAAAAACAGCGAATGGCATCAACACACGCACTTTAACCTTTAATCCCAATTACTGTCACCTTCAGTGAGCAATTATATCATTAGCGCTAATAAACTTGCTCACCGCTTTTGCATTATGCTGATTGCAAAGCAAAGATGAAAGCAATTGAGATTTCTTTACAATAGAACAAGAGTACGTTATTAGTGGTGCTTAAGGCAAGAATCAGTATTACTTACACGTTGGTTAGAGAATGTGAACTCTCCTTCACTTCTTGTGCTATTGACATGAACGATACCTCAAAAAAGATACCTATAATGGTTTGAGGAGAGATGTTGTTACAAGCAACCTGATTTAATTTTCTTTTAAAATGTTAACACTTAACAATAAGGTTCATTAGTTAACATAAATTAAGAATGAATAATACTTCTACAGCATTTATTAATCTTAGTTAATGTTAAAGGAGTAGTTCACTTTCAGAACAAAAATTTAAAGATAACTTTCTCACCCCCTTGTCATCGAAGATGTTCATGCCGTAAAGAAATTTCAGGATTTCTCTCCATATAATGGACTTCTATGGTGCCCCCGAGTTTGAACTTCCAAAATGCAGTTTAAATGCAGCTTCAAAGGGCTCTAAATGATCCCAGCCGAGGAAGAAGGGTCTTATCTAGCAGGTCGATCGGTTATTTTCTAAAAACATTTACAATTTATATACTTTTTAATCTCAAACACTCGTCTTGCCAAGCTAGACAAGATTAGCATTTGAGGTTAAAAAGTATGTAAATTAAATTTTTTTTTTAGAAAATAACCCATCGTTTTGCTAGATAAGACCCTTCTTACCTTGGCTGTGATCGTTTAGAGCCCTTTGAAGCTGCATTTTGGAAGTTCAAACTCGGGGGCACCATAGAAGTCTATATGGAGAGAAATCCTGAAATGTTTTACTCAAAAAACATAATTTCCTTACGACTGAAGAAAGAAAGACATAAACATCTTGGATGACAAGGGGGTGAGTACATTATCTGTAAATTTTTGTTCTGAAAGTGAACTACTCTAATTTATATTTATGGTTATTTTTATTTATTTACATAATGGTTATATTTAAATTGCAAAACTACTTTGCAAAACGTCATTCATAATGATTTTTTTACTATTGTTTAATGATTTTTTTTTTTGTCATGTCGTGTCAAAATAAAACTACGAAAAATGGTTGTCTTCACTATTTAGTTATATTTATGGTTATTTATTTACATAATGGTTATATTTAGATTGCAAAACTGATTAAGATCAAACAAAAATAATAACTTAGTAATATTTATTAAATAACATTATTAATACCAAATCATAATGCATTGTTTATTATTAAGTTAATGATTTTTTGTCATGTTGTGTTAGAATTAAACAGAAAAATGTATATTTACAATTTGGTTATTTATAATTATTTACATACTGGTTATATTTGGATTACAAAACTACTTTGCAAAACTGTTTTAGATGAGACAACTAGTAATTTATTATAAATAATTTATTAAATAATAAAAAAATAAATAATAACAATTCATGATGAATTGTTTTGCTATAGTTATTTTTTGTCATGTGTCAAAATAAAACTGTAAATTGGTTATGTTCAAAATTGGTTATATTTATGTTTTTGTATGTAATAGTAATACTTAAACTGCAGAACTACTTTGTAAAACTGTTTTAGAAAATTATATTTATTAATTATAATTTAATGTATTAAATAATATTATTATTATTATTATTAATAATAATAATAATAATAATGAGAATATTTGTAATTCTCAATGCTTTATTATTACTTTAGTTTAATTTTTTTTGTCTTGTCGTGTCCAAAATAAAACAGAAAAATGGTTGTTATTTTTTTAACAATTTGGTTATATTTATGGTTATTTATATTTATTTGCATAATGGTTATATTTAAATTGCAGAACTACTTTGCAAAACTGTTTTAGATAAGAAACAATAATTTATTATGAATAATTTATTGAATAATAATGATAATAATAATAATGATGACAATTCATAATAAATTGTTAATTTTTTTGCGTCAAAATAAAACTGAAAAATGGTTATCTTCACAATTTGGTTATTTATTGTTATTTTTATTTATTTACATAATTGTTACATTTAAATCGCAGAACTACTTTGCAAAACTTTTAGAAAAAAAAAATTGTGATTTATTATTAATTATTTAAAAAATAATAATAATAATAATATTATTAATTATTTTTTAGTCGTGTCAAAAATAAAACAAAAAAATAGTTATCTTTACAATTTGTTTATTTATGGTTGTTTATTCATTTTTATTTACATAATGGTTATATTTAGATTGCAAAACTACTTTGCAAAACTATTTTAGATAAGACAAAGATTAATAAATTATTAAATAAATATGAATTCCTAATGCATTGTTTTTCTTGTAGTTGTATGTGTTTTTTTGTGGTTATGTCAAAAATAAAATTATAATTAAACTATCAACGTAATGTTGTTTATCAGAACACTTTTTTTTATTTTTTTATTCTGTATTGTTATTGGTCATAATGGTAAATTTCTCTATAATAGAAATGCCCTGGAAACTAGCATTGTGGGAGCAAGTTTTGAATAGATAAGATATTCAAACCACTCATAATTTCTTTAGAATGTATACAAATCTAATTAATATTTCATTGATTCTTTGTCTTTCAGCCGTTGAGATGTCAGTGTCATCAGAAGAAGTCAGGGGTCAAAGGTGAGAGGCGAACTCATCACGATAAATCCACTCAGACGGTGTGGCGACCACCGCATCATCACCCCGCTGTGAGTCATTTCTCGCTATCTGGCTAGCAACGTGCATGCCAACATGATACCATCATCAAGGCACCCAAAACTCTCCCAAAATGTCAGTGTAGTGAGACGAGTGTATCTGTGTGTGTCCTTGGTGAGCTGTCTGCCTCATTTTCATTTTCTGTTCCCCCCTCTAAACCTCTCTAGGCTTTATAGGTGGCTAGCTGTTTACAAAAGGGCGAAGCAAATGTGTTGTCAAGGCTGACAAATCAGACAACACATTCCTTCTGTTCTTTTCCTCTCCTCCATCCTTTCCTCCCTCGCGTTCGTTTTTCGTGGTGAAATAGCCCGACGGTCTCGCGGGACGCCCTGAGCTGAGGCTAGTTTGCCGAGGTGCCGATTTGGCCAATTTGCAACTGCTACTACAGAGTGCAGAATGATTGTCATCTCCTATTTAAGTGAAGCCGTGCTGCACCTACTCCGGTGGTTGAGCTTTCAGAGCCCCAGCCTGGGATGTTCACCAGGGGACGTGTTCTTATTGAGGACCGGCACACAATCAGTAAAACTAAAGGCACACGGTGAAAGACCGGAGTCTGGAGAGATTATAGGGAGGAGAGAGAGATGAGGGAGGTAACAAGAGGTGGATGAGAATTTAGAAGTGGAAATGAAGAAGAGAAATAAACTGTTTTACAGGTTTAGGGATAACAGGATTTGTGTTCAGTTTGCATATGTGACCCTGGACCACAAAATCAGTCATAAGGGTCAATTTTTGGGAATTGAGATTTATGCATTATCTGAAAGCTGAATAAATAAGCTTTCCATTCATCTATGGTTTGTAGGGTGACAATATTTGAGTTAAGTTGTCCAAAAGAAGTTCTTACCAGCGCATATTACTAATAGCAAATTAAAGGGATAGTTCACCCAAAAATTAAAATTTGATGTTTATCTGCTCACCCCCAGGCCATCCAAGATGTAGGTGACTTTGTTTCTTCAGTAGAACACAAAGATTTTTAACTCAAACCGTTGCAGTCTGTCAGTCATATAATGGCAGTCATTGGGACCCACAGCTTTGAGTGTCAACAATACATACACAGACAAAACCAAATAAAAACCCTGCGGCTTGTGACGATACATTAAGGTCCTAACACACAAAACAATCGGTCTGCAAGAAACTGAACAGTATTTATAATATTTTTTACCTCTGAATCACCACAATGTCCAACTGTCCTGAGCATGTTCACAACAGCCAGCGAGTGACGTGTCCAAGTTCTCTGGCGTAGTAGACGCATGCGCAGAAGTGATCTGTCCTGCGTATACACACTCATTGTTTACACAGAGATTGTGGGTATGATGGCACCTCAAAATGGTATTTTCTTGTGCTTACCCTGATTGTTGCAACTGATTAAAAACTAAAAGATTACATTTGCTTGCGCGAACTCATCCCGGGAGTGTTGACTTTTCACTGTCTCCTAACTTTTGAGCCTAATCGGCTGAAGTTATGGTTGCTTGCTCTTCGTCACGCGCCGGCTGTTGTATACGATAAACCTCAGTGTAACGTCACAAGCCACAGGTTTAATTTGGTTTTGTCTGTGTATGTTTTTTTTGACTCTCAAAGCCATGGATCCCATTGACTGCCATTATATGACTGACAGACTGCAATGGTTTGAGTTAAAAATCTTGGTGTTCTACTGAAGAAACAAAGTCACCTACATCTTGGATGGTCTGGGGGTAAGCATATAAACATCAAATTTTCATTTTTGGGTGAACTATCACTTTAGGTTTTTATATATTTACAGTAGGAAGTTACTGAAACCAAAACACCTTAATGGAACATGATCTGGAACATGAGTTATTTTCCATATAATGAATGTGAACAGTGGCCATGGCTGTAGAGCAAGGTTATACATCATTTAACCCGTTTCTTGCACTAAGCTGTTAAAAAACTTGGAATATAGTTTACGATTTGTATAGATTACATTTATGATGTTTTTAGTGATTTGATTTTAATTTTATTTATTTATTTATTTGAATGAATTTGTTCTTTTGGCCACTTAACAGTGATTGGTCCCCATTCACTTTCATTATATGGAAAATTGAAGCTCTGACATTCTGATAAACCGTGTGTTCCTTTGGGAAAGAAGCAATGCAGGTATGTAGAGGACAAGTGGGTGAAAAAATTCTTAGAAATGGCAAAAAAAGAAGAAGCGAAATAAACTCATATACCGGATTGGGGATAACAGGATTTGTGTTCAGTTTGCATATGTGACCCTGGACCACAAAACCAGTCATAAGAGTCAATGTTTTAAAATTGAGATTTATGCATCATCTGAAAGCTTAATAAATAAGCTTTCCATTGATCTATGGTTTGTAGGGTATGACAATATTTGGGCCTTTAAAGTTGTCCTAAAGAAGTTCTTACCAATGCATATTACTAATAACAAATTAAAGGGATAGTTCACCCAAAAATGACAATTTGTTGTTTATCTGCTTACCCCCAGGGCATCCAACATGTAGGTGACTTTGTTTCTTTATAGAACATAATGTTCAACTCAAACTGTTGAAATGGCAAAAAAATATTACCCTGAAGAGATAGTTCACCCAAAAATAGAAAATTCTTTCATCATTTACTCACCTTCATGTTGTTACACACCCATGTGGATTTCGTTCATCTTTGAAGCATAAACAAAGATATCTTTAATGAAACTTGAAAGGTGAGGAAAGTGGTGTGAAGTGGTGGACTAGCACTTAAAGGTTTGTTAGGGTTAAAACGTTAATTTAGGGTATGTTAAAAATTTAACTTTGAATGAGTTTATTATAAACTAAGTTTTTAATGATCAGTTATTAATTGTCTAAAAAAATGTGTAGCAAGTTAAAAGGATAGTTCACCCAAAGATGAAAATTCTGTCATTAATTACTCACCCTCATGTCGTTGCAAACCTGTAAGTTCATCTTCAGATATTTTTGATGAAATCCAAGAGCTTTTTTTAACCCTGCATAGACAGCAACACAACTGACACATTTAAGGCCCAGAAAGTTGGTAAGATAGTCCAAAGGTAGAAAAAATAAATAAATAAAGTTGTTATTTTTGTTTTCTTTGTGCACAAATTATTATCATAGTTTTATCAAATTAAGGTTCAACCACTGATCTCACATGGACTATTTTAACGATGTCCTTACTACCTTTCCTGTCTATGCAGGATCAGAAAGCTTTCGGATTTCATCAAAAATCTCTTAATTTGTTCTAAAAAGTTGTACAGAGGTCATACAGGTTTGTAATGACGATGATGGTAAGTAATTAATGACAGAATTTTCATTTTTAGGTAACCTATCCCTTAAACAAAATGTTTAATCTATGGTTGCTGGCCTTCTCATAACTCAGACAGTTTAATATTTTTCTGCTTACCACGAGTGTGACATGTTCCTAGACAGACTTCCTTTGTTATTCTTAGAACAATGTTGCTTTCAGTCAATCATAGACCTCATTCTTTCCCTAATGCTAAATGAATGCCTAAAATTAGAAGGCAGTGACTGGTTGATTGGACTTCCTGTAAAGAATGTTGATGCAGGAAAACGTCCTACTTGTGTAAATGACATCTTGTACATTAATTATGTACCAGATATCATAGCATCTTTTGTTTACCCCAGTTGTGTCTTGTAAAACAGCTATTGCATATCCTTCTTGTCTACACACTGCCATTTATAGAGAAATCTGCAAATTGCATACTAATGTCTATACTACATTGAGTGCCTACTCAGTATGTAATACAGTCTCTTGTTCATTTAAGCATTAAGTGAGTCTTGCTGAGCCAGTATTTTGACGGTCCACTTTATAGCTTATTCTAGCCAGGGACAACCCACTTGGACAGGAAGAAACTTGTTCTTATGTTCGGTTTAGAGGCGGGTGAATCTGAAATCGATCATACCAGAATAAATTGTACATTTCAAATAATGCCACAGGAGTCTCTATGAATGGTTCAGTCTGTCCAGAAGAATACATACTGTAGTTTCACAGACATTATTTTCAGATAATTTACTCTTATGTCATCCAAGATTTTCATGTCTTATTTTCTTCAGTGGAAAAGAAATTAAGGTTTTTGAGGAAAACATTCCAGGATTTTTCTCCATATAGATGACTTCAATGGGAATCAGCAAGTTGAAGGTCCAAATTGCAGTTTCAGTGCAGCTTCAAAGTGCTCTACACAATCCCAGCTAAGTAATAAGGTCTTATCTAGTGAAATGATCAGTCATTTTCTAAAAATAATAAAAATGTATATACTTTTTAACCACAAATGCTCATCTTGCACTAACTCGACGTCACGCATTACTTAGTCATTTTGGAAAAGTAACGCATGACGTAGGCAGAAGTACCGACCCAGTGTTTACAAAGCTAACGTGTAAAGAAAGTCCAACACCCTTTACAACAAAAGGTAGAACAACAATGCTGGATGATTTTAAAATTTGAGGAGAAAATTAGACGGAGCTTTTTGAACGAAAGTACACAAATGAAAAACTAACTGTGTGTGACTTTTACAACGTAATTATTGCAGCTAGTGCAAGATGAACATTTGTGGTTAAAAAATATATAAATATAATTGTTTTAGAAAATGGTCCATCGTTCTGCTAGATAAGACCCTTATTTCTCATCTGGGATCATGTAGAGCCCTTTGAAGCTGCATTTAAACTGCAATTTGGACCTTCAACCTGTTGGCCCCCATTGAAGTTTTCCTTAAAGGAGTAGTTCACTTTCATAAGAATTTACAGATAATGTACTCACCCCCTTGTCATCCAAGATGTTCATGTCTTTCTTTCTTCAGTCGTAAGGAAATTATGTTTTTTGAGGAAAACATTTCAGGATTTCTCTCCATATAATGGACTTCTATGGTGCCCCCGAGTTTGAACTTCCAAAATGCAGTTTAAATGCAGCTTCAAAGGGCTCTAGACCAGTGTTTTTCAACCTTTTTTGAGCCAAGGTACATTTTTAATTGAAAAAAAATCACAAGGCACACCAACAATCGAAACTGTAAAATTGTTTTAACTCTGTAGCCTATATTAACAATATACAGCCATTCTTATCGAAGTGTCTTGAACAGGAATCAAATAAACACAAAGAAAAAAGTATTTTATCTTTCATATTTCTTCTACTTTTAAATAAAAAGTGCAATTAACAATATGCAGTCATTCTTATTTAGGTGTCTTGAATAGGAATCAAATAAACACAATGAAAACAGTTTTTTGATCTTTCATATTTCTACCTACTCAGTGTGAAACCTGGGCCTGTTTGTATGAACACAGAGCTGATAACTTATTAGTTTCCAAAAAATGTTTTAGACCAATTAGGTGAAATTGAATAATTTTCCACGGCACACCTGACGATCTCTCACGGCACACTAGTGTACCACGGCACAGTGGTTGAAAAACACTGCTCTAGACAATCCCAGCCGAGTATATTTATATACTTTTAACCACAAATGCTCATCTTGCACTAGCTGCAATAATTACATTTACAACTTATATACTTTTTAATCTCAAACGCTCATCTTGTCTAGCTCTTTGAGGTTAAAAAGTATATAAATTGTAATTTTTTTTTAGAAAATGACCCATCATTTTGCTAGATAAGACCCTTTTTTCCTTGGCTGTGATCGTTTAGATCCCTTTGAAGCTGCGTTTTGGAAGTTTAAACTCGGGGGCACCATAGAAGTCCACTATATGGAGAGAAATCCTGAAATGTTTTACTCAAAAAAAAACATAATTTCCTTATGACTGAATAAAGACATGAACATCTTGGATGACAAGGGGGTGAGTATATTATCTGTAAATTTTTGTTATGAAAGTGAACTACTCCTTTAAAAACCTTACATCTTGGATGACGTAGGGGTGAGTTAATTATCAGGAATTTTTTTTATTCTGGAAATGAACTAATCCCTTAAATGCAAGTCAGATATACAGTTGCACTGGTGAATATGTTGAATATCACTGGTGAATATCGTGAACATCCATTTATATGCTGTGTAGCCCATCAAACAAAACCAAATATTGTTCGATTTCATTTTGACTGAAGCAACAATTAGTTTTGATATAAAAGTTTTAATCTAACTCAAATCAGGTTTTTGGGTTTTCTGTGAGATCTCTGTTTTTTACTAGGAATATTGCATGCACGTATTGTGTAGGGGTGGCACGGTTCACAAAACCCACGGTTCGGTTCGTATCACGGTTTTAGGGTCACGGTTTTCGGTTCTGTACGGTTCTTGTTTTTATTTTTCATTTTAATCTTTAACACTCCAGAAGTTTACTTTGGCATATGAAATGTAGCTTGATTATCCACAATTTAGGATACATTATTAAAAAAAAAAAAGTTATATCATGTAATCATGCACAAACTGAATTGGACTTGACTTTAAGCACATTATTGAGACCATCTCTGAGGAAAGCTAGGGGAGATTTGATACAGCAAGAGAGAAGACTGATGACATGCTTTTCATTTATTTGGCAAAAACAGGACAATGTGTATCTCTACAGGAATTTGTGTGCCTTTGTAGCACATAAAGATTGAACTGAAGAATTAACTTGCATGTCTACCAACACACTGGCGTGATGTCTTCTCAGATGAACTGACAAATTAAGATGAAATCATGAAATCCAAAATGTTCCCACACACCTGACCTGGCTAAGGGGCCGTTCACATGAAGCATCTTTTGTGCACTCAAGTTCGTTATTTCAAATGTAGACGCGCGGTATGCGCGCTCGTAATGGAAGCAACGCGGTCCGACACGCTCGTTTTTCCCAGGCACGTCCGCGCTGCATCGAGATAAAAAACATCTCAACTTTTCAAAATTCCGCAAGCTCACCGCAGACCATGTGACATGAACCAACCAATCAGCTTCATCCTTTCCTTTAATAAAATTGAAAGCACAGCCAAGTTGGATGAACAGCGTATCATAGCTGGCGCATCCTCCAACTCTAGGCAGCCTTACTTAGCTCTCCCACTTGCCATTACCTGCAGCACTCCACTTTTACTGTCTGTATGTCTACACACACCTCTTATTTTGCGCAAAAAGGACACTCACGAGGCTACATTGCGCATGCGTTGAACCGTTGAACCGTGCAACGCACCGAACCGAGACAAGCGAACCGAACGGTTCGGTTGTTTTTCATGTACCGTGCCACCCCTAGTATTGTGGCTCTCTAGCATGCTTGCATTCAAGCCTTGTTTTTTCACTGATATTTCAATCTGATGTTCAGACATTCATAGTAGTTTGTCTCCTCAGAGGAAATGTGTGGCGTCTCTCTCTGCAAAGAGTTTTTCTTTTCTAAACTGTGTGTTTTGTCTAGATTCACTGGGATTTGTCTCTCTCTTCAGCTGTGCGGGTGTTGTTTGTGTGTGTGTGTGTGCGTGTGAGTCACAGTTTTTCTGTGTGTTGCAGGCTGTACCCACTCCTCTCCTCTCTCCCTGGCAGTGCCAGTACCAGACTGCGCCTCGTGCCAGCATGCCTCAACGCCGACAAAGTGAGTCATTAACCCCTGACCTCTGACCCCATTCCTTTGGCAAAACGTTCGGCTTTCTTTCCGTCTCTTTCTCTGCTTGTTTCCTTCCCTTTTCTTTCATATGCTGTTTCATGATATAGTTACACCAGGCAGTGAGTCAGGGCTGTGTAAGTAGGATATCAGTTTAATGAGAGAGAGGAGGAGGATGAGATGTGGTGTGAGACCAATGAAAGTGGAAGCAGTTTAAGAGGGTTAGACAAAGTCAGCAAATCCCCGCTGGGCAGTTTGGAAGCGTCCCTGTAAGGTCTAGGTGGGTCACTACACTGGTTGGATCACACCGTCTGTTTCACAGTGTGTGTGTTTGTGTGGATGGCTGTGCTGTGCCCTGTCTTCAGGTGTGTTTGTGCAGGGATTTTGGATACACATTACTGTGCACCAGTGCGGTCAGTCGAAGAGCCAACATTTGTTAATTCAATGTAGAAGAAGAGCATTTTTATTTCTACAGTTTTACATTTGCTTTGGCAAAATGAAATCTTATGAATATTTTTCAGAATTACAAGTATCTTCTGTAGCTTCTGTAGGGCAGTACTAAATGAAAAAAAAAATTATATTCAATTCCATTCAAAAGTTTACACCCCTGCTCTTAATGCATAATTTTTCATACTGAAGCATCAGTGAGCGTTTGAACCTTCTGTAATAGTTGCATATGAGTCCCTTAGTTGTCCTCAGTGTGAAAAGATGGATCTCAAAATCATAGTCATAGTTGGAAAGGGTTCAAATACACAAAAATGCAGAAAAAAACAAAGAATTTATGGGACCTGAAGGATTTTTTTTAAAGAACAGCTGGCAGTTTAACTGTTCAGGACAAACAAGGGACTCATGAACAACTATAACTTAAAAAAATAAAAAATAAATAAAAGCTGGGAATCCAACAACACGGTATTAAGAGTCAAGCATATGTAAACTTTTGAACAGGGTCATTTTTATAAATTCAACTATTATATGTAAACATCTTTTATGTGATATATCTTATTCAGGTCAGTACTAAATAAAAAAATAACATGCATTTTGTAGGATCCTTCTTATTTTGGTAAAATTAACATTTAGCATATTCTGCAAGGTGTATGTAAACTTTTGACTTCAACTGTATATTCAAAGGTTTGGAGTTAGTATGAATCAGATGTATCACTGTTTCCACAAAAATAACAAGCAGCACAACCCTTTTTTTCACACATGTTTCCTGAGCATTAAATTAACACACAAAAATGATTTCTAAAGGATCATTTGACACTAAAGACTGCTTTAAAGTATTAATTTTAGTGTATTTTTGATCAAATAAGTGCAGACTTCTTTTCATACCCATCTTATCGACCCCAAACTTTTAAATGGTAGTGTTTATTATAATACAAGATAGTCAAAATGTATTAAATACTTACTTTTCTTAACTTAGAGGAGGAAATGGGCTTCCATAGATTAGAGAAAGTATTTTACAAAAAAGCAATTAATGCTTTAAAGGAATTGACTCCTTTCCAGAATTTTAAGCCCATATTAATGAACTTAAAACTCGTTGTTATACCGATATTTTTTTTTTTTTAAGCAAAAATTCAATTTGCAGTAAATTTCAGCAAGGTTCAATTTGCAGTAAATTGCAGATAGTGTAACTCTGTGCGCACAGTCAATTATTCAGTTGTATTGTCCTTGATATGCTTTTTCACAACCTTTTTAAGCTCATAGCAGTGGAGGATTCAGACGTATGTCATGAAAAATAAGTGGGGACACCATTAATTTAGTTTTGCGAAAACAGAGCTGTGATCATTTGAGGGAATGTATGTTTTACATACATTGTTAACATTGCTGTAGTTCAGATAGAGCAGATGTCAGATTGTGTTTGGTGTCTTCCTCTAAAGATCTGACCCTCATCCTTTGTTTCATTTGTGCTCCACTGTTTTCTTGTTCTCCTCTATCTTTTCCCATTCTCTTTCCTCTTCCTATTTCCTGATTGGATGAACTTGTGCTCTGTTGTTTCTCCCCCTTTGCCTATCCCGTAATACCCCGGGACAGGGGTGGAGCATCTTGTACATTACTTCCGCGACACAGCGTGGTACAGTAACATCTACTAAAAGCTTCACCCTTTGCATGGTCACGTGACGTGAATGACCGATGCATGCTTGTTTGAGACTGATTTGTTTTTTTAAAGCATGGATTCCGTTTTTTTCACACATACAGATGGCATGAGACTTTTTAGGCCAAACCACCTTTCTGAAGTCCTAATGTTTCTATTCATCTCTTCCTCTGTGGGCTGTGATTGCTGTGGTTGTGTCAGATCTGTCTTTGCTCTGATGGAGCTACAGTGTTTACTAGTGTGATCTGGGAGACGCTTCCCTCAGCCTGCTTCCAGAGACTTTATCCAAACAGTCATCAATCTGCACAGGTGAACCAGGGTTTAAACATCTCAAACATGCACATGAGCAAAGAATAAGCCCATAGTGCAATTGTCCTTGGTCCTGTGACTGCACAGGGAGACGCTGAGCCGTTTTAGAGGACAATTAAAATAAAATGATCCGATAACTCCTTCGGGATTCACATTATAACCTCCACTTCTGCAAACCCAGGATATTAAAAACTCTTCTATTATCAAAATGGCCACATTTCATCAGCCAAATCTTACAGTAAGACGAATGACTGAATTAAAGCCTGACTTTATTACAGCTGCTTCTGTTGTAATATCCAGCAATCGTGTTACGAAGTTATCTTGTGAAACTGTTTGAAGGCAGTTGATTCTCGCTGCTCTTCTTGGAATCTGCATACTTTTTAGGGCTCATACATAAATAAAAAATGAAACAAACAAACAAAAACTATAAAAACCTTTTATTTAGTTTAGAAAAACAGTTCTATATTATAAATGCATAAAATAATTGTCAATTCTAACGGAAAATTATCAATATAATTATGTGAAAGCTAAAAAATGTTTTTTTTTCTAAACAATTCTGAAAATGCTTTTCTTACTTAGATTTCTTGTATTGTTTCCAGCCAAAATATCTAAAAATTCTTAAATCAAGAAGGATTTTCTAGACAAGTATAAAAATGTTTTCTTGTTTTCATAAAAAATAAGTCAAAATGAAGTGCAGTTTTGCTTGAAACAAGCAAAATAATCTGCCAATGGGATAAGAAAAATAATCTTGTTTTCTGTTTGAAATAAGATTTTTTTTTGTGCTTACCCTATTGGCAGATTGTTTCTTGTTCTAAGCAAAAACTCACTTAATTTTGAGTTTTTTTTCCTGAAAACAAGAAAATATTTTTACTTGTCTAGAAAATCCTCCTTGATTTAAGAATTTTTAGACATTTTGGCTGGAAACAAGAAAAAAATCAAGTAAGAAAAGCATTTTTTGCAGTGAGCAGTGGCATAAAGTGCAAAGCATTACTGATAGTCCTGTAAACATATCCTGACAAGTCATATTGTCACCAACAAAAGATGTTAAATAAATGAAAATTGTTATTATTTATTCCAGTTTTTCCAAATTCAATCCTTGATTTCAATTTCTCATAAGCTTTATTGATTTGGTCTGAAGAGAGAATTAATGACTATTTTTGTTTGAAGACTCTAAAATAGCTACCAAAATAAATGTTTGTAACTGCAGTTTGACTAAAAGTAATGATTAAAAGTTGGCTGATTTACTTTGACTAACTATGACTTTGACTGACTTTGACTAAAACTACAAAAGACTCCAATGACTAAAATGTTGTTAAGCATTTTCATCTCAAGATAAAGACGAAGACTAAATCAAAAATGCCTCTCAAAATTAACACTGATTGGCACATCCTTATCTCAGCTTTTCCTTTCAGACATATTAAAGGGATAGTTCACCCCAAAAAGAAAATTACCCCATGATTTACTCACCCTCAAGCCATTCTAGGTGTATATGACTTTCTTCTTTCAAACAAATACAATCAGTCTTATATTAAAAAAAATATCCTGGCTCTTCCAAGCTTTATGATGGCAGTGAATGGCTGTTGAGATTTTGAAGTCCAGTAAAGTGCATCCATCCATGATAAAAAGTGCTCCACACCAGTGTTGTTTTTGACAACCATCTTAGATTTAGTTTTAGTCTTAGTCTTTTGGACTAAAATGCTTCTTAGTTTTAGTCAAATTTTAGTCACTTCTATATGTGATAGTTTTAGTCCAATTTTAGTCGACGAAAAGTCAAAAAGGTTTTAGTCTAGTTTTAGTCGACAAAGTCAAAAAGGTTTTAGTCTAGTTTTAGTCAAAAAAAGGGGAAAAAGTAGTCTTTTAACAAATTAATGTAGGTCAGTAAGTATTTTGCTGTTGGGTAGTGTCACTTATAAGTTCTGAAAATAGCAGATTATATATAGTTCAACACAATGTGAGCTTCCGGATCGACTATTTTCACCAATAATTACAATAATGAAGGAATGTTTTAGAACATAAAAGACAAACAAGGATGGAATGCTAAAACGGCTTGCCGTACTAGTATAGCAAAGAGTATTTAATGCTAAAACGGCTTGCCATAGCGTCAGATACTTTTTAAGTTTTAATTGGCATGCACAATAAGCAGAAATGTCATGCATTTTAAATGTCTGACGGACCACCCACAAACATTTTCGTCTATTCTCGTCTCGTCAACAAACTCACACACGTCTCGTCATGTTTTAGTCTTCAACGAGCCATTTTTATCTCGTCATCGTCTTGTTATCGTCATGAAAAAAAGTGGCGTCAACGAAATGATTTCGTCATCGTCATCGTTGGCGAAAACAACACTGCTCCACACAGCTTCAGGGGGTTAATGAAGTGAATCAATGGATTTATGTAAGAAAAATAACCATATTTAAGACTTAAACCCTAATTTCTAGCTTCCGTACAATCAGCTCTGATGAGAAGTGATGAGAAGACGAATGTGGATTCGCAGAGGAGAGAGCAAAAAAAAACATCGGTCATGAATTAAAAGAAAAAAATGAGGATTTGTAAAGAATGTTGGATGATTTCAATATAAGCCAAGAAGAGACTGGTTTTCCAATGCTGTAAACAAAACTTGTTTCTCATGTGACTAGTTTATTCTCACCAGAGCTTATGCTATGCACGTGTCTCTAGAGATTGCGGTATATAAAGTTTTAAATATGGATATTTTTCTCACACAAATGCATCAGTTCCCTTCAGAAGGCCTTTATTAACCCCCTGGAGCTGTGTGGATCATTTTTATGATGGATGGATGCACTTTATTCGAAAATCTCAACAGCCATTCACTGCCATTATAAAGCTCGGGAGAGCCAGAACATTTTTAAATATAACTTTTTTAAGTTTGTATTTGTCTAAAAGAAGAAAGTCATATACACCTAGGATGGTTTGAGGATGAGTAAATCATGTGGTGTTTTTCATTTTTGTTTGAACTATCCCTTTAATCAGCAGAATTTAACCATGTTCAGTATTTCAATATATCTATAATGACTCCATCGATATCCTGGTCCTCATTCTACTAGAAAAATATAAGGTACTTACACAGAAACGCTTTTCAAAAGTTTAGGTTTCACAAAGATTTTGAATCAGTCCACAGCAGACAGAGCAGCATGAAATCTGTTTGGTGTCTTTGTTTTTCTTTTTACTCTCTTGTCGCTGTTGTTCGTTTGGTGCTGCATGATTCCTTTGTTTTTATGATGTTAATGTTGTATTATGAAACAGATATTTTCAACTCTAAATTCTAATTAGACGAGCCTTGTGTGAAGCCGATATAAACACACCTGTGATGAATTCTGTATTAAAGTTGCAATGTTGCTTGGCAACCCCAAAACTGCCTAGAGTCAGTATAATGAACTATATTTCTTGGCACAAGAATTGTTTATCATGTGCAAATTGTTTATTGAACATCGGTGTCATTTATCATAAAGCTGTTGCTGGCATTTTATAAAAGCAATAAGGCTGAGGGGCTGTTCATTACAGCCATTTTACCATAGTTAAGGATGTTTTAGGCACTTATTTGTGCATTATGCTTAAGAACATGCCTTGAAAGTACTGTAAAAGTGACCTTGAGTGTCTTTATGAAAGTGTAGAAACAGTGTTATGATACTTTTTTTTACACTCTTTTTACTATAAACAATTTATCTGCCAAGTAATATAGTGTCATCCTCTGGAATTGGGGTTTCACCAATTAAGCAAGTCATTAAAATGAATTAAATGAGGAGAATTAATTCTTGGTTTAAACAGCTCATTACTATACTTTACTATAATTAGTTTTACTTTATTAATTAACTTTAATCATTTGTAACCCTGGACCACAAAACCAGTCTTTAAAGATTAGTTCACTTTTAGAACTAAAATTTACAGATAATGTACTCACCCCCTTCTCATTCAAGATGTTCATGTCTTTCTTTCTTCAGTAGTAAAGGAATAGTTTGTTGAGGAAACCATTTCTGGATTTCTCTCCATATAATGGATATGTATGGTGCCCCCAAGTTTGAACTTCCAAAATGCAGTTTAAACGCAGCTTCAAAGGTCTCTAAACGATCCCAGCCGAGGAAGAAGGGTCTTATCTAGCAAAACGATTGGTTATTTTCGAAACAAATTGACAATTTATATACTTTTTAACCTCAAATGCTCATCTCGTCTCGTCTCTGCGATGCACATGCGTAGTCTGTGTGATCCGGGTCAAAACAAAAACTCCTATCCAAATGTTTTCCTCAAATTTCTTTACGACTGAAGAAAGAAAGACATGAACATCCCAGCTAAGGAAGAAGGGTCGTATTGAGCGAAACGATTGGTTATTTTTTTAAAAGAAATTGACAATATGTGTGTACTCTGTGTATTCCGTTTTAAGACAGTTTGGGTATGTCAAAAAACTCCCATCTCATTTTCTCCTCCAACTTCAAAATCATCCTACATCGCTGTTTTACCTTTTTTTTGTAAAGGGTGTTTGATCTTTGCATGTTCACTTTGTAAACACTTGGTCAGTACTTCTGCAGTGATGTAGGAAGATTTTGAAATTGGAGGAGAAAATGAAATGGGAGTTTTCAACATACCCTAACTGTGTTGACCTGGAATACACAGAGTACTCGCAGAGCAAGAGAGGAAGAGCATTTGAGGTTAAAAAGTATATCAATTGAAAATAGCAGATGGTTTCGCTAGATAAGACCCTTCTTTCTCGGCTGGGATCATTTAGAGCCATTCAAAGCTGCATTTATACTGCATTTTAGTAGTTCAAACTCTAGGCACCATAGAAGTCCACTATATATAGAGAAATCCTGAAGTGTTTTCCTCAAAAAACATCATTTCTTCACAACTAAAGAAAGAAAGACATAAACATCTTGGATGACAAGAGTGAGTAAATTATCTTTAAATTTTAGTTCTGGAAGTGAACTTCTCCTTTAAAGGTTGTATCAGCGATTTCTAGCCTAAAACATAAAGTGTCAATTTCAGCTGACCTTTCTTCACGATCCGCTCGCTGCCTGCCCCATAAATTGTCTGTGAAAAAACCGCGTCTCTCTGGTCAGCCTAGGGTCTGAGATATGCCAAAAAAACAATCAGCACTACCAACCTTTCCACAGATAAACAAACAGTGTTCCAACCAATCAGCATCAGGGGTTTGGTGTTGTGGACTTTCCTACTGGTGCAGGGATGTGAGGGAGGCGGAGCAGAAGTCCACAACACCAAACCCCTGACGCTGATTGGTTGGAACACTGTTTGTTTATCTGTGGAAAGGTTGGTAGTGCCGATTGTTTTTTTTGGCATATCTCGGACCCTAGGCTGACCAGAGAGACGCGTTTTTTTTCACAGACAATTTATGGGGCAGGCAGCGAGCGGATCGTGAAGAAAGGTCAGCTGAATTTGACACTTTGTTTCAGGCTAGAAATCGCTGATACAACCTTTAAGCCCCATTCACACTGAGAGCGATTTGGAGTGACCAAAGTCAGTCATTTTCAGTTAAATTTGTTGAAAGGGTCACAATTCGACCATTAGGAGATGTGACAACTACCAAAAAAAGAGTAAAGACAGTGAAGCTCAGGTGATCTCTGTCCGCATAATTTAAGAAAAAGGCATGGAAAATAATTTCAGACAATCTGGATTTTGAGTGATGATCCATGTACACAGGACTTTAAGTTGCCACAGAGTTTAAAAGGCTACAGTCTCTGAGACTTGTCTGTTCCCACTGAGAGACAGAGACGGACAGAGATGCATTATGGATGTATTATCTGCAAGTGTCCGTACACGTCCTACCACTCTAGAGACTTTGTGACGTCACAGAGGATGTGACCGTCTGTACCTCATGCTACTAAATTTGCTGATAACTCTCCTGCGCACACACCCTCACTCACAGGCTTTTACTTCCTAGTACCTGCACCGTACTCTTGTTCAGTTTTCTTTAAGCAAGGAACGACCATGTTGCTGTTATTTTAAAACGCTCTCTAGTGGAGTTTTATAAATTGTAATGCTTTACGTCTCTCTCATTCTGACATTTTCTGCGCCCTTTGTGTTTGGGAATGTGATAAAATTGTTTTGGGATGGTATCTGGAGATAATACACACCTTACAAATGCTCTCCAGCTGAATAGAAATGTGGCAGGCTGCATAAAACCACTGTTAGCCAGTAGGGGATGCTGTGGTTTCAGTACAGCAGCGCTCTTAAGCAGCCCATGAGAGACAAAGAGAGCGAATGAGAAGGAAACAAGGACTTACACCCGTGTCGTGGTGCACTTCACTGAAACTCACCTGCATACGTGCTCATCCACCCAAAACCATTCTATTACAGTCACACTTGGTTCGCAACTCAGCAGCCAATTGACCGCACGCATCTCAACACATCCTGGCGATGTTCACAAAGCAGAAAAATACAGTTGTCGTGCTGTTTTAGAATGGCTCACACCAGGGTTGTGCAAAGTTCAGAATTAAAGAATCTGCTCAGTTTTCAGTTTATGCATGTGAATGTGAATTGAATTAGCCACACCACACAGGAAGCTGGATTTGAATTACAGGTAGAGGAATTTACTTACGGGTTAGTTTAACCAAAAATAAAAATTCTGTCATTAATTATCACCCTCAACCTCACATTCAAGGTCCAAAAAGGTAGTAAGGACACTTAAAAAAAAAAGTCCATGTGACTTATAAACTTATAAACCTTTAAAGACAGACGCACTTGGAGCTACAGTATGTGGTTGTTAATTAATGGTTTATGCTTTTTTTTTTTTTTTTTTGAAGCTGTCAGTCTGCATTAATTCAGCTTATTTTTTTTTAATTATTGTGTTTAACAGCAAAATTCTGGGTGCTATGAAAAAATACTTTCAGAACCCAAGGCATGTGTAAAAGTGGGTGGACGCTGTTGAACTCTTAAAAGGACTTTGTTAAGTTAAATTAAGTTCTTTAAGTGTTTTTTCCACTCTGGTGCACAAAAATATATTTTTTTAAATGTGAGGAAACGATATAAGCAAAAAATGATTGTCTATAGCTCACATTTCAGATATAAGGTTACACTTTAGTTTACGACCAGTTCTCACTATTAACTAGCTGCTTATTAGCATGCATTTTACTTGCACACTGGCTGTTTATTAGTACTTATGTTAAAGGAATAGTTCACCCAAAAATGAAAATTCTGTCATTAATTACTCAGATTTATGTCATTCCTAACCTGTAAGACTTTTGTTCATCTTTAGAACACAAATTAAGATATTTTTGATGAAATCCAGGAGCTTTCTGACCCTGCGTAGACAGCAATGCAACTACCACATTCAAGGCCCAGGTAGCAAGGACATCATTAAAATAGACTTTATTTAACAATTTCTTCTCTTCCGTGTCAGTCTTTGATTTATCATTCTTGCTATCTTTCTGGGCCTTGAATGTGATAGTTGCGTTGCTGTCTATGCAGGGTCAGACAACTCTCGAATTTCATCGAAAATATCTTCGTTTGAGTTCTGAAGATGAACAAAGGTCTTACGGGTTTGGAACAACATTAGTGTGAGTGATTAATGACAGAATTTTTATTTTTGAGTGAACTCTTTAATCTCTTTAATGCCTTATTCTGCATGGCCATATTCTAGATTCCTTAATCCTACTTAACAACTACCTTACTAACTATTAATAAGCAGAAATTAAGCGTTTATTGAAGCAATATTCATAGTTAATTGTTACTTAATAGTGAGGACTGGTGCTTAAACTGAAGTGTGACCAAATTGACTGTTTAATGAATTTCTGCTTCTATGCAAGCAAACTTCATCCTTTTTCTCATTTTAAATTCAGGAATTGATTTTTAAAAGGCCTTCTGAATTAATTTCTGAATTATGCACAACCCTAGTTCAAGCACAATTTGGTTTTCAATGAGATAACAGCACTCTGTAACTTAAGTGACTAATTAATTTCTTCGACTTGCAGCCAAATTTTTAAGAGTGAATTTGACTAACAATTGCTGTTTGAACGGGACTAGCAACAGTTGCTGTCAGTTAAAATCCCTTTTTACAGTATCGCTTCGAGAGTCACACCCCTGATTATGGGACTGTACCTCCATCCTGGTTAATTCTGATAAATAATGTTCTGTTTTGTCCTCTGCAGCCTCAAATACTTCAGCCCATCAGTCACATCCCCAGCGAGCCCCTCATCCAGGGAAAACTAGCAAGAACAGTCCCCACCGGGGGCCACAATGATGCCTGCACCGAAGAGGAACGGCCTCCTATGTCCTGTCCTCCAGCTCCCCGCACCGATCCAATTCATCCTTCTGCTAAAGACCCTCACATGAAGTCGAAATCTCTGCCTGACCCAGAAGAGCTGAGTCGGTTGCTTAGCACCCACCTTCGCATACAAGACAACAATGAGAATGACTCACCAGGGGCTGGAGAACAGATTATGAGACCGACCCAAGAAAGCCATGAAAACAAACTCCTGCAAACACCTCACCCCTTGTCCTTCTTCAGCCCACGTGTCCTGCAGCCTCCACGTCTACACAAACGGGTAACTCTCCCTGCTTTGTCCATAAGGGGCGGTAACCCAAAACCAGGACCCTCAATGAAACACAAGCTCCAGCAGCTACTTCCTCCACCTCCGTCCAGAGGTTTGCCATGCTTCAGTGCAGGAAACCACGTTGTTACTCGCAGCCGGCTATCTCAGCCTTGGCCAACGGTAGTCAGGAGTGAGGCTGACCCACAACACTGCTTCAGTTCCGCTCGGTGTCTCCACAAGACTTACAAAGCCAAAGATCCTGACACTGATAAGGCTACCTCCCTGAACGCATGATCACACATGCGGCTTGCACTAGATGGCGGTGTTAGTGGCTAGACGACAACGTTTTAAGCTAAACAAAGCAGCTAAGCTATCGCATCTAACTATGCAACAAAAGTAGTGTCACAATCAGCGCATCCGTTGCGCAAAACTTCTAAAAGTCAATGATTATAATTCCTTAACCACTAAAAAACCTTTACCACTCGTCCATATAAATTTGAGCTCCTAAAGGATTGACAAACGGAGGGAAAGAATGATAGACAGAAATTCAGTCTGAGAAGCAGAGGAAACGAGTAATGGAAAGCACTAGAGAAGTCTTTACTGATACTCAACAAACGTCAAAGAAGACGACTGCCTGTGGAGATTATTCAAGACCCTCAGTGTTTGGCTATTTCCCCATGCGGTGAGCCCTCAGGACGCCAACTCATTTAGTGGGCGAATCTGACATTTACATCACCAACCTCCTGAGGTTTAACTGCGAAAACACATATTATTGTCTACGCAGCCTCACTGATCTTGTCCGTATGTCATGTGACCCAAGTCTCCTCTTTTCAGTCTTCTGTGATTTGATCTGTTTGTGTATTCACGCCTCATTTCAAATCCTAGTCTGAATTCACCACATAAACACAAACAAGCTACAAAATCTCTATTTTTTCATCGTTCTGACTCCTATGTCGTTTTTCTCAGTGCAACAGATTTTCTTTGACCTATAGACGCAGTGTTTTGGCAGAAAGGGCGCACGCCGCTGTCAGTGCTTCCTTTATTTTCACCTTGGCTTCGGTCTTGATCAGCAGATTTTCAGTTTAATTAGGCTCATGCCTCATGTGTTAATAAGGTTCTTTTTCTTGATTATGGATTATGGCATGCTTAAAGCATAAACTTGCTTTTTCACCCCCTATTAGTTGCATACCAAATTGTTATAATGCTTTTTAATTATTTATACAGTATAAAGATGTTTACAGTTAAAATGCCTTTATTAAGCTGTTCGGTCTGTTCCAGTGCTGCAGGAATAAAATTTGTATGCCTTGCTTTTGGAGCAGAAATACTCTACGGTAAAACTTTAAATGCACATGAAGTACGTACAGCAAGTTCTTAAAGATTTTTGTCTTGATGTTGCACTAACTTATTTTTGGTTCTGCAAGCAATGCTACTTTATGGAAAAATTGGACCATTTGTCCTTTGCCAGAACGTTAGATTATGATTGAAGATTAGGTAGGTGTTTTCTTAAAAAAAAAAAAAAAAAAAAAAAAAAAAGATGGTTTCTGGTTTGGTTTCTCTGTTCTTGGGAAAGTCAGATTACATAAATGTGTCTCAGAAGGTTGATAGGATTGTCAGTAATTTGAGTTTTTGTGCTTTTGGCATGCCTTGATACATAATGCACACTGTAATACACAAATATAACAAGATTCACTGCATGGAAGCACATGAACTTTTCTATACTATGATTTTAAAATATGCAAAAAGCCACCTCTGTGTGTTTATGTGCAATATATTTATCAGAGTGTATGTTCGTATTAGTATACAGTTGAAGTCAAAAGTTTACATACACTTTGCGGAAGCTGCAAAATGTTTATTTTATCAAAATAAGAGGAATCGTACAAAATGCATGTTACTGACCTGAATAAGATATTTCACATACAAGATGTTTACATATAGTCACCAAGAGAAAATAGATGAATTTATAAAAAAAAAAAAATGTATAAAAACTGTTCAAGTTTACATAGACTTGATTCTTAATACTTTGTTACTTGAATGATCCACAGCTGTTTTTTCCCCTATGGTGTTTAGTCAGTTGTTCATGAGTCCCTTGTTTATCCTGAACAGTTAAACTCCCCGCTGTTCTTCAGAAAAGTCCTTCAGGTCCCAGAGATTCTTTGGTTTTTCTGCATTTTTGTGTATTTTAACCCTTTCCAACAATCACTGTATGATTTTAAGATCCATCTTTTCACACTGAGGTGCTCATATGTGACTATAACAGAAGGTTCAAATGCTCACTGATGCTCCAGAAGGAAAAACTATGCATTAAGTACCAGGGGTGAAAACTTTTTGAATTTGAAGATACATGTAAGTATCTTCTGTAGTTACTGAAGGGTGGTACTAAATGAAAAAACTATGATATTTAGGCAAAATAAGACAAATGTACACATCTTCAATCGGTTCAAAAGTTTTCACCCCCTGGCTCTTAGTGCATCGTGTTTCCTTCTGAAGCGTCAGTGAGCGTTTGAACCTTCTGTAATAGTTGCATATGAGTCCCTCAGTGTTAAAAGATCTCAAAATCATACAGTCATTGTTGGAAAGGTTGAAAAACCCAAGATTTTGTGGAACCTGAAAGATTTTTCTAAAGGATAGCAGGCAGTTTAACTGTTCACAACAAACAAGGGACTCATGAACAACTGTCACTAAACAAAATAAGAATCAAGCATATGTAAATTTTTAAACGGTGTCATTTTTTATAAGTTTTAAAGAATTATTTTCTAATTTTTTTTTCTCAAGATGTTTGTAAACTTTCGACTTCAACTGTATATGCCCTTAACCCTCAATGTGGAGAGTGAAAATTGATTCACATCCATTTTCCCACAATACCAGTGGCTTTGTGTATTGAAACACACTCTCAAGTGGGCCACATACTTCTAGACGCACCCTAAGCAGAGATGGGCAGCCATGTCTAAAACCAGCTAAAGTAAGTCAATAGAAGAGGCATATTTGTGTGTGTATGTGTGTGTGTGTTTCTTTCTCACCCAACTCTGTGGTTATCCTAAGCAGAAAATCAATGGAGGGCTTGTTTTGTAATGCTCTGGAGGCACTTTGTTTGTATTTCTCTCTCTCGTTCTGCCTCTCTTTTTGTCGTCGTACGTGCGCAGGAGGAGAGGTCCCGCGTAATACGCTGTCTTCTTGCTAATGCAAAGTCGCAGAAGTACATTGATTCCGTCTGCTGTGGTCAGAGGTGAATCGCTCATGTCAATGAGGTGTCTGTTTACAGATAGGAGCAGCATCTCTTTCATTTGCCTCCTAACAAATGAGGCGAGACAGAAAAAATAGTGTATAATTAAAGGGACGGCTTACTCAAAAATCCCTTATGTTGTTTCAAAGTATAACTACTTTCTTCTGTGGAACACAAAAGATGTTTTGCAAAATGCCTGTATAATGAAATTCAGTGGACGATGTTGAAATTACTGCAATTTGGACTACATCGACAACAGTTAACGGTTTAATTCAAATATTTTTGTTCAGTTTTGGATGAAACAGTGTTTCAGGAATATCTGCAAACTTAAAGATGCCGTTTCCTACAAATCAGCACTGAGAAAAGAGAACTGCACCAGATCGCTAAAATAAATGCACTCATATGAAGACCTTTAACTGTTGTGTAAAATACATTTATGACTTGCTGCCCATGTGTGTATGCCTTGCTCTGGATGATTCTTTGATAGCATGATGTCTTGAACAATAAACACTTGCCATGAATTTTTTTTTTTTTTTTTAATCCCATTTTTCCTTTCATATAGTTCACATCTTGCTGTTTTTCACCTGTTGTGACCTGAGAGTATGTGGCGTTGTCAGAATGCTACTATTGCTCCATTATAGCTTCATGTAAACAACAGCTGCCAACCTGTTTGTATTGACAGAAGAGATGTTTACGAACAGAGGAATGAATTCAAGCACTTTAAATGACCCGTTTCAACCTCCACACTGGAGAAACTGTGGTCTTTTTGACCTGATCTGTTTGATTTGCTGTCATTTCTACTGTGGGCAACTACTTTTATTTGGCTGTGTCTTGATGTTCTGTCCCTGTGTGCCCTGGTCCAGTGGAAGGCGTGAGACTTTAATAAAGTGAAGGAATAAGATTCACGCTCTCTGTTGCGTTTTCCATGTGTCAGACATATTAATTTGTGTGGATTGCTGCAGCTCTTTCTAGCACTCTGCAGTATTCCTCTTCAGATCCTTTTGCATTACATTCAGGGCTGCTTTTTGCCACCCTGTTCATTATACTGTAAATCCACATATTGTCTTAATATTATCAGAGCCCCAAACACTGTTTGCCTTGACAATATAAAGACAAATAAGAACTTACTTCAGCACTTTCTGAAGAAAAGTTTCAGCATTGTTTTTCCAACATTAGATGGGTATGTGGAGAAATTAAATTATATTCCTCCAGTTTCATAGTGCAATTATAGACAAGATGCTGAAAACAGTCTGAAGTTAATATTTCAACCAATTATTTTAGTTCAAACAAGACGTGAACATTTTGACCTGAAAGAAACTTTGAAACTGGCTTGACGATATTTTGGGAGGTTGCTGCATTGCCAAAGAGTTGATAGATTCATTTCCCAGTCACATTTTCTTGGTTTTCTAAACGTTGCTTACACTACCAGAATTTAAAAAATCTTTATTGTATTTTTACATTTACAATATAATTAATAGGATATTGTATTTATTAAAGTACTGTATACGTCTCATCAGATTAGTGTTTTTAAGCATTTTAGATTCATTCCAAAGTAACTTAAGGCAGTAACAATTTAAACAATATATATTTTTAAACAGTTCTTTTTTTTTTATTTATAAACTAATATTCAGCTGTTCCTTTAAAAAAAAAGTTCACTTCCAGAACAAAAATGTACAGAATGTACTCACCCCTTGTAATCCAAGATGTTCTTGTCTTTCTTTCTTCAGGCGTAAAGAAATAGTTTTTTGAGAAAAAACATTTCAGGATTTTTCTCCATATAGTGGACTTCTATGGTTCCCTGAGTTTGAACTTCCAAAATGCAGTTTAAATGCAGCTTCAAACGATCCCAAATGCAGCTGTAAATGATCCCAGCTGAGAAAGAAGGGTCATATCTAGCGAAACGATAGTTTTTTTAAAATTACAATTTATGTACTATTTCACCTCAAATGCTCGCCTTGTCTCTCTCTCTGCTATGTGCATGAGTAGTCTGTGCATCTCTGGTTCAAAACAGTTAGGATATGTCGAAAAAACTCCCATTTTATTTTCTTCCTCAACTTCAAAATTCATTTCAAAATCATCCTACGTCGCTGCAGAAGTACCGACCCAGTGTTGGCAAAGTAAACATGCAAAGAAGATCAAACACCCTGAACAAAAAAGGTAAAACGGCAATGTAGGATGATTTTGAAGTTGAGGGAGAAAATGAGATGGGAGTTTTTCGACCTACCCTAACCTTTTTGAACCAGAGAAGCACCTAACTGTCTTGAACTGGAAAAAAGCTGAGTTCAGGCAGAGCAAGAGACGAGGCAAGTGTTTGAGGTTAAAAAGTATATAAATTGTAATTAAAAAAACGCTAGATAAGACCCTTCTTCCTCGGCTGGGATCGTTTACAACCACATTTGGGATTGTTTGAAGCTGCATTTAAACTGCATTTTGGAAGTTTAAACTCAGGGCACCATAGAAGTCCACTATATGGAGAGAAATCCTGAAATTGTTTTCCTCAAAAAGACAATTTCTTTACGACTGAAGAAAGATAGACATGAAAATCTTAGATGACAAGGGGGTGAGTACATTATCTGTAAATTTTTGTTCTGGAAGTGAACTACTCCTTTAATAATAAACTTATTGTCGGGTCATCAGAGCTTGGTCACAGATGTGGAGATTAATTTCAACAAGCTGATTGCTTACTAAAAACTCCCTCATGCCATTTCAAGTCTTATTTTAACATCATAAAGTGGTTATATCTAAGTTTGTGAGTTGTTCACATATTTTTCGATAGTGACAACTTTGACTTTTTTTTTCCTAAAACTGTGATACAAACTCGCAATTCTGATTTTTTTCCCCAGAATTTTCCCAGAACACGCAGTTGCGAGTTAAGTCAGAATTGTGAGATATAAACTCACAATTTCTAGAAAAAGGTTATTTTTAACCCCTCAAAGTTGGACTTCATAACTCGCAATTGCAAGTTTATATCTCACAATTCTCACAATTCAGGAAAAAAGTCAGGATTCCGAGACATAAACTCGCAATTGTGAGATATAAACTTGCAATTTTAAGAGTTATAAAGTCCACCAAATGTTTTGGTAGTGACAATTTTAGATACTTTTGAGTCTAGCTCAAAGATGCTAATTAGCACATGGTTAGCTAGCACAGTTCTGAACAGTGTTACACTTATAAAAAACTAAATGTTGTGGAATAACTCCTAAAAAATGCTTAATTGCAGAAAAAGGTGTTTGGAAGTTACACACTTTTCAACACATTTACCTCAAACCTTTCTACTTACCCTGTAGCTATGAGAGAGATTGACATAAATATTTCCTGATCATGGGGTGTAGTTAAAATCAGACTAAAACATACACTTTCGTGACATGAAAATGTGGGACACATTTTTCATAAAGCTTCATAATTTACAAAGAAAACTTAAAATAAATAATTTTCGAACTTCACTTTTTAAAAGAATCAGATAATATTAAAAACATCAATGGAAAAAAAAAGTTGACATTTAGGGGTAAGGGTTCAGGACAGCCACCTCCTAATTGAAAGCACCCAATAAATGATGATTTTATATATGTGACCCTGGACCACAAAACCAGTCTTAAGTCGCTGCGGTATATTTGTAGCAATAGCCAAAAATACATTGTTTGGGTCAAAATTTTAGATTTTTCTTTTATGCCAAAAATCATTAGGAAATTAAGTAAAGATCAAGTCTATGAAGATTTTTTGTAAAATTCTTACTGTAAATATATCAAAATGTAATTTTTGATTAGTAATATGCATTGTTAAGAACCTAATTTGGACAACTTTAAAGCTGATTTTCTCAGTATTTTGATTTTTTTGCACCCTCAGATTCCTAATTTTTTTTAAATAAATGTATCTCGGCCAAATATTGTCCTATCATAACAAACCATATATCAACAGAAAGCTTATTTATTGAGCTTTCAACTTATGTATACATCTCAGTTTTGTAAAATTTAACCTTATGACTGGTTTTGTGGTCCAGGGTCACATATAACAAGCTTACTGATATTTTAAATATTATTATGAGTTTCAATAGATAATAGAAGGATCTTAGTAAACATCGAAGATTTGATTACTTAAATGCTTTTAAATGTGTTTTTAGGTTGTGGGACAGCAGCTTGCACCAATTCTGTAGAATGGCCCATATACTACAGATAGATAGATAGACTACAGATAATCCGCACTTGTCTTTCTCAAGTGTTCTGTTGCTGCCAGCATATATCCCTTCTCAGGGCGTTGATGATTGTGTGAAGATTCGCTGAAGGGCAGAGATCCAGGGATGCCATGCCGCTGCCAAAGAGTCATTCTCGTTTCTCAGTGCACTGAACTGAAGATGCGTCGTCCTCCAATTCCCTGCAGCGGTTCAAGGCTAAATGCAAGTGGTTTTGATGTACAGCCTGAATATGTGTTCTGCAGGGAACTCTCTCTCTGTATGACCTGCTTGAAAAGTTAGAGGCTTTTATTTTGATATTTTTTATTTATTTTTTGATTTTTGACTTCTCCAGTAACTTTTTCAATAAGTGAAGTTTTTTTTTTCTTCTTTTGATCTTTTGGGAAGTGTCAGAGGGCCCTGCTCAGGTGAGACTGGGCTGCTCGGTCAGCTGGTAGAAGCGTGTATTTGCGTTTGAAGTGTATTTGGCTTTGAAGTTGAATGTAGGAGGGTTAACTCCAACCAGGACACTGATTGCTATTGTAACACAGAAAGGGAATTGAATGGATGACTTATCTGGAGTCTTGCAAACCAAAGTGTTGACCTTCTGACCACATCTGCCCCACCAATCATGTTCTCAAACTGTAATCTAGAGGTCAAGATAGTAGACGGATACCTTTGCAGTCAATGCCGAGTGTGTCTAATGGTCGCTTGACTGGATAAATTGGATATGTGTGTGTGAGAGAGAAAGAGACAAGGAAGAGAGATTGGAGAATGCAGTGTGAAAGGAATTAATTACATAACTGTTGTCTGTGATTATCCGGACCTCCAGAGCGTGTTTGTTTTTCTGTTGTTCATTTGTTTATTTCAATCCAAAACAAAGGCACTGGCAGCCTTTTAATTTCCCTGTAATAAAACTCAGAAAGGGAGGTTTGGAAAATGGAGAGGAGAAAAGAAAAAGGAACAACGCTGTCTACTTTTCTCTCTCTCTCTTTATCTATTAGATTATTTTCCAAGCAAGGTTGGGTCAAAGGACCGCGAAGGTCTGTGGCATAAGCGTCACAATGCAGTCCATAAATGCTTATTAAGGTTAAAGGGATAGTTCAGCCAAAAATGAAAAATCTGTCATTAATTACTCACCCTCATGTCGTTCCAAACCTTTAAGACCTTCGTTCATCTTGAGAACACAAATTAAGATATTTTTGATGAAATCCGAGAGCTTTCTGACCCTGCATAGACAGCAATGCTACTATGTTCAAGGTCCAGAAAGATAGTAAGAATAATTTCTTATGGGTTTGTTATAAATGAATTTCTTTATCTGTTTTTATTTCTTGCAGTAATTAAAGTAGAAAAATACACTGTGTATCGGCTTGTTGAATACGTTGTCCGGTCTTCGAGAAGAGGAATGCTAGAATAATATCAAGCACTCAGCCATGCCCCACTTGAACCTCTGCTCTTCATCACCACACAATCACTGGAATGAGCACTTAAAGCCATCATTCAGGCTGCCTAGAGGTCAGACAACACTTGTAGATCTGCATTCAATGCCCACTGAAGGAGGTTTTGCTGTCCTGCAAACACTCACAAGGAGGTCAACATGAACACATTTGTTTTAAGCATTCTGAATACTGAGGCCTGTTTTACACATTCTCATTTTGTGTCCTTTTTAACAGATCATGTTCATAGTCTGCACTGCGTTTCACAAGGAGAATTTCAGCTGAGCTTTTTTTTTTTCACGCATCAGATCATTAGCAGCAAACAATTTGAAAAATTAACTGCAGTGAGGAAAAAGATAATTTGATCCCCTGCTGATTTTGTGTTTTCACACTGACAAAGAAATGGTCAGTCTATAATTTTAGAGGTAGGTTTTTTGAATAGTGAGACAGAATAATAACAAACACATTTCAAAAAATATATAAATTGATTTGCATTTTAATGAGTGAAATAAGTATTTGACCCCTTCGCAAAACATGACTTGTTGGCAGTCACAGAGGTCACACGTTTCTTGTAGTTGGCCACCAGGTTTGCACACATCCCAGGAGGGATTTTGTCTCACTCTTCTTTGCAGATCCTCTCCAAGTCAAGGCTGACATTTGGCAACTCGAACCTTCAGCTCCCTCCACAGATTTTCTATGGGATTAAGGTCTGGAGACTGGCTAGGCCACTCCAGGACCTTAATGTGCTTCTTCTTGAGCCACTCCTTTGTTGCCTTGGCCGTGTGCTTTGGGTCATTGTCATGCTGGAATACCCGTTCACAACCCATTTTCAATGAGGGACAGAGGTTCCCAAGATTTGAAGGTACATGGCCCGTCCATCATCCCTTTGATGCGGTGTAGTTGTCCCGTGCCCTTATCTAAAAAACATCTCCAAAGCATGTTTCCACCTCCATGTTTGACAGTGGGGATGGTGTTCTTGGGGTCATAGGCAGCATTCCTCCTCCTCCAAACACGGCGAGTTGAGTTGATGCCAAAGAACTCGATTTTGGTCTCATCTGACCACAACACTTTCACCCAGTTCTCCTCTGAATCTTTGAGATGTTCACTGGCAAACTTCAGATTGGCCTGTACATGTGCTTTCTTGAGCAGGGGGACCTTGCGGGTGCTGCAAAATTTCAGTTTTTCATGGCGTAGTGTATTACCAATTGTTTTCTTGGTGACTAGGGTCATTTGACAAGATCCTCTCGTGTAGTTCTGGGCTGATTCCTCACCGTTCTCATGATCATTGAAAATCCACGAGGTGAGATCTTGCATGAAGCCCTAGGCCGAGGGAGATTGACAGTTATTTTGTGTTTCTTCCATTTGCAAATAATCCCACTAACTGTTGTCACCTTCTCACCAAACTGCTTGGCCATGGCCCATTCCAGCCTTGTGTAGGTCTACAATCTTGTCCCTGACATCCTTGGACAGCTCTTTGGTCTTGGCCATGGTGGAGAGTTTGGAATCTGATTGATTGATTGCTTCTCTGTGCAGGTGTCTTTTATACAGGTAACAAACTGAGATTAGGAGCACTCTCTTTAAAGGTGCGTTCACACCAGACACGTCTTGCACGAATAAATCACGCTATTTACGCGTAGTTGGACGCTTGAAGATTTTGAGTTTACTCGCGCGTGAAATTCACTTCACAACAAACACGAACTTGCATCATGGGGAGGGGCTTCTGCCACTCCTCAGCAGGAAAGAAGCTGTACGGTGAATAAGCCCAATTAGCTGGCTTTAGCTAGCTTGCAGTCTCAATATGTGTGTACTGTATATAAATATATATAGCTCAAATTAAGTAAATAGCTTTTTTTTTTACAACTTACCTGATTGTCCAACCTTCTCATTTATTCCTGTTTCTATAAAAGTACTAAGATGTATCGTACAGCTTCAAGTATCCACATACAGTGACAATGATTTTGTCCTCAATTGTTGTTTCGGATTTCTGCCTCCATCACTAGAGCACGCTCCTGATTGGTTAACGTGGCGCGAATATTCGCCAAAGTTCAGGTATTTCAACTTGCGCGATTCACACTGTGGCATTCATGCCGCATGGAGGTCTATTGCGTCTTTGCATTGACTCAACATGTAAATCACTTGCGTCTGGTGTGAACGCACCATAAGATTTATAATTGTTATTGATTTACCTCTAAAATTGTTTTTATAAAATAGCAAAACATATATTTACAATGTATATGTAAGTAAAATCTTAATAGGTCAAAATAACCCTTTTAATTAAATTCTTATTACTGTGTTTCAGTAGTGACAAATTTGGGGAGTGGACAAATATTCCAAAACTTTCTGAAAATACAATATAAGAATTAACTGCACAATTACTAGAAATGTGTACCTTCCATACTATACAATTAGCATACATACAAAATTTGTGGAAAAACACTTTTTTTCAAGACGTTTTCAACTCTCTTTCTCTACAATCTTTTACTGTATGGGGTTTTGTGAGGACACGATAATGGAGTGAGCTCCTCGCCCATACGCCTTATTCAGCCAGCCGCCATTTTGAATCGAAAACGAGGCTGTGAGGGATAGCAGTCCAGCAGCGCCCACTGTGGCGTATTGTTGCGTACCGGGATGTAGATTGTATAACCGTAAAATAATACGTCATTTCACATTTTTCCACAGGACAAAGAACTCCAGAAAACGTGGATTGTTCGACAGGACATATAACCTAACTTTCAGGTAACAATATTGCATTTATTTAAGAAAATGACTGTGGAAAGACTGCTAATTTCTAATGTGAGCATGTTTATCTTCCTTTAAACGCTTATACAGAGTTTTTCAAATGATGTTATATAGATTAAAATGCTTAATGGTTTGTGTTAAGAGTCTGCAGCTAGGTCATAAGCGTCTTCCCGACCTTTATTATGAAATTACGATAAACATGATGTTTTCCTTGTCTAAAGCAAAACAGAAACAAAAAATAATGTTCTGAATATCATTTTGCGATTTTAAAAGGGGTTGACCCCAAACTCTACACGGCAAACTAATTACTAAATGTTATCTTTTGATCGCTTTGCATAAAAATAAACTTTCTACCCACTGTTTTTTGTATGACTTAACATGTTGTCTGAAAGAGGCTTACGATCTAACTGCAGGCTCTTAACACAAACTATTAAGCATGTTAATTTTTAAAACGTCATTTAAAAATAATATCTTTTTCATTTACGATCGCAAGGTTTTCTTTTCGTGAGGTCTTTGAGTTCAGGTAAACACAGACGGAGCTGAACCCTCCTTAAGCTTCCTAATTGCAGTCAGTGTTTTTGAAAAACAAAAGTAAGTAAAACGTTGAGCACACTCTTGTGTTCTTTGTAATCTATGCAAAATGTAGATATTTAGTTTAGTTGTTGTAGTAAAACATAACATTTTAGCTCTGCGTAAACTTTTAAAGGAAGATAAACATGCTCACATTATAAATTAGCAATTAGCCAACCAGTCATTTTCTTAAATAAATGCAATATTGTTACCTGAAAGTTAGGTCCTATGTCCTGTCGAACTTTAATAATACACATTTTCTGAAGTTCTTTGTCCTGTGGAAATTAGTGAAATTATATTTTCTCTTTATTTTTATGACTAAACAATCTACGTCCCGGTACGCAACAATATGCCACAGTGGGCGCTGCTGGACTGCTATCCCTCACAGCCTCGTTTTCGATTCAAAATGGCGGCGGGCTGAATAAGGCGTATTGCTTAAAAACACATCTGTTGGGCTTGAAGTTCCCAATGCACTTTCTATGCAGATGATGACAGCAGTTTAGCTACAATCTGGGGTTTGGGTTCTGTATAAATTAATTACCATTTGGATGTTAATGTTATCCCCCTTCATGTAAAATGCATTTCAACAATCGAGTCTGTAAGAATTCTCAATGGCACACTCTTGATAGCCATTTTAAAAATTCTGTCACAGTTAACTGGACGCTACCATGGTACATATAAGGCACAATATCCATTATTTTCTTTAGGAGATTATGAGTAATCCTATTTATAACATTTTTGTTTGTCCAAGTGCAGTATACAGTTGAACTATGACAAGGAGATTCCCTTTGGGGATAAAACCTGCAATCTGTTTACCAGCCCTGAGCTTTAACCACTAGTTTGTTCCAGATCTGTCTTTGTGGTCCCACCTCTAAACCTGCTGCATGTATTCTAAACTGCCATCCTGCAGGAAATACACACAGCCGTTCAGTCTGTGTGTATTTCCTACAGGATGGCAGTTTGCCAGATGCCTTTGTTTTGTGGATTAGTAACCTGTGCAATTCTAGACAGATCAGCGCACTTGATGTCTGAAGTATGTCGTACATGCAGCTGAGTGCTTTTGTTCATTATGAATTCAGTGTCTTTAGGAGTTCATGACTGATGAATTTTAGAACAATAGTTCTCAACGGGTGGGTCGCTTTCAAAAAATGGGACACAAGGGGAAAAACAGAAATATGCAAATGCAAATAATAATACGCCAATTATTTCTAACCAAGTAATCATGCATAGTTGGAAAGTGGCAAAATAAATAGACTAAAAATAAGACGTATAAAAACGAATGAATTAAAACCATTTGAATATTTTATCAAGTAAAATAAAATATGACCCAAACCACATGAAATATTAAATTACTTGCAAGGATGGGCAGTACAAGTGTTTTGAGCAGTGAATTTTCGCCAGCCAAAAGCATGAAACCATCAAAATTCGAGACATTTAGAGCGAAACCAGTAAATAAATGCTGAACAGTCTCCACTGAAAACCATCCAACTTCACTTACGCTTGGAAAAATACATATTTAAATCAGTTAAACATTTAAATAGCAAATGAATGTTTGACAAAGTCACAAACAACCTCCTTTGCCATGTCTAATTCTTTATTGATAATGAGTTATCAATCCTTGTCTTTTTATTTCTGTCGCATGATCTATTTTTAATGGCTGTTTTGTCAGATTAATCATTAATGAATCAAACATCATTGTGAAAGCCTATGTTTGCATCAGTGTCTGATGAAATAATAATGTGCTTTTGTCCATCTGTAACTGTTGAATGAATATTATAGTGGTTGTAAGCTCAAATCAAAATTTTGGATGAAACACAATAATTGATGATTGTCTGCTACACATTTTTTTCTATACAGAATACATGTTTGGGAGTGATTTATTCGTATTGCTAGCTTTTACAACAGGTGGGATATGTAACATCCACTAGGATACCGAAATTAATAATTAAGTCTGATGAGGGTGTTTCTTTTTAGCTTTGCACAATATCATTCATGCACAGCTTGTCCAATCAGACAGGCTTTCAATCTCTCTGCTCAAGAAACAGGTTTTCCTTTCAAAAAGAATATGGTGTAATATTTATACTGCTCTAGGCACTGGTTGGATATAAAATGACCTGTAGAATCCTAGTGAGGGTTGAAATAATACGAACACAACTGCACATCCATAACAAATGAATTTGAGAATAGATATATCTGAATCAGTGACACTATAATAACATACACAAAGGTTATCTAAGACATATTTTACCATTCATCACTGAAACTCATGGTTATTAAGAAGAAACAGAGGGTAATCGTATTATTCTTGCTGGAATGAGATTATTGAAGTTTATCCATACTTGCTGCATTTGAGGGCGCTGTCACTTTAAGAGACAGACAGTCTCCCTCAGGCAGTTTGCTAGGGACGGATTCTGCTGTAGGCAAAATGAATTAAAGGAAAAATGAAATCAGAAAGCGACCAAGCACAGGTATAATCTACTACCTTGACAGACCTGAATTAGTTTCGTTCAGTAACCAAGCAAGTGGAGAAAATGCTATAGCGTGAAAGAGTCGTTTTAATCAAATTTGACACCCATGTTTCTTAACAACCCCTGAAAACAAGTTATGATATTCAGTCATGGTAAATGTAACTACAAAAATGTGAAAGGGAACAGGATGATGAAAACAATTCAGTAAGCCGGACACAGAAAACAAACAAACCATAACATTAAGTGAACTGCTAAGTCTAAGGTTTACGTGAAGTTTATTTTTAAAGTGTATTTAAAATGAAACCTTTTGTCTTCTACTTGACAGTCAGTTGGTGCATCACAGATCATTTGAGGTGAACCATTGAGAGCGACATGAATCACATCTACTGTTTTCAATCAAAATCTCTATAGCTACATGTACAGTATGTATTTAACTATATAGGAGCAGGGTAACGCATTTCACTGTAAATAAAAAATATGCTATGTTAGTCTGTGGAAAACCTTCTGAAATTAGTTTCAGATGAAGAGATTTTATTAAAATGGTGGCTGCATGGTGTGTAAATATGTGTGGGAGTGGGTTATTTATTTAAATTCACTGTTGCCGGAATCCTCTGGGGATTTGCAATCGTTTAAATATTTGAAGAGGTCTTAGTTATACACTGTCCACAAACTGTGCAGCACTTTGCCAGTTTAAAACCCAAAAAACTGAAGTTTTCTTACTAAATGTTTATTGGAAGAAATGGAAATCCCAGTGCAAACATTAAATATTACATGCAGCATTGATTTAATGGGAATGGTGTGTTCGATGATGTTAGGAACATCTGTGATGACCAGAGTTTGCAACAGAGGTAAGCAAGAGAACTACAGATGTGTTTAATTGGGATAGTTCACCCTAGATTAATTTACTCACCCTAATGTCTTTCCAAACCAACCCAGGTTCATGAAAATACATGCCTATATATGCATTTCTGCAACCCTGTAATTATGTACCTTACTGCATGTTTCGAAAGTAAAATGTCCAGAGAGTGGCGCTAAAACACACTTTCAATACGTGACCGTGGCACCATTTTTTTACATTGGTACAGGCACGTATTGCTTTGTTTTTATTACGCTGCTTGAGGTACATATTATGGCTGTTCAGAATTTAAATATCGCCGTGTGCTGCTAAAAGGTTAAAGGGGTCATCGGGTGCAAAACTAACTTTTACATGTTGTTTGAACATTAATGTCTGTTGGTAGTTTGTGTACACAACCACCCTACAATGATAAAAATCCACCCAGTGGAATTTTTTAATCTTTAAAAGTAATCTCCCCTTTTTAACATCAGGTCATTCTCAGCTTCTTGTCATTGTGACGAAATACATTTGATTGACATTAGCGTTTTACCTTAGACCCGCCCTCATCGAGCTGAAACAGTCCGAATACAATCCTCACTGTGTCAACTCGGGTGCAGAGGAAGACTCTAATTGAGCGATTGAGGTGTTTTGTTGTTGAATGTAATAATGAACGTAGCAGTAGTCATTTACTACCGACATCTGAGCCGCTGAAGATGCAGAGGTTTAACGTTACTTTCGTTTTTAAACAGAAACCGCTGTTATGTTATTAATGCCACGGGACAACGACTTGCTTCAACTTCTAGTGTTTTATTATATACGCACACACTTTGTACTCAACTCTACAGTCTGGTGCATCAATCAGAACTTTCCGGTCTGCAACACCGAACCGGAACTATAATTGTTATCGGGCATAACATCACATTTCCCCCCCTTTAAATGTAAATAACTTTCCTTTGAAATCTTATGTTCTATCAATTTGTTCTTATGCCAAAAGTAACATTTCCATAACAACATCACAACAAAAGCATCACAGAATTTTGACAATGACTTTTTTTTTTTCAACAGATCTCAATTAACCTTTCAGGAGGTCTAACAATGCATTTTGGTCCGCAACCCTTCCCAGGTGAAGCAGTAACTTCTTTTGTCAGATCAGAGTCAGTATAATCCACAGAACCTTTGTCAATTTGTTTCGCTTAATTGTGGAAATTTGAGACACATCTTGTTCATTCGATAGCGACTCGACATCTTGAACAGTCACTTGTGGTCTTATATCCCACTTCTGACACCATGCTATGTTATTAATGCCACGGGACAACGACTTGCTTCAACTTCTAGTGTTTTATTATATACGCACACACTTTGTACTCAACTTTACAGTCTGGTGCATCAATCAGAATTGTCCGGTCTGCAACACCGAACTGGAACTATAACGTTAATTGTTATCGGGCATAACATCACAACCGCCAATCCCGATCTACATAAGAATCTATCTTCGTGAGAATCGTTCCTGATGCAGCTTCACCCACAGCAGAAGTAAGTATAAGAGTTTTTTATGCATCTTTGCAAATGGCCTTTCTTAATAATGTGCAAGTTTCACCGATAATGCGGCTAAATGCAGCTAAACGCGGCTAAATGCGGCTAAAGTAAACATAATCCCAGAGAGGGGCGGGGCGAGCAGAGCTCGTGGCATTTAAAGGGGCCATGTCCTAAAATGAGCTGAAATTTGTAGAGCTGATTTTGACAAGGTAAAAGGGTGTTTTTTTTACACTACTATTGAGAATTTTTAATCAAAGTATATTAGAGACTTTTCATTAAGACCCTAAAGAATCATATGAACTTGTGGAAAATGGGCATCCGATTACCCCTTTAATGCTGTGTCATATTGGAAATATTCCCTACACCAAACCCGACACTAAACCTAACCGATAGTGTTAACAAATGCAAAAGTGATATACAGCCATGCTATTTTAACTTCCTTATTTGGATTTGAGATATTTTGTCAAACTGTAGTTTCACAGGGATCATACCAGAGCTCTTCATCACTTCATCACTTGCTGTATCGGGTGAGCTACCGAGCAAACCTACCGAATTGGAAAATTCATGCATGTGAAGCTGTATATGTGACAACTATGTTCAAAAGCAGTTTTCAAATCGTGCAGGATGTTAAAATTGTTATAACCATTAGAATTGTTAAAATTGCGGAGAATGTTAAAATTGTTTTAAACACAATATTCTGCAAGTACACTGTAAAACCACCTGTAGAAAACACACTCTTTCTTCTCTATATGCACCAGCCACTTTTATATAACCACTCTATGTTTCAAGGAAAACATTGTATAATTCTGAGTGTGCTACACACAGGTGAGTGGGCCGGACAAATACCTCTGGAAACACTCTTCTCTCTATATGCACCAGACACTTTCTTATAAACGCTCCATGTTACAAGAACTTAATAAGATAACACAAATGTTTACCTACGAATTCATTCATTTTGCACTACTTGCTTTTTAACCTTAAATACTTTTTTTGCACAATATTTTGTACAGTTGTTATGTAAAGTACCTGTATAGTGTGTCTTAGGTTATGTGTATCAACTATTTATAGCATATATATAGTTAGCTACATATAGGTTTAAAAATTGCTCTTATGTCTAGTGTTGTATGTTTATATTTATGTTTATTTATATAGCACCGTGGTCCTGCAAGATGCAACATTTCGTTGTATAGTATGTCCACACATGTAGTGGAATGACAATAAAGCTCAACTTAAAAAACAAATCCGTAAAATTTACGGTAAAAAAAAACGGTAGCTGTGGTAGCCGGAATTTTACCGTAAAAATATGATAGCAGTGTTTTAAGTTTTAAATTAAATTTACATTTAAATACCGTAATTTCAATAACTGGGAATGTCAATTTACAATTATTCACTATAAATTTTACATTCTTTTTCCACTTCCGAAAACGGTATACTACCGTAAAATGACATGCAATGTCCAATACATTTTTTACCGTATATAGTAGGGGAACTTACCATTAACCATTTAACAAGTTTTTACTGTAGCTTTTTACTGTTAAATTTACAGTCATTTTACAGTGTAATTGTGTGAAAATTAGGTTTTATTAATCAAAACTCTGTACCTGTACCATACTCGGTGTGAAAAGGAATAAAAGTTGTTTGAGTTTTACTGCCTCTAATGTTTATTTCAACTGGAAACTGCAGTGATTCATATAGTTACATTTTTTTCAGTTTTGCAGAAATGTATATAGAGGCACGTATTTTACAATGAGCCTAGGTAGCAACAACTTTTGACTTTCTGTTTTCTGTTGTTTCCACAGAACAAACAAGGGGTGAAGATATTGAACTGGGCCTGAGACTTTCAAGCTTCAAAGATGCCAAAGTACTATTAAAGTATCATAAAAGTGGTCTTTTTGCTGCATTGCAAGTGTAAGAAAGAGAACAAAATATTGATTAAAAAAATCTTAACATTCATCCTAGTTCTCCCTGGCATAATAATGGGTGAGATAGCAGTTTCTGATTCATGAATTAATCCTTTTTTGGAGTTAGAGCTTTTCAATGAATTGCTTGATTCAGTTCACAAAAAGATCTGAATTATTGATCCAAAACTGACTGCAGTAATAGCAGCCAGATAACCTTAATAACCCAGCTGTTGTGAGGAAATCAACTTTTATAGCTTTAAGGATTCATCTATATTTAATTTATTATTTAGTGTTTGATAAGTTATTTGGGATTAATTGTGATTCATTTTAGATTTTTTTAATCGATTGACAACACTGGTATGAATATGATCCACTTTCATCTCTTGTTAAAATATCAGTTTATTTGAGTCCCTTCCTCTTAAATGTTTGTTCTGTCCCCAGGAGCTCTTTCCTATAGTTTACTAAAGCTATTCTTTACTTATAATTAGTTTCCACTCTCTAGTTTTTTTCTCTGTTTCAGAAGTGCACAGTGAGCTTGTGTTTAATCACAGCTTCCCTGCACTTGCCAAAGGCAGATTACAAAAGCCTGTGGCAAAAGCCCCTACAGACAAAACTTTTGGTTGTTTATGTTTCCATTTTTCCTTAGCCACTAAAGTTCTTTTTCTTCCAAAGCACCTAAAAGCACATAATCATTCACTTGTTTTCTATAAAAGATGTTTTTTTTTTTTTAGCTGCAGGCTGCTTTGATGGTTTTGTCACACCCCCGGACTTTCTATTTGGTTTCTCCCAGTTTTCCCCGCAGTTCTTAGTGTTTTTGGTTTCTCCCTCATCGTCTGCACCTGTGTTTGTAATTAGTCTGTGTATATAAGGTGTGTGTTTTCCCCTGTACTCTGGTCGGTCTTTGATGTTATCCTGATGTTTCCACTCCATGTTCCTGTGTCTGCCTGTTCCCATTGGATTTATTAAATGTTCGTTTTTTACTACGTCGTTGTTCGTGTGTTCCTGCCTACAGCGTGACAGAAAGACCGACCACTACAGTTTTTTTTGCGTGTTCACCTCCGTTTTGTTTTCCGTTCGTTTTCTCCAGTCTTTTATTTCCGTAGTGTGTTTCCCCCATGGATCCCTTCCTCCGACCAGAATTCATCCTGCTACGGCTGAAGCAGGGGGAATTACCGCTCGAGGGCTACACATTAATGTTCCAGCTAGTAGCTAACAACACCAGCTACCCGGACGACGCGCTCTGTGCATTCTATGACGCCAGCCTCAATGCGTCTTGCAGAGCGCCGTCGTCCGAGAACGGCCCTCGAGCGAACTTTGCCTCGTTTGTGGAGTGGACACTGGCGAGAAACCGATCCTCGTTTCCCGCCTGTTCCACGGAGAATCTCGCCAGTGCCACTCCGGACCCAGAGCCCAGCCAGCCACCCCGACCCGCGGATTATGAGCCCGTCACAGACGGAAAGCCCGAGCACGGAGCGACGACATTATGGAGTGCCAAAGAGGTCAAAACTGCTGATCAGGTGCGTGAGCCAAACATTACATCTGCGCTGGTGGAGTGCTTCGAAGAGCAAGAAGGGGCGGCAGAACCCGCCCACTGCACTACCACTGAGGGTGAGCTGGGATCTAATTCTGGGGATTTAATAGACTTTTTTTCTGAGCCACTGACCTGCATAGACTTCCCTCCCACCCGCCCTCGTCTGTCTGAATCTGCCTGGTCCTCGCTGGTTCCGCCCAGCCGTCCCGAATCTCCGCTGGTTCCGCCCAGCCTACCTGAATTCCCGTTGTCGACTGTCTGTCCCCTCGCTCACCCTCAACCCACCATCTACGCGGTGGGTTCGCCGCAGGTCTGCCAGTCTCCATCGGTGTCATGGCTGGAGGATCCCTCACCATCGCCTCCAGCCTCAGAGTCCTGGACTCCACCTCGGCCCTCCGACCCTGCGGCTCCACCCCGGCTCTCTGCTCCCTCGTCTCCGCCGTCGCCCGTCGATCCACCAGCTCCACCGGGCTCCATCGGCCCTCCGGCTCCGCCCTGGTCAGTCGTCGCCCCACCTTCGCCTCAGGACTATACTCCTCCGGCTGTGCCTCGTCGCTCCGTCCCACCGGCTCATTGGACCTCCTCCCTCCCGCGGGCACAGCCTCGGCCCTCTGTCGCTCCGGCTCCGCCGCGGATCTCCGGATCTCCATCTCCGCCTTGGTCGCCAGAGCCTTGGGTTCCGCCTTGGCCCTCCGGATCCGCGGCGTCACCCAAGATCTTCGGCTTTCCGTCTCCGCCTCGGGCTCCACCACCACCTGCTCCGCCTCCGTCGGTCGGATCCATGGAGTCGTCAGCCTCTCCTCCACCATGGCTCCTCCCTCCATCGGCTCCACCGTGGATTTACATCTTGGCTGCGGCCTGGGTCCCACCTGGCTCCTCCTGCTCCAGCCCCCTCCTGTCACCTCCTTGGCTCCTCCCTCCGTCATCTCCTCCATGGACTGTTCCGTCACCTGTTTGGACTTCTTCTCTTGCCCTCCTCCCGGGAGTCCGTCCTCCGCCGAAACCCCCTCCTAAGACTGTTTGTTGTTTCCTGTTTGTCGGCGTGAGGGCACGCCTTTCCGGGAGGGGGAGGTAATGTCACACCCCCGGACTTTCTATTTGGTTTCTCCCAGTTTTCCCCGCAGTTCTTAGTGTTTTTGGTTTCTCCCTCATCGTCTGCACCTGTGTTTGTAATTAGTCTGTGTATATAAGGTGTGTGTTTTCCCCTGTACTCTGGTCGGTCTTTGATGTTATCCTGATGTTTCCACTCCATGTTCCTGTGTCTGCCTGTTCCCATTGGATTTATTAAATGTTCGTTTTTTACTACGTCGTTGTTCGTGTGTTCCTGCCTACAGCGTGACAGGTTTCAGGTCTGTAATACCTGGAGAGAACCATCCATTAGCATTAAAAACAAAAAAATTGGCTTAAAGTAGAAACCTTACCTTTTTTTTCTTTTAAATCCATCAATTGTGTTTATATATAAGGGTTGGTTGTATATGGATTGTAGATTTGCTTGCTAGTTTTATCAGATTATAGGATTTTGGATAATCAATGGCAATAAACCAGTAATCAGGTTCCTCTTGAGCACACTTGGCTTGTGTTTAAGAACTGGTCAATCTCTGTGTACGCTTTGCTGCACTTGAGTCTATAGTCCAATAATTGCAGCGTATAGTTTTCATTGTGAATCGTAAGAGATGCTGATTCAGTGCAGATGATTTTCAGAGGTGTTCATATACACATAGTTGGAGTCAAAAGTTTACACACACCTTGCAGAATCTGCAAAATGTTAATTATTAAAAAAAAAAAAAAAAAAAAAATGCAAGGGATCATACAAAATGCATGTTATTTTTTTATTTAGTACTGACCTGAATAAGATATTTCACATAAAGTATGTTTACATATGGTCCACAAGAGAAAATAGTTGAATTTATAAAAAATTACCCTGTTTATATACACTTGATTCTTAATACTGTGTTGTTACCTGAATGATCCACAGCTGTTTTTTTTTTTTTTTTTTTTTTTTTGTATAGATTATAGTGGTTCATTAGTCTCTTGCTTGTCCTGAACAGTTAAACTACCTGCTGGCCCCACAAATTCTTTGGTTTTTCAGTATTTTTTTGTATTTGAACCCTTTCCAACAATGACTGTATGATTTTGAGATCCATCTTTTCACACTGAGGGACTCATACAGTATGCAGCTATTACAGAAGGTTCAAACTCTTACTGATGCTTCAGAAATGATGCATTAAGAGCTCGGGGGTGAAATTTGAATTTGAAGATCAGGGTAAATTTAACTTATTTTTTCTTCTGGGAAACATGTAACTAATCTTCTGTAGCTTCTGAAGGTCAGTACTTTTAAAATAAAAAAAATTTGTTCAAATAAGAACAGGGTTCCCACGGGTCCTTGAAATCCTTGAAAGTTTCTGAATCTGAAAAAACAAGGCCCTGAAAAGTTTTTGAAAATAAACATATATAGATACAGGTCCTTGAAAGTGCCTGAATTTAGTTTCTGCAAGAAGTTTTCTGGAAAAAATCTGTATTATTCCTTGTCTGCTAATGTGTTATTTCACCACCATTTTGTGTCCCATGCATACTAGCTTGCTTAAAATAAATGCAAAAAACAAAAATCAAAAAACAAACAAAAAACATGAAAACTGTAACAATGTATCTTACAAGGTAACACAATGTAACCTTGCTCTCACTTGAAATGTGTGTAACAAGTCCTTGAATTTGACCTGGAAAGTCCTTGAAAGGCCTTGGATTTGAAGTTAACCAAGGTGTGGGAACCCTGTACGAAAAATGTACACATCTTCATTCTGTTCAAAAGTTTACACCCCTTGCTCTTAATTCATCATGTTTCCTTCTGGAGCATCAGTGAGTGTTTGAACCTTCTGTAATAGTTGCATATGAGTCCCTCAGTTGTCCTCAGTGTGAAAAGATGAATCTCAAAATCATAAAGTCATTGTTGGAAAGGGTTCAAATACACAAAAATGCTGAAAAACTAAAGAATCTGTGGGACTTTTCTAAAGAACAGTGGGCGGTTTAACTGTTCAGGACAAACAAGGGACTTATGAACAACTGTCACTAAACAAACAAAAAAAGAAACACAGATGTGGATAATTCAGGGAACAATACAGTATTAAGAATCAAGTGTATGTAAACTTTTGAACAGGGTCATTTTTATAAATTCAACTCTTATTTTATCTTGTGGACTGTATGTAAATGTATTTTATGTGAAATATCTTATTCAGGACAGTACTAAATAAAAAATAACATGCATTTTGTATGATTCCTCTTATTTTGGTAAAATAATTACCATTTTGCAGATTCTGCAAGGTGTATGTGTTTTGACTTCAGCTGTATGTGTTCCAGAGATGCTGCAATGAAAAACGTAAATACAAGCTATCTGTGTCCTCTCTCCTCTAATGTCTGTCTAGTGAAGTTCAACATTGCAGTATAAATAATGTAATCTATGAATCTGCTCCTAAGGTAATAAATATAGATAGTGAGCCTAAATTAAACTATATGGTCTTAAAACTGTGTAGAACCTTTATGGAGCTATAGAGATTATATTATTATTTTTTACATTCACAGCCAGTGCTATGGTGCATACGATGAACTACTTTATAGTGCTTTCTTATTAATTTAGGATTAAATTATTTTGACTAGTCTTTTTTTCTTGGTTTAGGGGTTTGGTGATGAAAAATGTCCACATGAAAGTATAATATAATTACACAACTATATTTACAGTGTGGAAAATAATCATTTGATCCCTTCTGCTGAATTTTTAAGTTTGCCCACTGACAAAGAAATGATCAGTCTATAAGTTTAATGGTAGGTTTATTTTAACAGTGAGAGACAGAATAACAACCAAAAAATCCAGAAAAACGCATTTCAAAAAAGTTGTAAATTGATTTGCGTTTTAATGAGTGAAAGACATATTTGACCCCTTCGCAAAACATGACTTAGTACTTGGTGGCAAAACCCTTATTGGCAGTCACAGAGGTCAGACATTTCTTGTAGTTGGCCACCAGGTTTGCACATGTCTCAGGAGGGTTTGGTGAAGGTTTCTCAGAAGGTTTCGAGGCTGACGTTTGGCATCTCGAACCTTCAGCTCCCTCCACAGATTTTCTATGGGATTAAGGTCTGGAGTCTGGCTAGGCCACTCCAGGACCTTAATATGCTTCTTCTTGAGCCACTCCTTTGTTGCCTTGACCGTGTGTTTTGATTCATTGTCATGCTGGAATACCCATCCACGACGTATTTTCAATGCGGGAAGGAGGTTCTTGCCCAAGTTTTGAAGGTACATGGCCCCGTCCATCGTCCCTTTGATGCGGTGCACCTCCGAAAGCATAATGTTGCCACCTCCATGTTTGACGGTGGGGATGGTGTTCTTGGGGTCATAGGCAGCATGCCAAACAGCTTAATTTTGGTCTCATCTGACCACAACACTTTCACTCAGTTCTCCCCTGAATCATTGAGATGTTCATTGGCAAAGACTGGCATGTACATGTGCTTCTTGAGCAGGGGGACCTTGTGGCCGCTGCAGGATTTCAGTCCTTCACGGCGTAGTGTATTACCAATTGTTTTCTTGGTGACTATGGTCCCAGCTGCCTTGAGATCATCAACATGATCCTCCTGTGTAATTCTGGGCTAATTCCTCACCGTTCTTATGATCACTGAAACTCCACAAAGTGAGATCCTGCATGGAGCCCCAGATCGAGAGAGATTGACAGTTATTTTGTGTTTCTTCCATTTACGAATAATTGCACAAACTGTTGTCATCTTCTCACCAAACTGCTTGGCAGTGGTCTTGTAGCCCATTCCAGCCTTGTGTAGGTCTACAATCTTGTCACTGACATCCTTGGACAGCTCTTTGGTCTTGGCCATGGTGGAGAGTTTGGAATCTGATTGATTGCATCTGTGGACATTTGTCTTTTATACAGGTAACAAGCTAAGATTAGGAGCACTCCCCCTTAAGAGAGTGCTCCTAATCTCATTTTGTTACCTATATAAAAGACACCTGGGAGCCAGAAATCTAATATTCATTTACTTATTTATTATTTAGTTTCAGTTTTCTTTGGTGTTTGTAATCTCTAAAGTATGTTGATGAGAGAGTTAACAGCTGAAAGAAATGTATAGCTGTTTGGCTGTATGGCTTTGATGAATTGCCAGTATTTGGCTGAGTGAGTTTGGCTCTATTAAAGACATACAGTATATTTCCTTCCTTTCACAGAGGCTGTGATATGCATATTTTTACCATTTCAAAGGCTTCTATAGTCTGGAGAATTTATGGCTATTATTGACCTGAAGAAGTGGATGCAGCTTAAGGGCATCTTCAGGGGAAATCTTAAAACAGCATGTTTGCGCTTTCAGTGAACTCAGAAAGCCAGACAGTCGCCATCGCCCAGGAAGCACAGCTGCCAAGTTCTCTGTAAGAATAAGACCTCCATAATTTTTATAAACAGCTGAACCCCCAACCAGCCAATAAAGTGAACAGAAGTTCCACAGATAGAGACAACCATACCTTCCAAACACTCAGTTCTCTTCAGAGCCCTCTATAATCGAATGCTTGGCCCTCAATTAGCAGCTTCAGCTGGAGGATTCAAACGGCAGATCAAACGGCAGGCAGGGCATTCTGAAGTAAGACAGAAATGGGTCCCAGCCGTTGAAAAAGTCCCTGAACGCTTCTGAAAAGATCAATAAGAGTTTATAAAAGACTCCACATCCAGGGTGTGTGATAATGACAGGCTACTGAAATTCTTCTGATTTTTTTATCACTGCTGTAATGCTTTGCTCTGTACAAGTGTGCATTGAGTATAATCCACATCACAGGAGTATTGTAGCTCTCCGTACCTATAGTGAAGAATCTATCTATCTATCTATCTATCTATCTATCTATCTATCTATCTATCTATCTATCTATCTATCTATCTATCTATCTATCTATCTATCTATCTATCTATCTATCTATCTATCTATCTATCTATCTATCTATCTATCTAAAAACTATGAAAGGCTATTTCCACCACTGAAAAAAAAGAAAAAAAGTATCTGAGAGTTTACATCTTGCAATTCTGAATTTTTTCCCTCAGAATTGTGACATATAAACTCGCAATTGTGAGTTATAAAGTCAAAATTGCATGATATAAACTCAGTTGCAAGTAAAAAAATCAGAATTGCTCAATTTAAAGTTAGAATTGGTAGATATAACGTCACAATTCCGAGAAATAAAGTTTCAAGTTTGAGAAATAAAGTAAAGTAGAATTGCATGATAAAAACTCAGAATTGCATCTTTATTATTTTGTAGAATTGCAAGTTTTTATCATCCAATTATGACTTTATAACTCACAACTGCGAGTTTATACTGTATGTCAATTCTGTGGAAAAAAGTCTGAATTGTGAGAAAAAAGTCATGAGATAACTTCCTTCGTGAGAAAAAATGGTTTTCTTGCAATTCTGACTTTGTCATTCTGAAAAAAAGGTCCAAATTTTGAGTTTATATCTGGCAATTTTGACTTTATTTCTCACTATAGCGAGTTTATAGCTTGCAATTATGACTTTTTCCTCGCAATTGCGAGTTTATATCTTGCATTTCTGACTTTATCTCGCAATTCTGACTTTATTTCTCACAATTGTTTATATTTCACAATTCTGACTTTTTTTCTCAAAATGCAAATTCGTTTCTCGCAATAGCGAGTTTACAACTTGCAATTCTGATTTCCTTTCTCACAATTGCGAGTTTATATCTTGCCTTTCTGACTTTATCTCTCACAATTGTGTTTATATCTCGCAATTCTGACTTTTTTTCTGCAAATGCAAATGTATTTCTTGCAATAGCAAGTTTATATCGCAATTCTAACTTTATGTTGCAATTGCAAGTTACTTTATAACTAACTTTTTTCTCGCAATTTGGACTTTTTTTCTCGAAATGCAAATTTATTTCTTGCAATAGCGAGTTTATTTCTCGCAATTATGACTTTAAAAATTGCAATAGTGTTTATATCTTTCAATTCTGACTATTTCTCGCAATTGCGAGTTTATATCGTGTAATTTTGACTTTTTTTCTCGCAATTCTGACTTTATAACTCGCTATTGCGAGTTTATATCTGGCAATTCTGACTTTCTCGCAATAGCAAGATTCATATGTTGCAATTCTGACTTTATAAATTGCAATTGTGAGTTTAAATCTCACAATTCTGAGAGAAAAGTCAGAACTGTGAGATGTAAACTCACAATTGCAAGAAAAAAATCTGAATTGAGAGATAAAAAGTCACTTTTTACAAATTTTAAATTTTTTTATTTACCCTTAATCCTGTTTCTAGCTTGGACATTTATAAACATCTGAATGTCTGAAACTTTGTATTACAAGCACTTGTGTTATTTGCCTATGATGGATTGCTTGTTGTATTCCTCATTTGTAAATCACTTTGAATAAAAGTGTCTGCTAAATGAATAAATGTAAATGTATCTGTCTATTTTTCTGTCTGTGTGTCTGGAATACCAAATGACCATAACAGCTGGAAACTCTCTCTTCCTGTCCTTTTCAGATATATATTTTATGTCGCTGACGCAGATAACTTGGGGAATTCAACAGCTAGCCTCAAAATATGACATTTAGTGCTTCCAGCGCTTTCCACGTATCTGTCTTCTTGCTCTCAGAGGGTGTTCATGGCAGAGTTATATGAGCCAGAGAGAGACAGACAGCACAGCTGCTCTCAGGCTCCCTGTGAAGTGATTCAGCCTTCTGATAAACACCAAAAATAACCAACCGCTGAGCTCCTTTACTCTCTGATCATTTAACACACCCCAAACCCATGACAGACTGCGGACTCGCCGGTGAGACCAAACCCTGTCACCCATTTATGTGCCAGAGCCCCTGAGCCCTGTGCTGTGATGGAGAAAGATCCACTTGCTACAGCCCTTAGGACCAAGCAAGGCCCAGGTGTTGACTGAACCCCCTATGACAGAATCTCATTTTGGGCATCGCTGTGCGAAAGCAGACAGCTGCAGATACGCTTCCGAATGCCCCACGCTAAGACATGACTAATCGATATCTCACTCTGCATGTGGCTGCTCCTGCCTGCTGTAATGGCGTTTATAGGTGATGGGGTCCGTCACTAAATCCAGATGGCCCCTGGAGCAGACCAGCTGACAGTAAATGTGGCCTTAATGGTGTGACTATTTACTGCTATGATGGTCATATTTTAAAACGAGAACTGGAACTGACATTAAAAAGGAAACCTTTCATGGCTCAGTCCCACTATATTGAAACAGTCTTACTGTAAGTGAAATTATGGCAGTTACATTAACAGTAGATGCTGAATAAACACTTCTCTATCAGTTCATTAGATGTTTCTACTGGATGTATTTTTGTAATTTAAAGCTTCTTTATAGAGAGTCCATAGCCTTTTACATTTAAAGAGACTCATCCTCATGTCGTTCAAAACCCAGAAGACCTTCGTTTATCTTCAGAACACAAATTAGGGTATTTTTGAAGAAATCCGAGAGCTTTTTGAGCCTCCAAACACCATAATGACAACACAAAACAGAATTGTCACAAATTTGTAAATTAAAAAAAAAGAAAAAACTGAAATAAGTACATTGCATAAGTATTCATACCCTTAACTCTGTACTTAGCTGTAACACCTTTACAGCCTCAAGTCCTTTTGGGTATGATGTGACAAGGTTTCCACATCTGGATTTGGCAATTATCTGCCATTCTTCGCCTCACCTCTTCACCTCTCAAGCTCTGTCAGGTTGGATGGAGGCAGACACACATTTTCAGGTTTCTCCAGAAATTTTTTATTGGGTTCAAGCCCAGGCTCTAGCTGGGCCACTCAAGGACATTCACAGAGTTGTCTTTTAGCCACTCTTGCTGTGTGCTTAGGGTCATTGTCCTTCAACAAGTCCTTCAGTTCCTGCTGCTAGAAAAACAAACCCACAGCATGAGGCTGCTACCAGCACACTTTACTTTTGGGATGGTACTCCCAGATGAGCAGAACTGCTTTGCTTCATACATGGTGCTTAGAATTGAGGTTCATCAGACCACAAAATCTTGTTTCTCACAATCTGAGGGTCCTTTAGGTGCTTTTTTGTCAATTCCAAGTGGGTTTTAATGTGTCTTCATTGAGGAGAAGATTGAGTTAGGCCACACTGCCATAAAGACTGGATTGGTGGAGTGTTACAGTGATGTTTGTCCTTCTGTAGATTTCTCCTATCTCCACATATGATCATGAGCTCAACTAGAATGACCATCAGGTTCTTGGCCACCAGTATAACCAAAGCTCTTCTCCGCTGATTGCTCAGTTTGGCCAGGAGGCCAGCTCTACAAAGAGTCATGGTTGTTTCAAACTTCTTCCATTAAGGGTAATGGAGACTACATGCTTCTGTGAACCTTCAATGCAGCAAAATCTTTTCTGTCTCTGAGCTCTACAGGCAGTTTTTTTTTTTACCTCAAAGCTTGGTTTTTACTTTGATATGCATTTTCAGCTGTTAGACCTTTTATTAAGATGTGAGTGCCTTTCCAAATCATACCCATTCAATTGTATTTGCCACAGGTTAACTTCACTCAAAGTGTAGTAACATCTACAAACAATATACTTATGCAATGGAATCATTTAAGTTTTTTTATTTTTAATAAATTTGCAAAGATGTTAAAATCCCGTTTTTTGCTTTGTCATTATGATGTATGGAGTGTAGATTGATGTGGGGAAAAAGTAATTTGAAGCAGTTTAACATGGGGCAGTAACATAACAAAACGTAAAAAAATAAAGGGGTATGAATACTTTCACAAGGCACTGTATTTAAGGCCCAGAAATGTAGTAAGGACATTTAACATTGTTAAAATAGTCCATGTGACGTCAGTGGTTCAACCGTGATTTCATGAAGCTATGAAAATACTTTTTGTACACAAAAATACTACTTTATTCAACAATTTCTTAAAATTTGAATGTGGCAGTTGCGTTGATGTCCATGAAGGGTCATAAAGCTCTCAGATTTCATTAAAAATATCTTTATTTGTGTTCTGAAGATAAGTGAATGTCTTACAGTTTTGGAACAACATGAGGGTGAGTAATTAATGCCAGAATTGTCATTTTTGGCTAAACTATCCCTTTAAGATTGTGGACAGTCTAGACTCTAGAGTACTTGAAGGGTCCTCTAGACTGCTATATACTGTATTTTTTTTTCTTTTTTTATGTTTCTGATAATTCTGGCCACATCATGCCTTTGAAGAATGCAGTAAGGGAAGGTTAGGGAAAAAAGTAAAATAAAACGAATACAATCACAGCTCACATTTAGAAATCTCTGGCTGATTTTGTGTGTAATTTCCAGTACTTGGACAGAACACTGGTTCTCAAACAACTGTTCCAGTAAGCATTTTAATCTTTAATGATTTTAAATGCTTCTTGAAAGTGGATAAACACCCTTTAATGCAGCAAATGTTCAGCATGGCTGGTTCTGAATATTTAATTCAATAAAGACACACTGACCAACATATTAAGAGCTATGGGAATGTTCACTCACCGCAGCGTCTCATACACCTGTGTTTCCTGATAGACCCATGAATCCATGCGAGCCCATGCACAAATGCCCCCCACCGCCCAAACCCAGCGGGATGGACGAGAGTAAATGAATGTGGTCTGAGGTGTGTCTGTCAGATATGAATAAGCCCAGTCCTCTCAGGTGTCATCTCCTCCATCATCACAGCAGAGGTCTCCCCTATCTGGGGCAGTACTGCTCCAGGAGTTGCCCACCCCTAGGAAAGACTGAGAGGATGTGAGGTGATCCCCTGCAGAGCTGCGTTGGCGCTCTGACAGTATTTAGATGAAATCCTCTCAGACAAACTCTACTGGAGTACAGAGTAGTGGGACGCGTTAAATAGATATGCTTTGATGCTAACGCTGGCACTTGTTTTTCACCGCTTATTCCATGATATTTTACTCCGTGGATCTGATTAAAAGTGAAGTGAAAGCTTATGTGGTTATTTTGATTCCAGTTTATAACTACAGTGAGTGTCTAACAAAGCATTCAGTAAAAGGGCAAAAGTACAATACTCTCAGTTGGACTGCATTTTTTTATGACTGGAATTGGGCAAAATCTTAACAGCAAAACAAGTTGTGGGAGGTTAGTGGGTCTGTAGTTATAAATATGCATGTGGTTGTCAAGTGATGAATATGCATATTTCCAGGCGTCTTATTGATGAATATGCATATTTTAGACCTCTCAGTCACACTAGCTCCAAGCAGTGGGGGCTTCTTCAGAGGAACAGGTGCTCCTGGGGTGAGTCTGATAGGAAAGCTGATCGAGCTTCCGCCACCTATGGAGGTCGAAGAGCTTGATAAAACCTTGGTTTGCAGCAACAGGAGCAAGATTCTCCACTTTCTGTGCCTCTTACTTTTCAACTCATTTTAGACTTCACATGGATGGGAACATTTGCACAGATAAATTTCATTTAAATAATTTGCCTTTGGCAAGTATTTAACATCTCTTTGATAGTATGGAATGCATTATGAAGGATGTGATGCAGTAAAGTGTGCAATGTGGGCTGTTTAGTGCCTAGTGAGAATGTGTTTTTCCTATATATGGAAACACCTACTCTGCCCTCCAAAGGCAAAGCGCAGTAACTACACATTTGGTCAAATTTGAGTTAAGGCTTAAAATGGACTTTGTGACAACTGTTTTTTTCTTGTTGCAAAGTCTCCTGGTTCAATTTTGTCCTGTTTCAGAGAAACAAGAGTGTCAACATGATTGACTAGCTGGCGTAAAAACTTAAAAGGCAATTTTCTGTTTCAGTGTTGGCGTAGTTACTGCACTTTGCCTTTGGGGGGCAGTACAGTAGGAAATAGGCTATATTTTTATGAAGGTGTTTTACCCAATCTGACCTCATGACGAAAACGTACCTGTGGGAACCTTTTAGCAAGAGGCGAAATACGTACCACCAAGTACATGTACGTTTTGTGACTTATTCAATGCGAAATGTTCACAGAGTGGCGCTAAAAGATGAACGTACATATGGTACATTTTATGCAACGTTGGTTTTGTATGTGCCACCCCAGTTCTGACTTGAAATGTTTGTTGAGTGGCGCTATAACTCTAATGCTCCGTGACGTTTTAAAATAACGTACTATCTGCACTACACCTAAACCTACCCGATAGTATGAACAAAAGCGAATATGACGTAAAAACGCAATTGAAAGCATGCCATTTTGGCTTGTTTTTTGATCTTTCAGCATGAGTCATGTTTTTCCAAGGGATTCGTACCCAAGAATTCCACATCCTAAGTCCAATTCCGTGTAGGCTGAGCTACCAAGCAAGCTTGTTACATCCAGAAAGCGAAATGTATTGAGCTGTAATCATACCTGTGTATGAAAACAATTACAAGTGCTCGCTGTTTTACCGTCTATAGTGTTAATTTCTGTTGGCCACTGCAGTGATATGTACTTATTGGTATGTATTTCACGTCTTGGGAAAAAGCTCCCACAGATACATTTTCATCATGAGATCAGGTAGGTTTTATCACCATTTGACTTTAATACAGCTTCCACAACTTTTGAATAGTGTCAAAAGTGTCTGCCAGTTGCTTTTGAGATGTTGGAGGAGAAAATTGGCTTCTCACTCTTTCCTCAAAAACTGCCCACATAATATTCAAGTCAGGTGATTTGTCTGGCCAGGGAAGATGTTGATGTTCATCTTAGTGCTCCAAAGGTCTAGGTTTTATGGAAAGATCATGACACTATCTTTTATGTATTTTAGCACTGGTGTCTGTGATTAAAGTTTAAGCAGCTGCAGCTCTTTCAAGGATGTCGTTTTGTTTTTGGCTTTAAAGTGAATATCGAGATTCTCCATCACTTTGCAGCAGTGCTTCTGTGTTGTTTGGAATGTGTCAGTTAAGTTGCTGTCTGTCTATACAGAGTCAGAAAGCTCTTGGATTTTATCAAAAATATCTTACTTTGTGTTATGAAAGATGAACGAAGGTCTTACTGGGTTGGAACGATGTAACGGTATTTCCTGATAATTAACTCACCCCCATGTCATCCAAGATATTCATGTCTTTCTTTCTTCAGTCGCTAAAGAAATTACGTTTTTTGAGGAAAGCATTTAAGGATTTTTCTCCATATAGTGGACTTCAATGGTGCTTAACAAATTGAAGGTTAAAAATGCAGTTTCAATGCAGCTTCAAAGGGCTCTACACGACCCCAGCTAAGTCATAAGGGTCTTTTCTAGTGAAACGATGAGTAATTTTCTTAAATTAATATTATACACTTTTTAACCATAAATGTCTTGTCTAGCTGCGGACTTCAATGGTGCTCAACAGATTGAAAGTTAAAAAGGCAGTTTCCGTGCAGCTTCAAAGAGTTCTACACAATCCGAAACGATCGGCTACTTTAAAAAAAAAAAAGTACAATATATATACTTTTTAACCGCAAATTTTCATCTTGTCTAGCTCTGCGATGCACATACTCTGTGCACTCCAGTTCAAGACAGTTACGGTATGCTGAAAAACTCCCGTCTCATTTTCTCCTCCAACTTCAAATTCGTCCTACATCGCTGTTTTGGCTTTTTTTGTAAAGGCCGTTTGACTACTTTGCACGTTCACTTGGTAAACATTTTTCTGCCTTTTTAACCTTCAATCCGTTGAGCACCATTGAAGTCAGAGAAAAATCCTTCAGTGTTTTTCTCAAAAGGCTTAATTTCTTTGCGACTGAAGAAAGAAAGACATGAACATCTTGGATGACATGGGGGTGAGTAAATTATCAGGAAAGTTTTATTTTGGAAGTGGAGCAATCCTTTAAGTGTTTGACGGTCCCTATCTTCTTTGGTGATCAAGTCTTGTCATGCTTTTTTTATTTACCCTGTGTAAGCAAGTCTTTCTCCGATTGTTTTAGCTTATCTGCTTTGCGTATGTGTGCTTTTGAGTTACTTTGGGCACTCCAAACCACATTATGGGTCCTTCACCTATCCAGAATCATCTCAATAGCAATTGAGGCTGGACTTGGACTCTGGAGGTACAGTATGTGATGTCATATCTGTGGTCTTTACTCACGGTGCCTCATGGGTTCTCAGTATTGACATCAGGTTGTTTTGAAGTTTTGTTGTCAATCACCTAAACCAGAATGGAATATGATTAATTACTCTGGGGACATAAACAAATTACATCTGGACAATGCTGATTGACTGATGTCACCACAAGAACTTAGACAACATTGAAAGGTTACAAGACAAGTAAATCAATTCTTTGAAAATTATGTATTTTTCATACATGATTGAGGTAGTTCAAATGTGAAACCATTGCTATATTGGTATGTTTAACATTTAATTAGGTGTAGGATAATTAAAAAATGTGGTGATTCTTTTATGTGGAAGAAATAGAAACATTTCGCTTCCTATCATTTTACAACTTCCCACACACCAGAGGATGTGACAAGATCTTTTGTCCTCACATTAAATTCCTGGCGCTGTGTGATAGAGCGACTGAGGGTTTGTATAGTCTATATCTTTGTGCCTCTGCAGTGTAATGGCTTGTACAGTATTGTCAAGTATTCTGTCATGTCTGCAGCGTCCAGCTCGTATTGATTGGCCGCTATTACCACAGGCACTAAAGGAACAAGATCAATGCACAGTCACAAAGACTTGCCAAAATTCCACAAAGCAACACACTTTTTTTTTTTTTTTGAAGTATTATTTCAGTATTTTCAATTCGCTTTTTAACCCTACAGAGTCATACAGCTGTAAACAGCCCTATACAGTTGAGGTCAAAAGTTTACATCCCACTTTCAAAATCTAAGGGATCATACAAAATGCATATGATATTTCACATAAAAGATGTTTACATATAGTCCACAAGAGAAAATGATTGAAGTTGAATTCATAAAAATTATCCCGTTCAAAAGTTTACATGCCCTTGATTCCTAAAACTGTGTAGTTACCTAAATGATCCGCAGCTGTGTTTGTTCATGAGTCGCTTGTTTGTCCTCAACAGTTAAACTGCTCGCTGTTCTTTTAAAAATCCTTCAGGTCCCACAAATTCTTTGTTTTTTCAGCATTTTTGTGTATTTGAGCCCTTTCCAACAATGACTGTATGATTTTGAGATCCATATTTTCACACTGAGGACAACTAAGGGACTTATATGCAACTATTACAGTAGGTTCAAATGCTCACTGATGCTTTAGAAGGAAAAACGATGCATTAAGACCAGGGGGTGAAAACTTTTGAACAGAATGAAGATTTGTACATTTTTTCTTATTTTGCCTAAGTACTGCCTTTCAGAGGCTACAGAAAATAGTTAAATGTTTCCCAGAAAACAAAATAAGTTAAATCTACCCTGATTTTCAAATTCCAAAAAGTTTTCACCCCCCGGCTCTTAATGCATTGCTTTCCCTTGTGGAGCATCAGTGAGCGAATGAACCTTCTGTAATAGTTGCATATGAGTCCCTCAGTTGTCCTCAGTGTGAAAAGATGGATCTCAAAATCAGAGTCATTGTTGGAAAGGGTTCAAATAACAAAAATGCTGAAAAAACAAACAAATAATTTGTGGGACCTATAGGATTTTTCTAAAGTACAGTGAGCAGTTTAACTGTTCAGGTCAAACAAGGGACTCATGATGAACAACTATCACTAAACAAAACAAACACATCTGTGGATCATTCAGGTAACAACACAGTTTTAAGAATCAAGTGTATGTAAACTTTTGAACGGGGTCATTTTCATAAATTCAACTATTATTTTCTCTTGTGGATTATATGTAAACGTCTTTTATGTGAAATGATTTTGAAAGATTTTGAAAGGGGGGTGTAAACGTTTGACCTCAACTGTATAAGGATGCTTTCACACTCACCCTGAGGTACAAAAGCTAAAAGGTACATCTTTGTACCCTAGAAACTCCTAAATGGTACCTATTTGTACCTTAAATGTATATGAAAGTGCTTCAAAAGTACATATTTGTACCTAAAGTGTACATATTATGTATTGCCTTTAAGAAATTTAAAATGTCCATTAGTTGCATCCAGCACATTTTTATGTAAAAACGAAATAATACACACTCAAAAGCCGAAGATGCCTTGTTTGTCCTTCCTCGGTGGGCAGTTACCTTGCGCTTGTTTATTTTAGAGTGAACCTGTCCTCCCAGAAGACACCTCTTATCTGTGTAATTCAAGCAATGATGCCAAGCAGCACTGACCAAAGAGCTGCCCTGTGTGAAAGAATAAGTATTCTAATCTGCTATGGGAGTTAGTGCCATCCCACAGTGAAGCAATAGATCAGGAGGACCGTCTGCGACAGATATGACGCTGGTGATCAGCTTCCTCTCCTGCTCCAGCTCAGTCCAATTAGAGCACTTGGTAAAGGTGTTATCCTTCAATCCCGCTTTCATCTCCCTGAATGAGGTGATGAAGAGGGGACAGAGAGAAAGAAAGACACAATTTGATAAAGGTTGATGGAAGTTTAATGAGACAGAAAGTTCACATTCAGCAAGGCTCTAAATACAGAGACAGCCATTTTAAAGGAAAGGGGAATTGTTACATGAAAATTTGAGTGTTCTCATTGACATCAATAGAGGATGAATTGATGTGTTCAATATGGATATTTCTGCATTTTTATCAATCATGGGTGACATTTTTTTTTATTATAAATATAGTCCATTACAGGCTTACAGCATCTGGGCTGTCTGTATTGTGACTGACACAGCTGTGAAATTATATATTTTCAGTGCACTATTTAAAGCAAAGCAATCCATTCAGTTAATTAAATGAAGGCCAAAGGTGGCCAATATCAATAACTCTGCCACATGCTGTCAATTTCACTATCATCTGCTCTCTTTCTTTGCGCTCTGGTGCTTTTAGCAGATATAATGTCTTTACAATGTTGCCATTAGCCCACTCAAATATAGCTCTCATGGTTCCCATGGTGGCATCTGGGAATGTGGCCAGTGTCTGGTTAGGGACAGATGTTTTCAGAGGGTTCTGATGGACCATGCCTTCATTCCATTACAGTGCCCTTTAAAAGAATAGCGCACACGCACATATATGCGTGTGTATGTGTATAGAGACTACTGCATCTGCTCGAATTGTGGATTTGTGATTGACACGGCTATGAAATATGTTGTGCTTTTAAGCAGAAGATGGATGAAAGGTCTATTAAGGGGAATGCTGTTACCTCTAGAGTGTGGTTCTGTGGTTTTTTGATTAATTAAGGTTGGTACAGCCTAAATTTAAGAAGATCAAAGCTATTATAAAACAAAATGTGAAGAGGGTTGTAATTCATGGAATATGTGAATGAAATACATATCTAATTTACAGACTGAGCATTTCATGGCTGAATCATGCTGAATCATGAAATGTAATGTAAATTTCAAAATGCATTTCATTATCCACGATCCTTTAGTGGAACAGTGTTTTATCCCATATTCAGTCCATGAAATTAGTCAGGTTACACTTGGCACCCTATAGTTAACAGTGGTGATTTTAATCACAGGTTTATTATAATCAGAAGTGTAATTGAATTACACAAAAATTGATTTGTGTCTTTGAAAATGAATTTAATGATTGTTGTTGAAAATATGGTTTCAGAAACTATTTTCTTGTTTTCATTTTTGTCTGTTACCGATATACGTCATTCGGTAACACGTTAGCATAATCCACATAATCTGACCTGCCCACAAACACTTCCGCTAGTAAATGTGTTTATATCAAATTGAGAAGATGCTGTGTTCTGCCACAGCAATACAATTCAAAACTTTTGTTGTGCGATTGTTATTTTACCTAAGACTGCTTCTCTAATCTTGGTGAATTTAAAGCAGGATTCGCTAAATGCTTGTCTGTGAAAGATAAGTCCACACTGACTCAAATTGAAAGGCATTTGTTTGTAGTTAGTAAGATACATGCATACAATTAATGCAGTACATGAATAATTGTGCGTCAATCTATTAAGTATTTTGAGTCTAAATTCATTCCATACTGTTAAAGATCACTATATCTGGAAAGCATCTGCTGTGTACAAACATCTGACAGATGTCTGTAAGGTGTCAATTTTACATGCATTCTAAATCATAAACATCCTAAAGTCATCTAATAGACGTCTATTTGACATCTGGTAGAAAAAATCCTATAGACATATTGCAGATGAGCAAACAATCTAAAAAATATGTCTTGCAGATGTAAATGCAGATGTTAAATAGACCTCTCCGAGATGTATGTCTGCTATCAGGGATGATACAAGTATCAAGTACATTTTCAATTCAGTGCTTAAAGTTTTTTTTGTGCTAGTATGTGATGTATACCTAGTGCAGCTTTAGGTTTCCAGGTAAACCACAATATTACTGTCTTACTGAAAAAGTTCTGATAACTTACTGTGAAACTATTATTTTCCAAGAATGTGTTGATTATTGTAGGCTGTCATTGTTCTTATTACTTTTCTTAATAATAAAGATTGTAGACATATTTTGGTTTACAAACTGTATTGTTTCATCAGTTATATAAGCACTTGGCTAACTCTTTACTGTTTACTGTTTAGCAGGTAAACTTTAGCTGTGGGCACTATTCACTTGCATTGTATACGGAAAGACCAATCACAACAGACTTGGCCAGCTGACCAATAAGAACAGAGTAGGCTTATGGAAATGAGGGGTTTGCAGACCTTAAGCTCAGAACTGCTTCAAACAAATTGTTTTGAAATCATCGCAAAATGATTCTAATATCTGATGTATATTCCGAAAATAACAATGTTTTCGAACCTTAGATGAATTTAAATCTGTTGTAGGGGACTCCAACACAATATTAGGATGCTTTAAAATACCATATTAACCCCTGGAATTTGTGTGGAGCACTTTTTATGATGGAAGGATGCACTTTATTGGACTTCAAAATCTCCCAAAACACCCATTTACTGCCATTATAAAGCTTGGAAGAGCCAGGACATTTTTAAATATAACTCTAATTGTATTTATCTGAAAGAAAAAAAAAGTCATACACATCTTGAGGGTGAGTAAATCATAGGGTAATTTTCATTTTTGTGTGAATTATGCCTTTAAGGAACCATTAAAAAGTGAGGGCTAATGCTGATGTCCCATCAAAATAAAATAAAATAAACTAAACATTTTAATATATTTGTGAAGTTAGCTTCACATGGACATGGAGATCCTGTATATTTTGTATATTTTAAAATGTTTATGAAACGCATACAAGTGCAACAAAGCTAACACGCTCCCATGACATCATCTGAGATGAGTATCGACAGCAGCAGTTTGACGATCAAGTGTTCAGCCAATGATCGAGCAGCTGTCCATTAAAACCTACTTGAAAATGATTTATGCTAATGATTGTTTTGGCAAAGCCAACTTAATTTCAACTAAATCCTCCTGTGGTGTAACTGCAGAAATCCTGATTAGTGTGTACAGGATTTGACACAGGAAGTGAGCTTAACAGGACTGGCCTCAGATCCTGGAAATCTCCCTGGCTGTTTGTTGTATTCTGAATGAAACAGAATGGCAAACGTTTATACTTCATATCCAGCAAGGCCCAGTGTTCCCAGTGGAGCTAGAGTGTCACTAATGGAATATCTCACAGCCTGACGCTCTTCTGACGAGCCAGGCTCAGCTGAGAGAATAACTGATGGGGTAAGGCCAGTCCCCTCGCTCGTCCTGCTCACTGACAGCTAACGCACTGCGTTGGGCTCGCTCGCTTTGTTTTTCTCCACCGGGAGATGAATGTTTTGTGATGGAGAGAGGAAAGAATCTGTGCACTGAATATTACAACACTGCATGTTCCAGAACCGTGGACAGTGCAGAAAACATGGCAACAACACATAAACATGGAAAAACTGGCTTCACGGAGACTGGTTTCAATGTTTAGTTTCATGAAAATAATACAAAAATAATAATCTTCATATACAGTCAAACCAAAATTTATTCAGACACCTTCAACATTTCTTACATTATCAGTTTATTCTCATTAATTTAGAAAATGTAATAAAATATGACAACCAAAAATTCAGACAAATGTTAGTGTTAGGATGTGCCAGCGGCCAGAGATGTAAAGGAGTTGACGAGGAACAAAAATGTACAGTTCAAGTGTTTTTATTTCCCAAAGTGCAAAAAAAAAGTGGTACTCCATAAGTGTGCAAAAATGTTCATCAATATAATTTGGCTATGCCTATGTACAGGCCCAAAAATGGACACAAGCCAGCATCCACACTTTTCACACTACTCTCCCCAAAATGGCTGCCTGGAGCTCTTTTATAAGTTTTGGCTCCACCCATTTTTGGAATATACCATTTTAGGGGAAAACCTACAAGTTCTAAAACAAGTAACAATATACAAGGAAACAAACCTACCTAATATTCAACTCCACATCATATAACATTAAAATCAACCACAATTTGCACAACTCTGAGCAAGTACAACAAGACATATATGAAAACACTTGCATCCTAACTTCTCCTCCTCCCCTGTGCTGTCAGGACCAGAGTAATCTACCATAAGCACATGCTAGGTTTAAAAATGGCTTCTGTCCAAATGCACAAGGGCGAACCACCAGGTATGTACAGCGATTTGAAACAAAAATGCATCACTTAAACATTAAACATGCAAACAGACCACAACACTAAACAAACAAAACAATAAACTAGCAACATTGGACAGTTAATGGGTTGATACAACACCAAGCCAAGAGGTACAAACACAAACTACGTAAAGTTGGTATATTTGCCGGCATTTAGTTTGTGTGTATGCACAATGGTGGAAACGGTTTGTGTGTGTACAGGCCCACACTCAGTCCCTTCAACATAAAAGTCCTGGGTCACAGTTATTCTGTGACAGTTAGTATGATAATATTTACACAACTATAAATACTTTGTTGACCAATTACCAATATATAGTGATATTTTTGTTTAAACTGTAGTGTAAAAAGATCCCATTAGCTATTAAAGAAAAAAACACATGGCCAGGTCAAAGTGTCTGAAAAATTTTTGGTCCCAAATTTTTATCAATTTTACTGGTAGTCCACTGTATGAAAAATTTTGGGGTATAATATGTCACAGTTTAATTTATTTTGCTATTCTCACTTACATAAATTAATTATAGTGTCCTGCACCCACTAGTAAAAAAAATATCAAAAATTATATCTGGTTTCTGAATATTTTTTGGTTTGACTGTATATGCCAAGTTCTGTCATGAAACTGTACTGTAGATGGCACAGGCTCATGGGTCTTTAACACAAACTGATGATATTCACAGCTTGGCACAAGCTGATTGGTTCATGTTGCATACACAGCCAATGAGCTTGCTGCTTTACATTTGAATGGCTGGTTACCATTCAGTGCATTTAGCAGTGTGCTTTCATAAGTTCATCTGAAACCCTCCACCTCCCCAGCTCCACCTGTATATTTGCGCTCTTATTTAATGCCCAAAAAAAGCAAGTCTCAAAGCAGCCACTAATTCACACTGCTCTTGGTAGATTGCACTGATCATTATGGAAATGATCTGTGTTTTTTAGTGTGTGCATTCTTAGTAAATCACACACAGAATTTTCGCCTCTCATTTGTGCTCTAATACTAATTTGCCCTGTTTAGTAAATCTGGCCCTTAATATAAACAAGTTTGTTATTTTGTCTTTTTGAAGTTATAAAATTCAGACTCTGTGGGAATGTGTCTGAAGTCTAGGGTATCGGTGATATTTAAAAGAGCTGGTGCCCGTTGAGGCCAGTAAAACATTTGGTACAGTCAGTAAATTAGCTCCAGAGGACCGTAGTGTGTCTCCAGTGGAGTTTTGTGGTGTAAGACTGGGACAAGATTTAAAAGTTATCATTAATGATTTATTCTGCATGGACTGTATAACGCGTTAAAGCTAATGTTGATTGAAAGCAATAAGAGTAACAAGGGCTTGAGTTTTAAATATATTGAAGTAATTAAAGCAGGTAGTGAATCAAAACTGAATTACAGGAGTCTCAAAGTGTATCTATGAAATCATCTCTGAGGCTGAGGGACAGACCTTAACAATATTACGCTTTGTCTCTCTGTCATTAGTCTCAACCTCAAATGGCACACTCACACACCTCGCCGTCTGCTCACTGACCCTCTGATGCATATTGCACACAAAACTGGCAAGCACTATCTGGCACTACTAATCTGATTGGCTGACTTCAATGCAATTTCCTGTGGCCTGAGTGCACCAGTCCACCTGGAAACATAGTTGTGTTTACAAGACTGTTACAATGAGCTTTTATGAAGAAGAATTCATTACTGGAAGTGCCAAAATTTGCCAGGTTTTGTATCAAATCTTGAAGGATATTAAAAGTTTTGCAGCCCAATGTCATGAGAAATTGTCACTATTTTACGAAGTGGCGTTTTCAAATTCGTAAACTGTGGTTTGTGCAACAAAAGATATGTTTTTTAGAAAAAGATAGGCATAAAAATCTACCACTGCAGATTGTACAAAAACTTGTGAATACAACTGTACCAATTCAAGTTACTTAGTCACTAATTGGCCACATTGTAAAATACTTACGAATTGCCATGAGATTGAGTTTTGATTTGAACTAGCAAATAAAGTAGACATCCATGAGCATAACTGGCAACCTATTACCTCTTGAACAGAATACATTTCCTCTCATTTCCATGTCCCCCGTCACATCTATCTCATCATTAGTCTTTTTCTTTCTGACTGGTCAGGAATTCAAAGTCATGCTGGACTGCATTAGCAATCCTGCAGCATCAGGGGCTGGGTGACATATTCATGGAAATGTGGTTTGTTCATGCTGTTCAGACTTTAAAGTTGTCATGAATGTTGGCGTTGAAATGAAAATTAGGTAAGAGTTTATATTAGGGAACACATTCAGTATGAATTAAAAAGTTCATAGCTCCTCAAAAACTCATAATTTGCTGTTAATTGTTAGTAAGTAAGCCTGGCTCACACTACAGAATTTTTAGTCCGATTTTGTCCTGATTTTCCCCTCACGAGAATCGGAGCAAAAATCTTGTTGAGCACCTTAATCGGTCCCGATGTTCGGCGCAGATTATCTAGTAATGTAAGGCATTCACAGATCGAATCTTATGGTGCGTTCACACCGGACGCGACTTGCGCGGAAAAAACGCGCTATTCGCGCGTAGTTGAACGCTTGAACATTTGAGTTTACTTGCGCCATTCGCGCGGTAAAATTCGCGTCATTTGCGCGTGACATTTTCTTCACAACAGACGCGAATTTGCGTCATGGGAGGGCTGTTTGCCACTCGTCAGCGGGAAAGTAGTTGTAAAATAGGTGAATGAGCTCAATTTGCTAGCTTTAGCTTGCTTGTAGTCTCAATATGTATGTATATGTAGGTCAAATTGAGTAAAGAGCGTTTTTTTAAAATTTACCAGATTGTCCGACCTCTTCACTCACTTTCTTCCTAGCAAGATCCTTTTTATTGCTGTTTCTACAAAAGTCCAAAGATGTATCGTACAGCTCCGAGTAACCACAGACAGCAACAGTGAATTTGTCCTCCATTGTTGTTTCGGATTTCTGCCACCGTCACTACTAGAGCAAGCTCCTGATTGGTTAACGAGGCGCGGATTTTCGCCAAAGTTCAGATTTTTGAACTCGCGCGAATGGCGCGGCAATCGCTTGAAACGCTCAATGCGCGTGTTTCGCGCCGCCTCATTCGCGCGTTTCGCGCCGCAGGATGGCTATTCGCGTCTTTGCATTGACTTAACATGTAAATCACTCGCGCTTGCCGCTTCATTCGCGTCCGGTGTGAACGCACCATTACACCTCTTGATCTGCTCACACACAAATACACAAACTGCCCGCTGTGCTTTAGTAAAATCCTTTGGGTCCCACAAATTCTTTGGTTTTTCAGCAATTTTTGTGAACCCTTTCCAACAATGACTATAATTTTGAGATCCATCTTTTCACACTGAGAACAACTGAGAACTCATATGCAACTATTACAGAAGGTTCAAATGCTCATTGATGCTTCAGAAGGAAACACAATGCATTAAGAGCCAGGGGGTGAACATTTTTTTAATTGGAAGATTAGGGTAAATTTGACATGTTTTGTCATCTGGGAAACATGTAAGTATCTTCTGTAGCTTCTAGGGCAGTACTAAATGAAAAACAAGAAAAATTTACATGCCTGGCATGTAATTAATGCATAATTTTTCCTTCTTGAGCATTAGTGAGCGTTTGAAACTTCTGTAATAGTTGTGTATGAGTCCCTTAGCTGTCCTTAGTGTGATCAGATTTGATCGTGAGCCTGGCAACATTTTCAGGGTATTTTGAATGTTTTGTAAAACCTACTTTTGCGAACCTCTGCAGGAAGATTCTCTGGAGAGTGAATATCAATAATTATCAAAAAAAGTTTAACTTTTGACTCACCATCACAAAAGGACGCCAAAATGTTCGCAAAGGCGGGGTCAATTTTAGCAAAATGCCTCCTGAACGGAATGAGATAAACACAGGAAAAAAATTGCAGAGCTTGGCCAATTGGTGACGCTATAAGATGGGAAAAAAATGGCTATAACTACACAACCATTTGTCCTATCAACATGAAAATCCCTGTGCACGGTCTTGGTCCAAAGTGCCACAAGTGTCTATAAGGACATTTGCATATCTCAAAAAATATGAAGTTTGTGCATCTATTAATCAAGGTTAATGCGTAAACGATTGTACATTGCATGGTTTTTTGCACATACACGCAATATTTGTATGATATGGTAGAACTCCTCATTCCAGAGAACTTTGCCTCTAGAACCACTACTGTCAATCAAATCATTTGTTAAATGATTGAAAAGAAGTTAAAAACCTACTAATTCTAGATTTTTCATTCAATCTGAAAAAAAAAAAAAACACTGTAGTATAATACTCTGGACTCTCTAGGTCAATAATTATTAAAAAAGGTTAAAATTTACCGTTTGGGAAGCTATAATGGGGTCGTTTACAAAAGGGGCCTATCCCAATTTACCCAAAAAATCCTATAAAGCCTAAAGGAAAACTCCAAACTTCACAAAACCTAGTAAGCACAAGCGACAGGTGATTCTAAACAAGCATGCAAAGTTTTAAGGAGATCGGACCACAGGTGGCACTGTAACAGCCATAAATGTTAATAAATATCATATTTCTATGGTAAATTAGAAAACAATTGCCAAAAAGGGTTTTTAATCATTGAATTAGCTGGTTACTGGCTTGTTACATAATACACATTGTCTTTTTTCCTTATCTGTTTAAATGTCTTAAAGAGCTTAAACCCAGAATATCGCTGCTTGCAGCTATATTCCTCTTTTTTGTTTTCCTTTAATATATGTTGGTTTTGTATCCAGTTATTGATTGAAAGTCAAACATGATAACTATATTATTTAAAAGTCATATATAGAGTAGGTTGTTCTATTTCTCTATCAAGCAAACATAAGTCTACCCCTGGCTTCCAGTCCACAGCAATGCATTTTGGAACCGTGTTTGTCAGTAAAGGTAGTTTGTCAATAAAAGCAATATTACAGACAGCTATACTATTGAGATTTGAAAGCATGCCATGATTTTATGTACGCGCACGGATGTTTATTTCTGGAATGATTAGCTGTCTACTTTGCAGCACTACTGACCTTTTATCTCATCAACCTCTTGGCTGAACACACAATGACTCAGCACCACCTCTTCTTTTCTCCCACCATATTTATCTAAATATTTCTCACAAACACACACACCTCACCATTTCACAGCAGCTGAAGGCAGGCCAGGTCAGGACCTGACACTCCTACAATGACAATGTCTGCCAATGGTAGGAAGTGAGGCATGGATGTGGTTGAGGGCAGGATGCTAAGAAATGCACCAAAGGAGCAACATGAAATATTCATCATCGTAGACCTGTGCCAAACCTGGCCTGCTCTTCCATGCTCTTCAACAAAACGAGTGTCACAGGGAGTATTAAAAAGCGCCATCTTCTCTTCTCTTTAATATTTATAAAACCGGCCAGCTATAGTTATTCTCAGGAGGGCTGTGGTTAGTCTGGAGGGGAGAAACATTTTCAAACAGAACCCGCAGTATACATTTTTCTATATATCTAGCTATTTGTTAGCTTATATCAACGGCTAACCTTCATTTTCCTTGCCTTTAAATGTATTTCTCAGTCCACCTTTTGCTCTTTCTGCCTGTCTCACTTTTTTTTCTCTCTCTGGTCTTCATTAATGATGTTTTTGACTGGCTCTTGTCTGTCCTTTTACTGAAGGGTCCTCACTAGTGCCGGGACTCGTATTTGATTTTAATAGGCAAAGGGTACAGCTTCAGAGGCCTTCTCTATATCCCATAATTCCCTTGTGCTTTCTCCCGGCCGCTGAGGTTGGAAACAGTTGACATAGACAGGGTGACTAGATGTTTCCATTTCTCCAGAGACAGTCCCTGACTGGAGCTGTCTTTGGAGATATCTGCATTTTTAATTTAAATGAACTGTCCTGACCTGACGTTGATTAATGATCTTTAAACCTTGCCTCAGAATTTTTAGAATATTTTAAATATTTATAAATATTTTTAACATATTTGTCTGTCAAGCTTCTATGCAGGCAGGATGTGACAGGGTAAAGTAGAATTAAAAGAAGTTATTACTTATAGGTTTGTTTTTTATATTATTTTCTAATATCGATTTCATGTGGGTGCATTACATTAGCAATAATTCTAGAGGAACAAGAGTTACGCAACCTTTCTGACCAGCCTTTAATATACAGTAGGTGCAATGATGAATTAACATGATTTAGAGATATAACATAATTTGTCACAGTACTACAGAATTGATCAGAATTGCCCCTTTATAATAATTGCAGAAATCTTCTTCACCTTAGATCATCACAGATTATCGTGGAAGATTCAATTGTAAGCTGCACTGCGTTAGTATTTGTCTCGTACACAAAAAAAGGAGAGATCACTTGTTGATCAGATTTAGTGTGAAGAGAATTACTGTACCGTTGCGATGGGCTGCAGGGGGGCTCTTTGTAGGATGGATGTTTTTGTTTACTGCTTCACTGAGTGTTTCCATTCACTTGTGTGTGTTTTTTTTTTTCCAAGGTTTCTTACACTTACACACAGTTTCTCTTTCAGACTCGCACACACCGACAGCGTTTGCTGAGGTGTATTCAAGCTTGGCTGAGAATTGGTTTTGTAACTCACTTGAATTGGGACGGAGGGAACAGGGTCCTAGGAGTGCTGGAGGAAGCAGTCAGTCGGCTTTCCCCTCTGTGGGGTCACACTACTCTGACAGAATGACCTACAAAACAGCATGTTTCTGTACAACCACTTCCTGTGTCTTTTATACACCACTGAACCCTATCAGACTGGAGCGAGAACAAGCTGCCTCTGTTTTACAGATCAGTCCTTCTGGTCCTCCTGTCCTACAGCTAAATAAAACCTGGATGTTAAATTTGCATTTTGCCCATGTCGAGTAATGCCGGAAGTGGCGCATTCCACGGACGAGAATCCATGAAACGCATTATGAGACCGTTATTTTGACAAACACACGACTGAATTAAACAGCAGGTCATATGGTTGTGGTAGTGTCCTAATATTGTGTTGGAGTCCCTTACAACAGGTTTAATTGCACCTAAGGTCAGAAAACATAGTCATTTGCTCAGAATATACATTGATACATAGTCATTTGTCAATGGTTTCAAAATGATTTGTTCCACTCAGTTTTAAACTCAAGGTCTGTAAACCCCGCCCTTCCATAAGCCTACTCTGCTCTGATTGGTGAGCTGGCCACCACTACCATCTGCGCTGCCAAGTCTGTGGTTGTCTTTGATGTCGTGGGTTGAGAAAGTGACCCCAATAATGTCATATTTAGCCCCTGGAATGCAAATTTACCAGGGGAACCCTGACAAAAAGCATGTATTTTATCACCCTGGAATGCGGTTTTTAATGGGGGATCCTCTTGAAACGTGATTGGGCTAGTTTTGAGTAGCAATTGGGTGATTGGGCAATTGGGTTTTGTTGTGAAAACCTGGCAACTCTGAGCATAACAGTAGTCATTTACTCCCGACATCTGAGCCGCTTAAGAGGCAGAGGACAACAGTACTTTTATTTTTAAAAGGAAAGCACAGATCCCGATCTACATATGCTTCTCTGTTTGTGTAAATCATTCATGATGCAGCTTCACCCACAGCAGAAGTGAGTATAAGGGTTTTTTTAATGCATCTTTGCAAATGGCCTTTCTTAATACACCGTGTTCCAAATTATTATGCAAATGATATCTTTCTCCGATTTTCATAATTAGTCAATGCAAATGACAGTCAGTATAATTTTTAAGTCATCAACCATTAGGGTATAATTTGAATTTTATCAAACAAATCTCCTAATGATAACAGTATTTATTTCAAAAATAAAAAACTGAAAATGCACTGTTCCAAATTATTATGCACAACAGAGTTAAAACATTTTATAGGTTGTAAAGAACTGAAAATTGGCATTTTCTGAATTTGCAGCATTAGGTGGTCATATTTACTGAAATCAAAAGCTATTTCAATCAAAAACATCCTAACAGGGCAAGTTACATCTTAACATAGGACCCCTTCTTTGATATCACTATCACAATTCTTGCATCCATTGAACTTGTGAGTTTTTGGAGAGTTTCTGATTGAATTTGTTTGCAGGATGTCAGAATAGCCTCCCAGAGCTGCTGTTTTGATGCGAACTGCTTCCCACCCTCATAGATCTTTTGCTTGAGGATGCTCCAAAGGTTCTCAATCTGGTTGAGGTCAGGGGAGGATGGTGGCCACACAATGAGTTTCTCATCTTTTATGTAGATAGCAGCCAATGACACAGAGGTATTATTTGCAGCATGAGATGGTGCATTGTCATGCATGAAGATGATTTTGCTACAGAAGGCACGGTTCTTCTTTTCGTACCATGAAAGTCAAGTCAAGTCAAGTCAAGTCACCTTTATTTATATAGCGCTTTTAACAATACAGATTGTGTCAAAGCAACTGCAGTATTTAAACAGCACAATAGTGTGTAAGTAACGCATTATTGTAAATAATCAATTTTCAGTTAAAGGAAGTTCATCAATGAATTCAGTGATATCATCATCCAGTTCAGTTCAAATATTATACGATATCGCTGGAAAGTGAAAGAAAGTGGTCGGTCAAAAACTCTACATACTTTGCCGAGGTCATTTTCACACCTTCAGGGACCCTAAAGGGACCTACCAGCTCTCTCCCTATGATTCCTGCCCAAAACGGCACCTCCTTGTTAACATCACAGCCTTGTTGGGACATGTTCCATCCACTACTCCATCCATCTGGACCATCCAAAGATGCACGACACTCATCAGTAAACAAGACTTTTTGAAAATTAGTCTTCATGTATGTCTGGGCCCACTGCAACCATTTCTGCTTGTGAGCATTGGTTAGGACTCGGAGTGGCCGAATAGGTTTATGCACAACTGCAAGCCTCTGGAGGATCCTACACCTTGATATGATACACCTTGTACCTCCAGAGGCACCAGCAGCTTCATAATACCTGTTTTCTACTTGTAATGGCATTTTAGCAGCTGCTCTCTTAATCTGATGAATTTGTCTGGCAGAAACCTTCCTCATTCTGCCTTTTCCTACACAAACCAGTCTGTGCTCTGAATCAGCCACAAATCTCTTCACAGTACAATGAACTCACTTAAGTTTTTGTGAAATATCTAATGTTTTCATACCTTGTCCAAGGCATTGTACTATTTGACGCTTTTCGGCAGCAGAGAGATCTTTTTTCTTACCCATATTGCTTAAAACCTTTGGCCTGCTTAATAATGTGGAACATTCTTCTTAAGTAATTTTCCTTTAATTGGGCTCATTTGGCAAACTATTTATCACAGGTGTCTGAAATTCATTTCAGTGATCCAAAGAGCCATGAGACACAATACCATCTATGAGTTTAATTGAAAAACATTTTTTTTTATGTTTATGACACTAACATCCAATTTGCATAATAATTTGGAACACGGTGTAATGTGCTTGTTGGCAAGTTTCGCTGTTAAACACTGCTAAATGCGGCTAAAGTAAACATTACAGCTCGTAATCCCTCAGCAGAGAGGGGCGGGGCGAGCAGAGCTCATTTGCATTTAAAGGGCCCATGTGATAAAATGAGCTGATATTTTGCAGAGCTGATTTTGACAAGGTAAAAGGGTGTTTTTTTTACACTACTATTGTGAATTTGACCAAAGTATATTATATGACCCCTTTAAGAATGGTATATTTGTAGTAATTGCCAAAAATACAATGTATGGGTCAAAATTATCGATGTTATGCCTAAAATTATTAGGATATTAGGTAAAGATCATGTTCCACAAAGACATTTTGTAAATTTCCTACCATAAATATATCAAAACTTAATGTTTTATTAGTAAGTGCATTAGTTATTGCTAAGAACTTCATTTGGACAACTTTAAAGGTGATTTTCTTAATATTTAGATTTTTTTTGCACCTTCAGATTCCAGATTTTCAAATAATTGTATCTCGGCCAAATAATGTCCTATTCTAATAAACCACACATCAATGTAAAACTTATTTATTCGGCTTTCAGATAATGTATAATGTATTAAATATGTAATGTCTCAGAGCAGCTCCATTTACAGAGCACAGAGTTTGGTGGGTTTATTATAACGTTCATCTGGTAACGCAACATGCGCCATTTCATCAGATTTGTGAGGTAAATCATTTATAAACCTATGCAAACTCAAGAAAATTAATCAGTATCTTTCTAAATATGCTAACTATTCATAACAATTTCAAAATAAATGCTTAAACCCTCACTCAGTGTTTACACGTTTTGATGTCCACATGTCCAAGAAATTACAGTGGCTGTAGCATTTCTGTATAAAGAAATGGCCAAATATTAAAGTATTAAGTGGACATTTAAATTAAATGTTGTTTAGTCAATATTAAACAAGGATAAGATTATGCAATAAAGTGTAAAAACAATCGTCAGGCCATTGGCTCCCTCTGCGTAATGTACATTTGCTCTATTGTTTATAATACATATAATATTTAATAGTTTTGCTGAATAAAACCAAATGATCTTGGATTTTTTATTAACACACAAAAAAAAAAAATCGTCAGAGTAAATCAACCGATTACTTGATTACCAACATAATTGTTAGTGACGGCCCTAAATGTAATGACTAATGTAATGAAACAAATTTTATTTTGTTTTGTTTTATTTTGTTTATATTGTATTGTATTATTGGGATATTTGTAGAGGAATATATGTGGTGACAAAAAGGAAAAAAAAAAAAAATAATAAAAATAAATATATATATATATATATATATATATATTAATTTTATATTATATTACTAATTAATAAAAAAATGGAAGTAATGAAATTGATAAATAAATCAAAACTTTCTGAATAAATCTAAAACAACTGCAATGAATGTATTTCCCTTTCGCCAAAACAAAGAAAAACAAACTAAATGAGATGCTACTCAGTGAGTCTGTTATTCCCCCACAGAATTAATTGTTTTTGTCCAAAGTAAATCATTGTAATACGGGCCACTTTATATTAATGATAATGCTAATTTTATTCAAAAGTATATGAGTTAGAAGAAACTCATTTCTGGTTTCGTGTCGATGAAGGGGTACTTGAGCCTTGCTGATGGGGCCGTGGGGTACCTAAGATTAAAAAGGTTACAAAACACTGCTTTTTTCACATATCCACATAGAATTTGAAATGTTTTTGAAAAGCTTTTGTAAGGTGAAAATGGCTTTTGGAAGTGAATATACATATGACAGTAAATGATGTATAATCAGTGTGAAAATTTAAAGGTATCTTAAAGGAACCGTATGTAAGAAATTTATTTCAGTTAATCATAAAATGGCCCTGACATGTCACTAGACATTAAGAAATCATGTTCATTTCAAATACTTATATCACTGACAACAGTGGTCCGGCCAGGATATTGTCATTTAAAAGTGAAAGTTGCAGCCCACGACTGATGTTGATGTTGTCATTTTGTGTTTTGGTCTGAGGCGCCACCCTCCAGCTATCTACTCATCACAAAGTCAATAGAGTTTCGTGATCCGGGTTGCCAGCTCTGCTCTAGTTACAGCTGCAGCTACGAACTTGTCAGATAAAACATGTATAACGTTACGAAACCTAAAAGCCTCGTTATGAATCCGAAATACGTCGTGACAAAGTCCGAAATAAAACAAGGATTTGTAAAAAGTTTGGCTAACTTTGCTACATTCCTGTTGGATCCTGCAGCTTAGCTGGCAACCTCGAGTCAGGGGGGAGGGGGAGGGGGAGGGGATACACCGTTCTGCAGTATTTTGAAAGTGATTGCAGTACCAGTTTTGGCCACAATCCTACATACGGTTCCTTTAATGGTGCTGCACAAAAAAAAAAAAAAGATTATATATTATACACATCAAGACAAAAAGCTTATATATATTATACACATCATACTTGATACTTGCTGTGTAAAAAAAGTCAGGAGCGATTTCTCCAGGGTATTCACTCCAGGAGGTTAGCTGTTATTAAGTGAATCTAAGTGGATTAAATTGAAAGCTCAATCATATGTCACACGATGGTACATTATTAATTCTGCTGGATTTTCTGCTGCTGATTCTCTGAATGTGTAGATGCAAGGGGTCAGTGTTACTTAACTGTTCTGAATGGAAAATAAATGACGGGTCAGAACTTTGTTTTTGTGACCCTGTTCTCTGGCCATAAAAGAAATTGTTTATTCAAATCTGTGCATTCCGTAATTGTTAGAATATTTGTTGTTGTTGTAAGACAGCCTTTTCTAAACAGATTGCGTCAGGTTCATGAAACAACAGACAGGCAACTTGTCTCTTTATGAAAACATTTGCATCAGAGATTCTAAGAAGGAACAAAATTCAGCCTTTCCACAGATGGACAGCACAGCAGTTCATGATGATAAACGGCTTTACTGTCAGACTGAATTGCTGAAGTTGCTGCCTTTAGCCCAGTCACTGTCATCAAGGAACTATCATGGCTGTCACACTATAATAACGGAAGCCTGCAAGAATCAGTCACTGCTCTATAGTCTGGCAACACACAGAGTATGTGTTTAGTTATATACTCTTCAAGGCTTGTAAGGAAAGATGCATGAATGTTTATATTTGTGTGTATATTTGAAAAGCGTCAGTTGTGATGGCTAATTGTCTCAGAATGAGTGGTCACTTATTAAGATACACGAAAAAAAAAACATACACAGTGATCAATATATACAGTTGAAGTCAAAAGTTTACATACTTCTTGCAGAATATGCAAAATGTTAATTGTTTTACCAAAATAACCAAAACGCGACTTCACGTGTCCTGTTAGTGCTCACACTGCATGCGAATCGCTCCCGAGTCCAACTGGACCGTGCTCTGGCCCACCTCTTCCAAGCGGGTCAGGGACGGCCAAACGAGCCGTGCCCGGGCACGGTTCGGAGCACTCACACTAGTCAAACGAACCGTGCTTTGGTGGTCAAACGCACTCGGGCACGATTTAAACTGCCTAGTGTGAGTACACCCTAAGAGCCGGGGGTGTAAACTTTTGAACAGAATGAAGATGTGTACAATTTTCTTATTTTGCCTAAATATCATATTTTTACATTTAGTTTTGTCCTTCAGAAGCTACAGAAGATACTTAGATGATTCCCAGAAGACAAAATAAGTTTACTCTGTTCTTCAAATTCAAAAAGTTTCCACCCCCAGGCTTTTAATGCATTGTGTTTCCTTCTGAAGCATCAGTGAGTGTTTGAACCTTCTATAATAGTTGCATATGAGTTTCTCAGTTGTCCTCAATGTGAAAAGATCAAAATCATACAGTCAATGTTGGAAAGGGTTCATATACACCAAAATCAAAAAAACCAAAAAAATTGTGGGACCTGAAAGATTTTTCTAAAAAACAGCAGGTAGTTCAACTGTTTAGGACAAACAAGGGACTCATGAACAACTGTCACTAAACAAAAAAACAGCTGTGGATCATTCAAGTAACAACACACAGTATTAAGAATAGAAAGTGTAAAGAAAGTGTGTATGTAAACTTTTGAACGGGGTCATTTTTATAAATTCTTAAACTATTATTAAACTATTATTTTATCTTGTGGACTATATCTAAACGTCTTTTATGTGAAATATCAGTACTAAATAAAAGATATCATGCATTTTGTATGATCACTCTTATTTTGGTAAAATAATTAACATTTTTTGACAAAGGTTTACATATGTGTACCATACTGTATGTAAACCCAAAACTAGAGAACAATCTATAAATACTTGATTTTTTTCTGAATTGTTGTTAATCTTCATTGCTCAAAATCTGCAGGAATATCAGATGTGGGTACACCACTGTTCTACTAACATGTTTGACAAAAAGGCATTTCTAGGGTTACCACTTTTAATACCCAAAAATAAGGGACGCATGGGGGTGGGGGCTAGTGGTTGGTTGAGGGGGGGGGGGGGGTGTCATCTAAAAAATGCTGCAGTAATATGGGACGTCCTGAATACGAACTGATCATTGTTTTTTTTTTCTACTTTTTAGAAATGGGGTCTATATATCCCATTAAAATGTAACACATGTCCCATATCTCAAAAATGCTGCAGTAAAAAGGTTTCAAATGAGTTTTTAGCATATAATATGGGCCGTCCTGAATAAAATGCTGCAGTAATATGGGACGTCCTGAATAAGAACTGATCATTGTTTTTTTTTTTTTTCTTGACTCTAAAGTCTACTAATGTCCCATTTCTCAGAAAAGAACCCAAAATTACACCAATAAATAAAACGGATATTAAAGCTGATATGCAAATAAATAAGTAAAAATTCACGAGCACTTTGTAGTATTATCTCTCAGTCCTCTGCGTCTAAATGAAAAGCGCTCTGCAAGCGCGTTCTCTCTGTGTTGTTTCTGAAACTACCGTAATCACTGTAATATGCGCGCACACTTATAATCAATCGCGTCTGGCTTGACCGTGTTTTTCAGAACCGCGGCTGGATTTACCGCAGTGATTAACTGCATGAGACGCTGCTTTAGAAAAAAATACGGGACAAAACCCGTCCCGTATTGATTCACAACGGGACGCACAATTTCATTCTGAAATACGGGACGATTCCGTATTTTAAGGGACGGGTGGCAACCCTAGGCATTTCAACAAAAACTTTTATTTTGTGGAAAACATAGTGATCAAAATTAGATTACTAAGATTACAGCTAAAATCTTAGAGGGTAACAGCTGTCAGAAATTAGTAGGAAGTGTAGAGGGCCTTGCTTTGAAATTCAATTCGAATGACTTCAGCACATCTCCTGCTACAGGTCTTCACTAGTCTCACACTGCACTGGTGTGATCTTTACATTTACATTAACATTTATTCATTTAACAGACGCTTTTATCCAAAGGGACTTACAATTGGAGAATACAACATGTACATGCTAGAAATGGAGGAAAAAAAGAAAAGCAACAAATTTTTTTTTTGAGTCAAATAGTATTAAAAGAGATGAGTTTTCAACAGTCGCTTGAAAATTGTCAGGGAGTCTGCATTCCGGATAGGGGTGGGAAGATCGTTCCACCAGGCAGGAATGGTGAAAGAAAATGTTCTGCAAAGTGATTTTGTACCTCTTTGTGATGATACAATGAGGCGTCTCTCGCTAGAGGAAGACCGGTCATGCTGCTGCATTCTGAATCATTTGTACAGGTTTGATTGAGCATGGTGGAAGACCAGCTAAAAGAGCATTACAGTAGTCCAGCCTAGAAATGACCAGGGCCTGGACAAGAAGTTGTGCAGCATGCCCCCCATCTCTCTCCCACTTCGGTTCCTGTCATGTCTGATCTGTCCTATCGTAATAAAGGCAAAAATGCCAAAAAAATAAATCTTAAAAAAAAAAAAAAAGATTACACCAAGGTTTCTGGCTGAGCTTGATGGGGTAATTGTTGATGAACCTAACTGGATGGTGAAGTCATGCTGTAGAGTTAGAGTGGCAGAAAGACAAGGAGCTCAGTCTTTGCCAGATTGAGCTGTAAGTGATGTTCTTTCATCCATGCTGAGATGTCCGCCAGGCAGCCTGAGATCCGTGCAGCAACCCTTAGATTATCTGGTTGAAATGAAAGATAGAGCTGTGTGTCATCAGCATAGCAATGGTAGGAGAAGCCATGTGCCTGTATGATGGAACCCAGAGATGTTGTGTATATGGAGAAAAGGAGAGGTCTGAGAACTGATCCCTGAGGAACCCCAGTGACCAGTTGATGTGCTTTGGATACCTCCCCTCCCCAGGCCACCCTGAAAGACCTACCAGTGAGATATGATTTAAACCAGCGAAGTGGAATCCCAATAATGAGAGGGTGGACAGGAGGATCTGATGATTCACAGTGTCAAAAGCAGCAGATAGATCCAGCAAAATGAGTGCTGATGATTTGGAATCAGCTTTTGCAATCCGCAAGGCTTCATTGACTGGTTCTTGGTTCACTCTTCTTACACTCTCTTCCATAGCTTGGTAACTATTGGGTTTCTTAGCAATAACTTTGTGGCCAAGAATTTTCCAGAGATTTTCAATTGGGTTTAGATCAGGACACTTTTTTTTTTTAGCTTAAAGGAACTGCTTTGCCCATTTTGCAGTGTAATGGGGGCATTGTCTTGCTGGAAAATGGCAGGCTGATTGGGAGATGCTTGCAGGGAAGGAACCGCATTTTGTAAAAAACATCCCCCAAACCATGACACTTCCTCCTCCTTTCACTGACTTCTTTAGGTATTTGGGCTTTAGTCTCTGACACTAAACGAAACATTTTCCATCAGACCCAAATAAATTAAACTTGCTCTCATCAGTCAACTGTGGACCAGTTCTCCTCTTTCCACACAACATGGTCCTCAGCAAAGGTGAGCTTAGCCTTTTGATTCTTTCTGCTGATGAGAGTTTTGGTCACTGCAGAGTGCACTTTCAGACCGACTTCTCTTAAACATGCAGAGACAAATCCTTATCATGTTTAGCACTGAACTGGCAAGCAATTCCAGCTGAACCGGTTGCCCGTATTATTGTCTTCTCATCACCATCCTACGTGGATGACCAGCCTTTTGGGGAGACTTGAATGAATTAGTGTCATTGTAAATCTGCAATATTTAGAAATCACTGATGTGGAATAACCAACTTTTGTTGCAGTGGCTGAAAAGGTCATTCCTTTGGCCTTCATCTGGACCTCCTGTCGCAGGGTTCCACTTCAACTTAGAGTGGCTTGCCATCTTGCAATCTAAGTGAAAATGGGAGGAATGCTGGCAATTACATAGGGTTTGTCATACAATTAGTACCAGATGGCAGATAAATTGCAACAATTTGGAGATATCTGTAGGTGTTCTCCAATTTTGATCTTGAGTTCTTTTCAAAAAGCTCATTTAAGTCCTTTGTACTGTGCTTCAGAATACAATTGATTTATGAAATATATATGTGTGTGTGTGTGTGTGCTAATATGTATGTGCTAAACATACACGTGGCATTTTTTATCACCAGTATTCGGCAACTCTTGTTGTACTGTAAAAAAAATATAACAGCATATGAGTTTATAACATTGTGTAATAGAGTAAATGATCCCTTTCAGAAAATTTATTCCTTTAACTGGCTGATTAACCTTAAACTGCTATGAGCAGTATTACAACGACAAGGTCTCAAAAATGTCATTTGAAGTTTTAATGTAAAAAGTTGAAGGTGATGATTACAGCAAATCTGAAGTGATCTCGTTAAACTGTAGAATAGGGGTACAAATAATAGTGTAATGTTGGCGTCACACTCCAAAAATAATGACACAATTCATTTTATAATTTTAGTTACTGCCGAGGTCCTTTGCGGCCAACAGAAGCGTTCTTATGGGCTTTGAAATGTCGGAGGTCTGAGATTGAATGGGAAATGTGGTGAGACTTTTTTATGCTCTGTTCCTTCCTCTCCAGCAGATGCTGACAGACCAGGGCTCTAAAGTAACAGGACTTTAACTGCTAGTGACGTTTCAATATAAACAAGCACTGCTAGAAATCCACAGGGAATTATGTATTTTAGGCAGTCTTTCCCGGCCCAAAGTCAATGTCTTTGGAGATTTAAGGAAGTGTTTGACAGATGTGCTCGATTTGCAGCGTCCTTGGAGTTTGGACGGATTTGACACAAAGATTGTTAAATGCATCACTGACATCTAGAAGTGGCTGCACACTAAATGTGGTAGTTCAGTTTAGATGTGTTTGACAGCTACTGTACAGCTGGTCACTAATACATTCTCACATATTTACCAATGTTTGTTGGATTTTAGTTTGATCTAAGGACACATTTTTAATTGGATCAAACATTGCTTTTGTATTCACACACACAAAAGCAAATGCATCCATGCCCAGCTTACCAAATGTTGGATTTTTCTGGTCAGTCTGCCAATAGCAAATCTCACAGTGTAGACTTTTATCTCGGTTTGTGCTGCACTGTCAACAATGTCTGTCAGTACATTATCTTCATTTGAGTTAATTAATTTAGCAAAGTGAAAGAGTAAACATTATCTTATTCTAATCTAATTTGAAATCTAATTTGAAGTTACTCATTTTATTAGAGGACACATTAGTGCAATTATTATATTTTAACTTGTTTTATAACTAAATTTAATGTGATTGAGTCATGCAGTAATTTGCTCGCTTTAACAGTTATACTGTAGAATGCTTGGGGAGTGTGTGATTAAAATGGATCTAAATAGAAGAGTGTATGGTTAGTCTCATCAGCCCATATGAAATGGATTAGACTTTCAGAATAATAAAAGCTTCTCTAAGATTGTTTATAAAGAGATATTTCTGTAATGGCGACTGAGAACTGCTCTTGCACTGTGATTGCATAATGAAGTTCTGGCAAACTTTTTGTGGTGATTGGAGTTTTTTTCTTTCTTTTTTTCCCCCTGGGATTTGGAATAGGTCTTCATTGTGAACAGAGTAAATTACTGAATTATGTAAGAAAAGATGGGCGCTCAAGTTTTTGTTTGCTTCTGCTTCCCTCTGGTTGTTCTCTAGATTTTAATGAGATTCAATGAATCAGTATTTCTTAAATAAATTAAATAAACTAAACTTCTGGCATGTGATGAATTCATTACACTTGTTTCTTGATGCGAAAAAGAGTAGAGACTCGAGTGTGCTTCAAGTACAACATCAAAACTTACTGAATCAGAACAGATGAAACTCCACATTATTCACTATAATTCATGGGGATAACATGGATAATTTCACATGGTTTAGTGTAAGATTTTTGCCCATCTTTTGGAAAATCCAGTTTTAAAAGTAAAAAAAAAAAAAAAACTTTTACCAGTAGGTGTCATGATCTGGGCTGTGGGGCCTCCCTCAGCCACTTGGGGTCGCTGTTTTCCCTTCCCTACACTGCACTTCCTGATTGCATTCACCTGTCTTTGTCATTAACACTGATTCACTCACAGCTGTTCACTATCTGGACTCTGTATAAGAACACTCACTCTTCATTCCGTTTTCAGGTCTGCATTGTCTTGTGTCTCTGATGTACTTTTGTGTTCATGATATCCCTGGCCTTTGATCTTGTTCTCGGTTTTGTTATTTTGTGTTCTAGTTATTAGTTTTGTGCCGTGTTGGCCTTTTGTCTTGGTTTGTTTATTTGTTTAATTAAAAACCCTTTTCACCTGCATTTGGACCCATCTCTCATCTCCTTCAAACGTGACAGAATGCAGACCTCCTCATTGGGTCCAGCGGGGGAGATGTCATTTGAGGCGGTGTCGGCCGCTCGGTTTGAGACCATCTACGCCTGTTTGGCGGCTATGGATGCCCTTAATGCTGAGGCGGCGCGGACGCGCCCCTACTTTATGGCGAGGGTGGAGGCGTTTTTTCGAGGAAGGACGTCCGCTCACTCTGTGCCTGATGCTCTTGCTGTTCCTGATGCGGCGGTGACCGCTCTCGCTGTTCCTGAGGCGGCGGTGACCGCTCTCGCTGTTCCTGATGCGGCGGTGACCGCTCTCGCTGTTCCTGATGCGGCGGTGACCGCTCTCGCTGTTCCTGATGCGGCGGTGACCGCTCTCGCTGTTCCTGATGCGGCGATGACCGCTCACTCTGTGCCTGATGCGGCGGTGACCGCTCTCGCTGTTCCTGATGCGGCGATGACCGCTCTCGCTGTGCCTGATGCGGCGGTGACCGCTCTCGCTGTTCCTGATGCGGCGATGACCGCTCTCGCTGTGCCTGATGCGGCGATGACCGCTCTCGCTGTTCCTGATGCGGCGGTGACCGCTCTCGCTGTTCCTGATGCGGCGGTGACCGCTCTCGCTGTTCCTGATGCGGCGATGACCGCTCACTCTGTGCCTGATGCGGCGGTGACCGCTCTCGCTGTTCCTGATGCGGCGGTGACCGCTCTCGCTGTGCCTGATGCGGCGGTGACCGCTCTCGCTGTTCCTGATGCGGCGATGACCGCTCTCGCTGTGCCTGATGCGGCGATGACCGCTCTCGCTGTTCCTGATGTGGCGGTGACCGCTCTCGCTGTTCCTGATGCGGCGGTGACCGCTCTCGCTGTTCCTGATGCGGCGGTGACCGCTCTCGCTGTTCCTGATGCGGCGGTGACCGCTCACTCTGTGCCTGACGCGGCGTTGACCGCTCACTCTGTGCCTGACGCGGCTGTGAACGCGATCTCTGTTCCGGACGCGGACATGACCGCTATCTCTGTGCCTGACGCGGAGGCGACTGCGCTCTCTGTTCCGGACGCGGAGGCAACCGCGCTCTCTGTTCCTGACGCGGCGGTGACTGCGCTGCACGGGCCTGGCCCGCCGTCCCTCCCCCTGATTTGCCTTCCCCCGTTCCTCCACCCTCCAGACTTGTGGAACGTCTGGGAGCCGTTCCGTGGGGAGGGGGTAGTGTCATGATCTGGGCTGTGGGGCCTCCCTCAGCCACTTGGGGTCGCTGTTTTCCCTTCCCTACACTGCACTTCCTGATTGCATTCACCTGTCTTTGTCATTAACACTGATTCACTCACAGCTGTTCACTATCTGGACTCCGTATAAGAACACTCACTCTTCATTCCGTTTTCAGGTCTGCATTGTCTTGTGTCTTTGATGTACTTTTGTGTTCATGATATCCCTGGCCTTTGATCTTGTTCTCGGTTTTGTTATTTTGTGTTCTAGTTATTAGTTTTGTGCCGTGTTGGCCTTTTGTCTTGGTTTGTTTATTTGTTTAATTAAAAACCCTTTTCACCTGCATTTGGACCCATCTCTCATCTCCTTCAAACGTGACAGTAGGTGGCTGCAGAGCTCCACTATTTGCTATTTGACCACCTGAAAGATATTTTTTCACAAGTTTTTTTCAGTTGAATTCATATCTACAGTACAGACCAAAAGTTTGGACACACCTTCTCAAAGGCAACAAGTAGCAGATAATTTGAGTGATTCATTGAAAACAATTAATTTTAGCGATTCATTCAAGAATGGAATACAGGGCTCTAGAGCCAATTTTATGCTCTAAAGCGACCAAATTTGTCAATGGTGCGACAAAAAAAAAATCTGAGGTCTCACCGGTGCAACCAGCCATTCGAGGGCCAAAAAAAAAAAAAAAAAAAATGCTACGTGTGACTATGAAAAAATATTTAGGAGCATCATGTGCGACTGACCCAATCAGCATATTTGTATTTGTGCTCAGAGGGGCTTCAAGGGTTTCTATGTGTTTTTGCAAGGTTGAGTAATGTATCACACACATATCTCATGAATCCTTTAATAAACAAAGTGTAGAGAGAGTGTAAATAAGAAATAGATTATGCAGTGTAGAGAGAGCTTTAATTTTTTTAAGGGAGTTTGTAAATGAGAGATTTAATACAAGAGTTAAATAAACCATAAGTTATTTAAAGTTTAAATTTCAGCTCAGTGAAGCACTTTAAGCACAAACACATTCAGTAAGTTACCCTTCTTGTAGAATTGTGCTTCAAATAAAGAACTTTATGAAAACCAGATTGTTAGTTAATCATTTACAAGTCAATATTGCCTATATGGACAGTGCTTAAAAAAAGTGAACTTGTAAAACTGCAAAACTGTTAAATGTGATGCGGTCGAAAATTTGGGTGCACCTAACTTTTGTGCTGGTGCACCTAAGGAAAAAAAGTTAGGTGCACCAGTGCAAAAAGTTAGTCTAGAGCCCTGGAATAAGGGAAAACTTTATAGGTTACTCATTGAATCATTCACTCAACTGATTCATTTTAATCAGTGTTGGATAAGTTGCTTCACTACAAATTACTAATCGCTTCTTTAAAGGTGCCATAGAATGGAAAACTGTATTTACCTTGACATAGTTGAATAATAGCAGTTCTGTACATGGACATGACATACCGTGAGTCTCAAACACCATCGTTTCCTCCTCCTTATATAAATCTAGTGTTTGCAAAAGACCAAAGAAAAATTGGCCAATTCCAACAGTCCCCCAACATTTGCATAGCCGAATCATCAGAAGTTCTGCAGGAAGGCTATTGTGAAGCACAATAGTGAAAAAAGGCAGATGGGAATGAATGTTATTGTCCAGGTTGTGCAGGGGATGTTAAGTGCAGGGATGGGTTGGTGTCTGTACTCACAAAAACACAGAAAAAAAAATAACGTTTTAATAAAATAAGGCGAGCCACTGAAGGGACACGGTTAGCTTCTTGCTAGCGCTAGCCTGTTACATTGCAGTACATAAGATTTCACTTACCACATAAACAGAGAGATGACTTTCTGTGAAACAGCCAATCAGAGCAAAGCTCATTATTATTATTCACGAACCTTCCAAATAAGGTAATAACAGAACATTTCATTCTAGGGACAAATTCTAGGGTTGTAAACAGACTTTTAAAACAGTTTCTGGAGAATGTTTGCCCTTTCTTATAGCATATCCCTTCTATGTAGATATCAGAGAACAATTTAAAATATTGTATCGATGCATTCTATGGCACCTTTAAAACTGTAAGTTGATTACATTACTGCATATAAAAAGTAATCAGATTACTAATTACTTTCAAGTTTAATGTAAGTTATCAAACCTAAAAAAACAACAACAAATTACATTAGTATCAAAATGGCAGCTTGAATCTCTTGCATTTTTTTCTATTAACAGTGAAAAGAACTTGTTTCGTCATTTTTGATAATAGTATACTTAGGATAATTGGAAATACATGCCTCTATATACATTTCGGCAAAACTGAAAAAAAAAACCATACCTGTATGTTGGAATCATTGCAGTTTCCAGTTGAAATGAACACTAGAGGCAGTAAAACTCTGAGAACTTTTATTCCTTTTCACAGTATAATTTACAGCTACGGAGTTTTAATTATTAAAGCCTAATTTTCAGAAAATATTATGACTTCAAAACAAATTCACTTCCAGAACAAAAATTTGCAGATAATCACCCTCTTGGCATCCAAAATGTTCATGTCTTTTTCTCTTCAGCTGTAAAGAAATCATATTATTTGAGGAGAACATTTCAAGAATTTCTTTTCATATAGTGGACTTTATGGTGCCCCCGAGTTTTATTTTCTAAAAAAACAAAAACAAAACATAAATGTTACTGAACTTCTTAACTTCTTGTTTACTGAACTGCTGTTTGATAGTCTTATTAATTAAGCAGCAAGCAGTTCATCGAGACATTGGCTGTGGATAATTTGTGCACAGTCTACAGTCAATTACGTGTTTTTTTTTTTCCACATAAAGGTGAGATTTACGTAAAACTGTTCATTGGCAGTACTTTTTGTGCATTCTATGATTTATATATGAGTTTGGATGATTTAACTGCCATCTGCCTTCTCACGCTAACCTCCTTGTTGCCATGGTAACTTAATTAATCATCACATGTTTTTGACAGATATGAAGAGGTCGGAGCATTAATGATGGCGCAACATGAGATGAAAAACCACAGACTTCTCCACTCACTATTGAAAGTGTAAATAATACTGCAAGGGTCAACCATTTTAAAAATGACAGATGATCTGGAAGTGTGATTAGTGTTATTAAGTGTTATGCGGTCAGAGTTCATGGTCTATGTTCAGCACATGTTCCCACCAAAGCTTATTAATAAGAAGGTCACAACTCCAGTCAGGCCAGATGACCGTGAGAGGGTTCGAAACTAAGATCTCAGTTGAAAACATTTGAATTTTTATGAGCATAATGGAGCACAAACACAGAGATCATTGCTTCATTAGTTCTCATGCAATAAAAACGAGCAATTAGAAGTGAGAATTAATAAGCAGTAACAACAGAGAGGGGTATTCAGCGCACATGAAGCTTTTGTGATGATCTGTGAGGGACATTAACCTTACTAATCTGCCTTTTGCTTTGACCCATGCAGTCTACCAATGCAAAAGATGTTCTGGCATATATTTAAAGCATTATTTTAGAAATACTGTAGAATGAGTTTATTTTAAACCTCATTAAAACACGCACCTTGCCTAATCTTCACAATATTAGTGCTGGAGAAGCTGTTGCTACTGTGATGTAATTGAAGCTAATGATAGAAATTGACTGAAATACATTTCTGTAATTTAGAAAGTCTATATTTGGTGGGTTACAGCAAGTCAACAGCAGGTTAACCATGGAGATTTTACATTTGAACTATACTAAATCAGTAAACATTTCACTGTGTGTTTACTTTGTGAAAGTGACTTAGTGGTTCTGTTTTTAAAACTTTCCTTCTCTTCTCTGCCACTTTGGCTGTTTTCAGTCAAGCATTGATGTGTATCAATATTTAACATTTTAGTTTGTATGAATACTGTACATTTGCCACTTTGATGTGGCTGCTACTGTATACAGAGGGAAATTACCAACAATGCTGCAGAAAATCTGAAAATACAGTTGTTTGTTACTGGAAAAGCTGCGCTGTTTTACTGGAAAAAGCAGTTGAAGTGTTAGTTTACCTCAAAAAATGGAAATTCTGTCATTAATTATGCACCCTCATGCCATTCCAAACCTGTAAGATGTTTGTTTATCTTCAGAACACAAATTAAGATATTTTTGATAGAATCGGACATTTCTGACCCTGCATAGACAGCAACACAACTGACACATTCAAGGCCCAGAAAGCTAGTAAGGACATCATAAAATGGTCCATGTAACATTAGTGGTTCAACCATAATTTTATGAAGCTACAGGAAAGCTTTTTATGCACAAACAAAACAAAAATAACCACTTTATTCAACTATTTCTTCTATTCAGTGTTAGTCTCCGCCACCATTCAAGAGAGAACCACTGTCATGAAGAAACTGTTGAATAAAGTCGTTATTTTTGTTTTCTTTATGCATAGAAACTATTCTCATATAGCTACATTACATTAATGTTGGACCTCATGTCACATGGACGATTGTTTTGCTAGATAAGACCCTTCTTTCTCGGCTGGGATCATTTAGAGCCCTTTGAAGCTGCATTTAAACTGCATTTTGTAAGTTCAAACTCGGGGGCACCAAAGAAGTCTATTATATGGAGGGAAATCCTGAAATGTTTTCCTCAAAAACATAATTTCTTTACGATTAAAGAAAGAAAGACATGAACATGTTGGATGACAAGGGGGTAAGTACATTATCTGTACATTTTTGTTCTGAAAGGACTATTTTGTGGGTTACTATGTCTATGCAAGGTCAAAAAGTTCTTCAATTGTGTTCTGAAGAGGAACAAAGGTATTACAGGTTTGGAATGACATGAGGGTAAATAATAATAATGACAGAATTTATTTTTGGTTGAACTATTCCTTTTAGTTTGTAGTATTATTTCTTTTGGCTCAGTTCTCTACATGTGGTCTCCATGGCAGTATTCAACCACTATAGGTGTAACAGGCATGTAGGGGTTGTAGCATGTAAGTGTGAAGAAGGTCACTACCTCTGGGTGCATCCATACAGGACTAAATGATGATCTGTCATAGAGTAATCCATAAATGCCGCTTTTACCTGCCACTCTCATCTATATAACATGAGGTGGCACATCTGTTTCTGTGTGTATTAGAGACTTGACAGATGGCACTGCAGTTAGAAATGTACACACACACAGATCCTTTCCAATGTTCTTGTCTGTTTTTGTGAAAGCAGTAGGAATCCAGATGGAGGTCCTTTTACCACCTCTGGGTGCAGGGCAGCACGCCTACTGCACCGTATAGAATGACACATTTGGTTAGAGGCAGACTGAATAAAAGGCTTTGACATTATTCGCTGCTGTTAGAAGCTTCGTGCTGCTTTCAAAGGCTTATTTTTTGTGACAATTTTCTCCGTGATGGAACCAGAGGGGTTATTTGAAAGTTTGATGCATGTAATCAACTGTTTTCTTTATTCAGGTCATCCATTATGATCTTCTGTTACAACAGAGGACAGATCTGCTATAGATGCGTGCGGTTTTGAAACAAGCTGGCGGCTAGATCTCTCAGAAAGGTTTGTTTAGACAAAAAGGGCTCTTTTATTGTAGAAATGTGAGGTACAAAATGTACCTTTTCTGAGAAGCTTCACCTTGAAATCCATTTATTTGACCATAAATGCAGTTGTTGCAAAAGGGCTGATTGGATAATCATCTTATTAAGGTTTAAAAAACAACATCAGGTGAAATTAAAGGAATAGTTTAGCCAAAAAAAAAAAAAAAAAAGAAGAACATTTCTCAGAACGTCCAAGATGTAGATGAGTTTGTTGTTTCATTGGAACAGATTTGAAGAAATCTAACATTACATCACTTGCTCACCAATGGATTCTCTGGAGTGAATGGGTGCCATCAGAATGAGAGGTCAAACAGCTGCTAAAAAACAATAATCCACAATACTCTAGTCCATCAGTTAATGTCTTTTCACTGGAGAAAGCAATATAATGGATAGAGGACTGATTCGAAGTTACGTGGATCACCTGTGGATTATTGTGATGTTTTTATCAGCTGTTTGGACTTCTGATTCTGACGGCACCCATTCCCTACACATTAGTCCCTATATACTAATGGCTATCAGTCTGGATACAAACAGTTTGTTAACTATTGATTCATTGGTGAGCAAGTAATAATGTAATGCTATATTTTTTCAAATCTGCGAGTAAGTTATCAGCAAATATAATTATTTTGGTAAATTCTTAGCGCACTCTAACTTGTCTACAATGGACGCGAACGGCGTGGTGCAACGTGATAAAATACTATAGAACCTATTATAATCAGTGATGCTGTCTATACTGGATATGGCCCAGCGTGACGTGAAACAACAAATCCCCAACAGACAACTGATGCCTAGTTTTATTTATGACATACTGACACAAAGTTCAAATGATTTTCAATGTTCGCTTGTCGTGTCCAGTGTGGGCAGTCTCAAGCTGTTGCGGCACGGTACATCGGTACACATCCGGTGTAGACACAGTGTAAGTTGTTTATTTTTATCATATACAGGTGCATCTCAATAAATTAGAATGTTGTGACATGCCAATAGGCTAATCAACTCAAAACACATGCAAAGGTTTCCTGAGTCTTCAAAATGGTCTCTCAGTTTGGTTCACTAGGCTACACAATCATGGGGAAGACTGCTGATCTGACAGTTGTCCAGAAGACAATCATTGACACTCTTCACAAGGAGGGTAAGCCACAAACATTCATTGCCAAAGAAACTGGCTGTTCAAAGAGTGCTGTATCCAAGCATGTTAACAGAAAGTTGAGTGGAAGAAAAAAGTGTGGAAGAAAAAGATGCCCAACCAACCTAGAGAACCGCAGCCTTGAGAGGCTTGTTAAGCAAAATCGATTCAAGAATTTGGGTGAACTTCACAAGGATTGGATTGAGGCCGGGGTCAAGGCATTAAGAGCCACCATACACAGATGTGTCAAGGAATTTGGCTACAGTTGTCGTATTCCTCTTGTTAAGTCACTCCAGAATCACAGACAACATCAGAGGTGTCTTACCTGGGCTAAGGAGAAGAAGAAATGGACTGTTGCACAGTGGTCCAAAGTCCTCTTTTAAGATGAGAGTAAGTTTTGTATTTAATTTGGAAACCAAGGTCCTAAAGTCTGGAGGAAGGGTGGAGAAGCTCATAGCCCAAGTTGCTTGAAGCCCAGTGTTAAGTTTCCACAGTCTGTGATGATTTGGGGTGCAATGTCATCTGCTGGTGTTGGTCCAATGTGTTTTTTGAAAACCAAAGTCACTGCACCTGTTTACCAAGAAATTTTAGAGTACATGCTTCCTTCTGCTGACCAGCTTTTTAAAGATGCTGATTTCATTTTCTAGCAGGATTTGGCACCTGCCAAAAGCACCAAAAGTTGGTTAAATGACCATGGTGTGCTTCACTGGCCAGCAAACTCACCAGACCTGAACTCCTTAGAGAATTTATGGGGTATTGTCAAGAGGAAAACTAAAAACAAGAGACCAAAAAATGCAGATGAGCTGAAGGCCACTGTTAAAGAAACCTGAGCTCCCATACCACCTCAGCAGTGCCACAGACTAATCACCTCCATGCCACGCCACAGACTATTTATTTAATACATGAGTTTCAGAATTTGAGTTGAATTACAGAAATAAATGAACTTTTCCACGACATTCTAATTTATTGAGATGCACCTGACATATTAGTCCCTTTATACTAATGGCTATCAGTCTGGATACATGTAGTTTGTTAACTACTGATGCTTTACTCCTTTTCTCTCTCTTTCTTTTTTTTTTTTACTATAGAGGGTTTGCACTAACGTCACTACTGAATATGTTGTTCTGCTAATTTATGCTGTCTAAACCATGGAAAAACGTGTGTGGAAGCTGACTAAAGTTAATAGGTAAAGATACGTACAAGCAGTATTAATTAAAATATATTAGCCTAATTTTTCACCTACATGACCAGAAATGATAAGCACAAACCCGAATGTTGTCAAGATTCTTGCCCTGGAAATCCTGGTTCAGTTTGGCCAACTACCACAAATGCATTTTGTTGCTCAGACAGCTTTTTTTGCACTCTAATCCCTGATTTGTTATAACTTTTGGCAGTCTAAAGTACTCAAAATGTTTTTTCCCGGTCCGTTTGATTAGTAAAGCCCAAAACATTACAATAATTGACCATTTTTATCAGGAATAATCAACAAAATATGTGAGTTTTATTTGGTTCAGTGGCATTGTTTACCTTCAGTGCTGCCAATATGGCCGATTGATGACGCAATGTGAAAACGCTCTATTGTTCCTTTGTAATATTCTTTTGTTCCATCACGTCCATATGACATTCTTGAATTCAGCTGCGCTGCTCTGTAACAGAGTGCTGTGAGTTTCTCTTCGCTGTGTGCTAGCTGTGACTGCTGTGTGCTTGTGCTTGATGCAGTGGCGTTTATCCTCGATCTGTAGCCTGATAGCCATGGGATGTCGTGGTTTGTTTTATCACTCCAGCAGGGACTGATTGTTTGGATTTTCTTTTTCCACTCATACTCATTCAGCTTGGTCCGGTGGATCAGCGTGTGTGTGATATATCTTCACTGGTCTACACCATAGAGCTCTGTTGTTTTGTTGTGTGTATATATTATGTATACTACTTTTGGTAGTATACATAATATATACACACAACGTTTGGTTTGCTTCTTTTGTCTAGATGTATTCATGGCTGCCTACAGCGCTTTATAAAGTAAACATGTAATTGTTATTATTTTTCTGGTCACATGACATGGCCGGTCATGTGACACCAGCATCGCAGCAGCCGTGAGAAAGCAACCACTCCAAGCTTTTTCCAGAAGACTCATTTCTCATGTAAGTGTAAATCATTTTAATGATATTTCTCAAAATTACCTTGAGGCATTGGTGGAAAAATCACCTTAAGGCATTAACATTCTTAAGCAGAATCTTTCTGTTTTGGAAACAAAACAACAATAGGCACTGTCACTCAAAAGAACAACACTTTGAACATTACAACAAAACATCTAGCTTGTTAACTAAAAACTTTAAAACATTAAAAATTCTCTGGTGAGATTCCAGCTGTGTTTGACACAGTTCACTGCTTTCTACATAATCATCTGTATAAGTTCACTTCACAAAATGTTTTCATCGGAAACAAAATATTATCAAACCCAGACAACACAAGTCTGATACTGATCTTTTATTGATCTTGTAATTTGTAAGCAACATGTTATGTCAGGTCAGTGTTCTGGTGTAATGGTATGGGGAGCTTCTTCAATCAATGGTTCAAACTTAATAACATCTTAATAACATCTTAATTATGTTTCTTACAACAAACAGCTTTTCAATTCACAAGACATTCATTGATAGACTGGAGTAATGTGGATTATTGTGATATTTTTAGCAGTTTGGACTCTCATTCTAATGGCACCCATTCACTGCAGTGGATCCACTGGTGAGCAAGATGTAATGATACATTTCTACAAATCTGTTTTTATGAAAAAACTCATCTGCATTTTGGATAGTCTGAGGGTGTACAAATATTCAGCATTTTTTTTTAATTTGAATTGAATTTTTTTCATTTCATTGTGACTACACTTTTCAATATTCTAGTCAGAGTTTGTGCCAAATTTCCTGATTTATCAGTGCACACTTGTTTTTGGCCTCTACCATTTGCAGTACCCTTTATACTTCGTATCTACATTTACTACAATTCGTTATCTTGCCTAAGCCAGTGAAGACCACGTTTGCAGAGATCGAGCAGTGACTGGCAACAGGGCTGGGTTATAATTTTTCAAGATTTTCTTGCCGCTCATTGAAACAGTTTCATCATCTCCCTCATCAAAGCTTCAGTCCAATGTTTTGAGATATTAAAAAAAATTCTTGATTGATTAAACCTTCCTGTCTCTCTCGATTTCATTGCAGTTCCACTATAAGGCATCAGCGTCTCGCCTCAATCAGGCGGCTGCTGAGAGTAAGTTTAGTCTTCATTAGAGGACACAGATGAGGCATCTGTGGGGAGATTAGGCCTGGTGTGAGATGGCACTTAGTCAAACCCCCCGCTGCTCTCTTCATCAGCTCCTGTTTATGGAGGGAGAGAGTGATGACGGAAGGTTCTCTTCTGGCTTCAGGCTCTGCTAATTGTCCAATAGGCCGGCGGCGTATCAAGGGACAATGTGAAGATGTGACACTCCATCTTCATATGGCCTAACTACAGCCTCACTGCTGGAGCTAGTCATGCATTCAGAGCGATGCTCTCTTTTTGCCAGTGTTTATAAAACTTGGGAGTTTCATGAAGCAACAACATGAAGAACGAGGCAAAATCTTTCAAATATAAATGGCTGTGTAATTTTTATTTGCCGAAGCAGAGTGCTCTCTTTACACTCTCTTGCAACACTTCACACTGCAGTGCAATGATTCATGCCATGCTGATTTAGTTCAAAGTGTCAAAGCATCAAAGTTCTTTCAATTCAAGAATAATCTGGTAATTAGTGTAGCTTCTAAAAAAGTAGCCTGCTTTAAAAAAACAGATTTTTAATATAAGCTACATACAAATAAATAATGCATTATTCAAATACATGTTTAGAATCAAATATAATTTATTTTTAATGTATAATATTTATATGACTTTAAACCACAGTCACATGCATCTTTTTGTTGTAGTGTGTCAGTAGGAAATATCAGTTTACATTTCCAAACATTCATTTTGCCATTAAGTGTAATAATCCAGTAAGATTTTTGTTTGCACAAGGACACAAGCTAGTGCTCCACATAAACCTGGAATGACATGAAAAACAAAATGGATGGTCACACCAAATGTTGATTTAATTTAGTTAATTGATAAAGAAAATCTATTTATGACAATATTTTTGACAGAATTCTCATTTTAAAGCATTTTTAAGTGCCTAAAACTTTTAAAAGTACTGAAGCTTTGCAGGTAGGTTTCTTGTAACATCTTGGAAATGTTGTCACAGTTCTTCTGGATTTAGTCTGTTTCAGTTTGTTGTGTTTCTTCATGTCATTCCAGACAGACTGGATGATGATAAGATCAGATCTCTGTGTGGAGCACTGGCTGTTGTCAGACTTCTTGAGCAAACAAAAACTTCACTGGATTATTACAATTAATAGCAAAATGAATGTTTAGAAATGTAAACTGATATTTCCTACTGACACACAGCAAAATACAGGAATAACTGACTTAAAACCATTTTTTTTAGTTGGTGAAAATACTAGTGTTTTAATAATTTTGGCCACCACTGTAATATAAGTCTCAGGTGTCCCCAGAATGTCCCTGTGAAGTTTCAGCTCAAAATATTGCACAGATAATTTTATTACATTTTCTTTTGAAAATGCCTATTTTAAGTGAAAGCAGAAACACGCCGTTTTCATGCATGTCTCTTTAAATGCAAATGAGCTGCTTCTCTCCACCCCCTTTTCCAGAACAGGACTGTGCCTTTACAGTTCATAGCTCAGATACTCAGAAAAACGTCTAGGTTACATAGACGTTACATATGGGAACTCGCTAGAGAGACCAATCACCTCTGATCTAAAGAGAAAAGGCCAATGGGAATTGGCGAGTGAGATTTGCATGCACAGCCACTCCCACGTACGTACGGGTATATAAGATGGCGCCGTGCACTCACTCATTCAGGTTTTTTTGCTGAAGAGCCGAGCCGGGGCTCAGCGTACAGCGCAGCTCAGGACTGTGTAAAACACAGCCTGTACTCCAACTTCTCTTGCAGGAAGGAAAGTACCACACCGACCGGACATTTTTGAGGGTCCTCTCGTCGAGAGGAACACCAGTCAGCGAACAGACCCCACCTCAGAGCGTAGGCCTGCCTAGTAGAGGGGGCTCTAGCCTGAGTGATAGTATCTACCACGGCCTGGGGAAGGCCAGTGAGGTCTAACGCGTCCCGTCCAGATGCCACACATGTAGGTTCCACAGATCGGGATGAGGGTGCAAAATAGTGCCCATCCCCTGAGAAAGAAGGTCCTTTCTCAGGGGAATCTTCCAGGGAGGGGCTGCTGCGAGGAGCATGAGGTCGGCAAACCAGGTCCGGGTGGGCCAATACAGCGCAACCAGCAGGACCTGCTCCTCGTCCTCCCTGATCTTGCACAGGGTCTGTGCAAGGAGGCTCACTGGGGTAAAAGCGTACTTGGGCCCCGGAGGCCAGCTGTGGCAGGACGTCCCTGCCGAGAGGCCAGCATGGGAGACATGTGCGTCGAGAAAGCGAACTGGTCACCTGACCAAGGCTTTGGACGGGAGATGCAGGACATCCCGCCAGGTGGCGGCGTTTTGCGGGCACAAGTGCACAGCAAATGCACGCTCCACCGGCGGATGCCCACATAGCCCCAGGCCGCACCGCCGTCGAGGGTAGCGAGGGGTGAGGAGCCAGGTCGAAAACGGGCCGTGTGAGGGGCCCGCCACGTCCTCGTTAGCTCCTCATTAGTCTCAGCCTCAGATGTCACACCCACGGAACGTTGGCTAAACGTCTGATGCATTAGGTACGCTTAACTGGAAACACTTCAGGAATGTCGAAGTCGTCCTCTGATTAGTTGAATTTGATCGGATTTCCGATAGACGCGAGTGACGCGTTTAATTTCGTTCCGCCGGGAAACAAAGCAGACTGATTTACTCGGCGTTTTGCTAAAATGTGCTCATGCAGATGACGTTGTTATACACATATGCGACGTTTGCTAACAAATTACTGACTTACTGCTTGTTCTCCCTCTTCTTCGCTATCTTTCAATGCTGGTTATTTCAATGACTGACTTGTTGCACGCCAGTCTGTTGTTGTGGGGGAATTTTTTACGCACAGAAACGTGACGCTGAACGAAACGAACTGTGATTGGTTGTTTGACCTGTCGATCAAACGGTCTTATGGACGGGCCTTGGCCAATGAAAGCTGCCATGAATTCCAGACCTTCAGCTATCAGTCTGAAGGTCTGGCTACGCGAGACTAGCTCCTTATTAGTGATGCTAATCTCATTAGTGATGCGGGTCCCGCTTTTGTGAAATTAATTGGCCCGCACCAGCCCGCCCCTCACCACTGTATCTATTTTTACAACCCGCCCTGCCCCGCACCCGCGACCATTAAATAGACATACTAGGCATTGTAATCCAAATGAAAACAGCCTTTATTTCAGCCTGAAAGTGCTTGGAAACATCTCCCTGTAAACTGGCAACAACATACGATTATGAATATGAACCATAAATCAGGTCATATTAATAACAAGATAATCAGTGGTGTAACGTTAGTGGTGCCGGAGGAAAAGTGGGTATGCGCTTATGAATTTCGTTTTGAACTTTCTATTTGAACGCATTCGTTTACTGGATCCTTGGATTGAAAGTTTTACAGGATTCACTGGTTTAAGGAATTTCTGATCATAAAAAATCTGCTTCTTTTTATTTGTAGGGTATTGTTTTAGTTATTATGTAATGTTTAAAATGACTAGGGTGCGGGAGACAGAGCCGGCGCAGGCGCATCAGGCGCAATCATCAAATACATTTCAAAGCAAGCCGGCGCCACGGTCCTGACTGCATCATTACTGTCTTTATTGGGTGTTTTTAGCGAATATTTACATTTATTCACATATGACTGGATGTGGTTGACTGTCATGATTTTGGCTAATGCAGGACACTACTGAATAATGCGCATCAAAGGAGATTTAAAAATTGGTATACGCCGTATACCTGCGTATACCCTCGACTACACCACTGTAGATAATGATAAACATTTTCAACATTTACAAAGCAGCGTTTGTATTCATCTAGGCTAAACAAATTTTTATTTCAAATGTGTATAGGCCTACAGTTTACAGCCTACGCTAAATAACCACTAAACTTTTGTTTTATTTAACACACAGAAATGTTCATTTAGCGTTTTTACGTTCGCTGTGCAAAAAAAGAATGGCATCCACTGTACCGGGGTTTAATCTATTTCCCCTAGACTCCAGCACTAGGCCAGCAGAGCTGAATGTGTGCTCGCTTGATGCGCTCGTGGCTGCACTGGCTGGCAGCGGGAGCTGCTTGGCACTTTCGTGACGTGTCATGTGACCTGACATGTTGATAACCTTATTAAATAACTTAATAAAATATGAAAATAGATATTCCCAAATATTTTATATAGGCTAAAAAGAATTGCACGCAACATACATCGATTTTTTTATTTTATTTTGTTTTTAATGACCCGCCCCAGCCCTCCCCGCAAATAAAGTGACAATTTCTTTACCCGCCCCAGCCCATTGCCAACGGCACCCGCCCCCAGAAACCAATCATCCAGCCTTGAGGGATCTGGCGAAGGCGCCTTGGGCACCTCCAGCCTGACTCCCCTGGCGGCCCGGAGAAGCATAGCCGACAGCTCGGCGTCAGCCTCAGACGGGGCAGCAACCGCGGACGGGTGCTGTCCAGCCGAGGCTTCCTCCTCTGCTGCCGAAAGCTCCCCCTCTGATGCAGAGACATCCTGTCGTCCTCAGGTGCTCCAAAGGAGACGCTAGGCCCGCTAGGCAGAGGAGCGGCCTGCTTTGGGAGCACCACGGGGGTACGTGGTAACCCAGAAGTCCGTGGAGTTTTGCCCGGCGGAGCATTCTGGACAGTTACCGTGAGGTCGCCCAAGCGCCTAACCGAGGCAGCTGAGAAGCCTTTACGGCTCGCCGAACTGGCCTGGGTAGACAACGAAGGAAGCCGTCTCGTGAACGAGAGGCAGGACCTCAGCGTAGCCATGGTCATGCGTTCACAGTGAACACACGAACCATCCACAATCGCTGCCTCAGCATGTTTTAAGCCCAGGCACGTAATGCAGCGATCGTGGCCATCGAGAGCGGTCGGAAAGACATCCCGAAGAATATCTCTCGATGACCATGTAGAAATTTGCTCTTTTATGAAAGCCCGGTTCGCCCAGGGAGCGTTCGTGGCACAACGGTGCACTCAGGGCTCGCTGGAGTGCAAGATATACCTTTAAAAAGGCTTGCAGGCTTATAATATCTGTGGGCTGTTTGAGACTACTCCCAAACAGGAACGCAGCAGGATTTGAGAGCGTAATCTTTTCTCTTTCTGTCTTGAAGTCAGGCAATAGAGTGTGAGGCTCTGAAGTAGAAAAATCTGAATGAGTGAGTGCACGCCGTCATCTTATATACCCGTATGAACGGAGGAGTGGCTGTGCATGCAAATCTCACTCGCCAATTCCCATTGGCCTTTTCTCTTTAAATCAGAGGTGATTGGTATCTCTAGCGAGTTCCCATATGTGACGTCGTAGTGAACGACTGAAGGGGAAATCTTTTTTTTAAATGTAACATACTGTAATAGTCTATAAGCATACATCAGTCGAAGATGAATTGTAAAGTGTTTTCTAGCAATTTGGTCAGGCCTGTAGATAAAGAATGTTGTTCCATGTGCTATCTGGTGGATATTCTGTGAAGCACAACACATTTGAAGTGCTTTCACACTAGCACTTTTTGTTCGATTGACTTCAGAGTTCGGTATGTTTCGATGATGTGAATGCTGTCTTCCAAATTTGGGTGCGGACCTGTGAATTGTACCCTAGTCCGCTTAAAAAGGGTGCGGTTCATGTGAACTCTGGTACGGTTTGCTGCTGATATGAACGCAATCATTTGTATGTGTGTTTCACTTTCTTTCCTGACGAACGTGAGTGAGGCGCTGCAAGCAGAGAGCTATATATGTCATTTCTGTTCAGTCTTCAGTTCAGTCTTCAGCGGCCTTTAGAGCATTTGCAGTATATTTGTAAGACAGACGTTAAGTGCCCTTATGTACTGAAGCTTTGGAAACAAAAAACGTTTCAAAAACTATACATAAGTGAAGAGAGTAATGTTATGCATTTTGCCGTCATTACTAAGCAATGGGGTAAACATCTGCTGGCTTGATAATGCAAACAAACCATGGTTCGTACCAAGTGGCAACCTCCTGCTCTCTCTATTGAAACCAATACGGAACTGATTTAAACTGCAATTCATCTGGCCACTATAGAGACTAGCTGCAAAAGTAAATCAATCCCATAGACCCAATTTTAGAAAAAAATGTGTTTACAGTCTGGTACAAAAAGTGATTTTGGTCTATATAGCTAATTTTGCCCTTCCTGTCAACTGTGAGGGGGTGATTGTTTTTTATAACTCATCCGTTTAAGTTATATTAAGCCTTAAAGTTCTGCATAATTAAGGGCGTGGTCACTTGAGTGACAGGTGCATTGGCGCTGCTGTCACAAATGTTGCGCTAGGCAGGTGTGGTTTCAGATACCGCCTCTTTGCCCATTTTTGATTATCCGGGAGTGCCATGACGCGATTCCAAGATGGCGACGACCGACTCCCGCCCACTAAGAGCTAAAACGCTCTTCAGAAACCTACAGGTGACGTCACGGGACACTACATCCATATTTTTTACAGTCTATGGTTCAGACCCAAATAAAGTAATATGAACACAGTCCATCGGGGGAGGGGGAAGGGGGAGCAATCAAACTTGGATTTAGACCAAGCAATCGAACCAAGTGTGAACCAAGATTGAAAAAAGGCAGACAGAATTTAAGCAGCATTCCATGGGACGAATTGTGGCATGCCAAAAAAAAAACAAAAAAAAACGTGCATCCTCAATGGCCATATCTGTAGGGATTTCTGAGTGCACACATCTGAAGCATGCACACAGAAAGCAGCTGTCACACGGCATGTGAGTACTAAACTTAGTTCTCTCTTCATGTCTTATTGCGCTTAAACTCTCAAATGCATACAAGTTTATGTTAAAAACACAAATTAAATAAACAGTCGGTTATGTCTATGAAGTTAAATAGCTGGGAAAGAAATTGCATGTTTATATTAGATCTGTGGCAGCAGCGTAATATACAATAAATAACTCAATAAATCCACGGCTCTCTTGTCTCCTCTGAGGCTGGGACTCTAAATAGTGTTCTGTGCTCACCTGTGTAACGACAGAACAGTTAGCATGCTTTGCCTAAACCTGAACCCTGCCAGTAGAACTGGTACACTGTTGTCACTTGCAAAAACATAATATGGTTGGAAACGTGCAGATTAAGGATTGCCAAGATTATAATAAGATCCGCTTTCTACATCACGGGGGGCAAAATCTGGTTTACTAAAAAGTTTACTGGGTTGCTCTTTTTCATATTTTCTGAGTTGTTAGATGAACTAGGGACCCGTTATAGCACTTTAACATGGAAAAAGTCAGATTTTCTTGACGCGTCACTTTTGAAGGATTACAACTTTATACGTTTTATCAAGAAATAATAGAAGGATTGTGGGTTATTTGAATAACTAGCATAATCTAACAATAACAGCACAGTAGAACCTTTATGAAAGGTCTGATGAATCTTGTAAAAAAGCCTTTTACCACATTTTCCCAAATGCTCAAATAAAACTGCAAAAAGACTCAAGGATTTTTGAATTGCTAGTGTATATTGTTTTCTTTCAAACTAACAGCAAAAGACCTTCAGTTTTTATGTGCTCTGATTCAGTCGTCCTACACCATGAAAATGTGTTTTAATGCAAGCTTTGAAATCACCAAACCATTTCACCTGCTCTTTAGAATCCTTGTTTTTTTAAATCTATTTTTTAAAGGCCACTTATTGAAAGCAATGTTAAAGGCATTTTCAAAATGACAAAAAAGGGAAAGTTATTGAAATAAGTGCTTTAACAGCCTTTTGAAATGTTTTGGAGTTTGCCAAAGTGAATGTGGACAGGACACAGTGAAATATCTATCTATCCCTGCTTTTAAAACAAATCCGTTTTATCTGTCCGTAATTGAATCACAGACACACTGTAGAGTATGCGTGTAAAACACAGGTTTGATGAGAGAAGGCAGAGCACTCAGCTGCTCGACTAATGAACCACTCTTGTCATTGAACTGATTTTATATGAGTAGAGTGACCTGTTTTTACTTATATTTTGCACATCTTCATTTATGACTTATAAGCAGCATGTGTGAAGTTGATCAGTTGGGAGTGCAAGTGCACCTAAAATAATAATAATAGCTTTTAAAGATCAAGAAAAACACTTTCAGTTGAACTTCTCGGTTTCCACAAATGCCAATGATTGTTGTGTAACCATTCATTTGATAAACTGTTTGGTTACACATCAAAGAATCTATTTGGTTTCAATTTCATCTGGTTACCCATTTCCTGTCTACAGATTCCCCTCTCGTTTTTGTCTTTATCATATTGTTCCAGACACTCAGCATGAGGTCATGATGGTGCAGATGTATCTGATTGTGTAGCACTCTATTGATCTGCAAAACGACAGAGCTTCATACCTGGTGAGCTGCTCTGACTTTTCTAACTCCCTTGGAAGGTGAGTTTTGCATACGAATGTAACATGACACAAGAGGCAAGAAGACAGTGACACAAAAGCCCTGAGTATAACACATTTGTTGTAAAGTTTTCAGTACATTTAGTGTTAAACAGCTAAGATGGATAAAACAAGGAAAAAACAGCTGCTGATATTCCAGTTGCTATGGTGACTGGAATAATCAAGAGCATCTGTGCGTTTTCTTTCTAGAAAATTGATGAACTCTTTAGATGGACAAAACATGTTCATATATATATATATATATATATATATATATATATATATATATATATATATATATTGTGACGGGCGTCCCGAGGAGCTATCAGCGTCGCCCTGGCAACACACGAGCACCAGCTGAAACCACTCACCGCAAGCCAATCGGTCACGGCCCCCACCAGCTTTATAAGCAGACCCACAGAACCAGAGGATTGAGAATCATCTCCGATGCAACGTGAGGCTTACCTGTTCTTGTGTCTCTCTTCCCCTAGACTCCCCACTTCCGGGTTGCACGCACCGGGGTTACAGCACGCCTTTGCTTTCACCCCTTCTCCGGCCACCGTCACTGGGAAGCGCACTCACCACAAAGGACTCACCTCACCGCCACGAAGAAGACGACGACACCGCACCGTTCACCAGTATCATTCATTTCTGCTGCACTTACCTAATAAATCCACCCTCCGGGGCTCACCAAACTCTTGTCTTGTTGTTGTTGTTCCCCGCCCGGCCACAAGGTGGTGGAGAATGCGGGCAGACAGCCGGGCCTGAGAACACCAACGAGCAAGAGTTTGTTTACACCGCCATCTTGCCCCGTCATTCACTCCGGCTGTTTTTCTGTTTCTTTTTTAGGCGCGCTCCTCCCCGAGAATTATGGAGGACCTTGTGAAACAACTTACTGAGGTTAGCGTCCGTCAGCAGCAATGTTTTGAACTGCTCACCGAACAACATGGCCACGTTCAAGGGTATTTGGCTGAACTACGCTTATCAGCCGCTCAAAACGTCCCTCTCCCAGACCCGCGAGCCACCGCTGCCCGACTACTACCCAAGCTGACCGCACATGATGACATTGAGGCCTACCTTAAGATGTTTGAATCACTCGCCCGCACCGAGGGGTGGGCGAGAGGTACTTGGGCTGCAGTATTGGCACCGTTACTCTCTGGAGAGGCGCAACGGGCCTATTTTTCTCTACCAGCGTCGTCCCAAAACAATTATAATGAGCTAAAAAAAGAGATATTGGGTCGGCTCGGGCTCTCCGCGACCACAGCCGCCCAACGCTTCCATGAATGGGAGTTTAAAACACGGTTGCCAGTCCGCGCCCAGGCCGCTGATCTGATGCGGTTAGCCGAACACTGGCTGTTAGAAGACTCACCCTCCCCCGTCCAAGTCGCCGAACGGGTAGTAGTCGACCGGCTGCTGAGAGCTCTGCCCCGCTCGATGAGGCAGGCCGCTGGCATGCGGGGGCCCAAAACCATCGCCGAGGTTGTTGAGGCCGTAGAGCTGGCGGACGCTACCTTCCATCGGGAGGCCGGGGAGCGAGCGCAGCCTTTTCCCCGGAGGGTGGTCCAGGAGCGACGGCCGCCGGAGGGCACCCATCGACCAGTACACAGGCCGGCCAGCCCCCGCGACGAGCCCATGCCCACGGATCCACCGTCACCCACCGCAAAGGCTTGGATGGCAGGCTGTGTGGTCCACCAAAGACCCTCCCCTGGAGCACCGACGGCCACCGTGAGGGTCCGCGGACGCCATTTCCGGGCCATGCTGGACTCAGGAAGTGCAGTTTCCCTCGTGCGGCCAGACACCCTCGGGCCCCGACCGGCCTCCAAAGCCGTGATGCCAATCACCTGCGTCCACGGGGATACACGTGAGGTACCAACTAACCTTCTCACTTTCCATAAAGGTGGACAAACATGGACCCTGGAGGTCGGTGTTCTACAGGACCTGCCGGTTCCTCTCTTGCTCGGCCGTGACTGGC
>NC_133381.1:26153385-26228199 GCF_049309525.1 Garra rufa
CTGCGCACTGTAGAGAAAGGTTATTGCATTCAATTCGGCGCCGAGCCGCCACCTTTCAGCGGGGTATTTCCTACTCTTGTAAGCCCCGAGCAGGGTCTGGTAATGGAACAGGAAGTAAAAACTCTCCTGAGGAAGGAGGCCATCGAGGTGGTCCCTCCTCAACACAGAGAATCCGGGTTCTACAGCCGGTACTTCATTGTTCCCAAGAAGGATGGGGGGCTGCGGCCCATTCTAGATCTCAGACAGCTAAACCTCTCAGTCAGAAAGCTGAAGTTCAAAATGTTGACTGTCAGACATGTCGTGTCTCAAATCAGGTCCGAGGACTGGTTTGTCACGATAGATCTAAAAGACGCATATTTTCACGTCTCCATCCTTCCTTAACACAGGAAGTTTCTCAGGTTCGCTTTCAGGGGCAAAGCTCACCAATACAGAGTTCTTCCGTTCGGCCTAGCGCTCTCACCTCGAACTTTCACGAAGTGTGTGGATGCTGCTCTGGCTCCTCTGCGACTCCAGGGCATCCGCATACTCAACTATATAGACGACTGGCTGATCCTAGCCAGCTCAGAATAGTTAGCGGTCCAACATCGAGGTGTTGTTCTTGCTCACATGAAAAAGCTGGGGTTGAGGCTCAACGCCAAGAAAAGTGTGCTTTCTCCATTACAGAGAACCACTTATCTAGGTGTAGTTTGGGATTCGACTACGATGCAGGCACGAATGTCACCTGCTCGGATCGAGTCGATCCTTACTGCAGCAAATGCGGTCAAGCTAGGCTTGCTACTCACTGTCAAACAGTTCCAAGTACTGTTAGGTCTTATGGCAGCTGCATCCAACGTGATACCTTTTGGTCTGCTGCACATGAGGCCGCTACAGTAGTGGCTCAGAACCAAAGGGTTTTCCCCGAGAGGGAACCCATTCTGCAAGATCAAGGTCACGCGGCGCTGCCTACGTGCCTTAGACATGCGGAAGAAGCCCTGGTTCGTATCTCAAGGCCCAGTGCTGGGAGCTCCTTGCCGCCACGTCACGCTAGCGACAGATGCATCCCTCACCGGGTGGGGAGCGGTCATGAGTGGCCGCTCAGCCCACGGCCTATGGAACAATCACCATCTCTCCTGGCACATAAACTGCCTAGAGATGCTGGCTGTATTCCAGGCCCTGAAGCATTTCCTTCCAGACCTGAGAAACCGTCACGTGTTGGTCCGTACTGACAACACTGCGGTAGTCTATTATATAAACCACCAGGGGGGTCTGCGCTCACGCCCCTTATACAAGCTGGCGTACCAGATCCCTCTGTGGTCTCAAGGAAAGCTTCTCTCGTTGAGAGCAGTCCATATTGACCCGGACGTCTCAATGTGGGAGCAGACGTCTTGTCGAGGGAGGGGCCGAGGCCCGGGGAATGGATGATTCACCCACAAGTAGTGAAGCAGATTTGGAGAGTGTTTGGACCTCTTTGCGACTCAGGAGACATCGCAGTGTCCCCTCTGGTACTCTCTAGTTCCTCCAGCTCCCCTTGGACTGGATGCCATGGTACAGACGTGGCCGAGGCTTCGTCTATACGCTTCCCCCCCGATCGCTCTGCTCCCGGGAGTTCTGGAAAGAGTACGCCGGTACGATGTACGGCTGTTACTAGTAGCCCCATACTGGCTGGCCCGAGTCTGGTTCTCGGACCTTCTCTCCCAGGCTGGGGGCGCAATCTGCCACCCCCACCCAGAGATGTGGAAGTTATGGGTGTGGCCCCTGAGGGGGCACAACTCATAGAAGCCGGTCTCCCAACCGAGGTTGTCGAGACCATTCTTCAATCCAGAGCTCCTTCTACGAGGAAACTTTATGGCCTAAAGTGGAACCTGTTTGCTTCATGGTGTCATGAACGCCGTTTAGACCCAGTTCACTGCCCGGTCGGTACAGTGCTGGAGTTCCTGCAAACTCGTCTTTCCGCAGGGTTAGCTCACTCCACCTTGAAGGTGTACGTGGCGGCTATATCGGCTTACCACGCCCTTCATGGCGGCCTTTCAGTGGGCAAAAACCCCCTGGTCTCACGTTTCCTCCGCGGTGCACTCAGGCTGAGGCCTCGTGCGAAAGCGAGAGTCCCCACGTGGGACTTAGCTGTGGTGTTGGAAGCGCTATGTAAACCTCCCTTCGAGCCCTTAGAGGAGGTCTCTGATCGGATGCTTACCTTAAAGACAGCACTGCTGCTTGCGTTAACGTCTCTTAAGAGAGTCGGGGACCTGCAGGCCCTTTCGGTGGCCCCTTCCTATATTGACTTTGCCACTGGGTTGGCCAAAGCATTCCTTTACCCAAGAGCTGGGTATGTCCCTAAGGTCCTGTCTTCAACACCACAGCCGATCACGCTTCAAGCGTTTTATCCTCCTCCATTCGTGGAGCACGACCATCGGAAGTATAACCTAATGTTTGCAGTATGAGCACTAGACACATACGTCCACAGAACTGCCATTTCTACTGCCTATGAGTCCTCTGGTCTCCCATCTCCGTTGGGAGTCAAGGCTCACTCTACTCGAGGCTTATCTGCCTCTAAAGCTCTGATGGCAGGTGTCCCTATCCAGGACATCTGCGGTGCTGCGGGTTGGTCCTATACGCCTCTGACGTTTGTCAGACTTTGTGAACTAAAACTCAGAGCCACTCCTGGCTCCTTTGTCCACTCGCCTTAGCAAAAGGCAAGGCCCAGAAATTCAGCCCCCTCCCTAGCCAGGAGGAGACTTCTCAAGGCGCATTCTTTCTATCAAGAAAGAAGAGAAGACTTTTTCGCCTAATCCTCGAGTGCCTGAGGGCCGAGGAGCATTTCTCCCCCTGCGCTGGTCATATAACAGGCAGCGGTTGAGAACCCTATCCTCGTGTGCCTGAGGGCCGAGGATCACATTGCCCTCTTGGATTACTAGACAATGGCTTATCCCTCGCGTCCTGGCAGGATTCCCAGGCCGAGTTTATTCAGTCCCTCTTGTTCTGGCTTTTTCCCAAACAAAGGACTAAGACTTCTCGTGCGCCCGAGGGCCGAGGAGTACCTCTCGCGCTGGCTGGCGACCAGGCAGAGGTCCATTACTATCCTCGTGTGCCTTAGGGCCGAGGATCATATTGCCCTCTTGTCCGTAGAATACTAGACAATGGCTTATTCCCCTCGTGTCCTGGCAGGATTCCCAGGCCGAGTTTATTCAGTCCCTCTTGTTCTGGCCTTCCCAGACAAAGGACTAAGACTCCTCGTGTGCCCGAGGGCCGAGGAGTACCTCCTGCGCTGGCTGGCTACCAGGCAGAGGCATGTCATTGTTCTCCTCGTGTGCCTAAGGGCCGAGGATCATATTGCCCTCTTGTCCGTGGAATATTAGACATAGGCTCATACCTCTCGCGTCCTGGCAAAGTCACCAGGCCGAGTCATTTCTAGTCCCTCTTGTTCTGGCTCTTCCCAGACAAAGAACTAAGACTCCTCGTGCGCCTGAGGGCCGAGGAGTACCTCTTGTTCTGGCTGGCGACCAGACAGAGGTCTACCACTTTCCTCGTGTGCCTGAGGGCCGAGGAACATTCTGGGCTGAGGACTATTTCTCCCTCTGCACTGGTCAATGACAGGCAAAGGTCGAGAACTCTATCCTTGTGTGCCTAAGGGCCGAGGAATATATCTCCCTCTTGTCTGGTGGGTATCACAGACAGAGATGTTTTACCACTCGCGTCCTGGCAATTTCCCCAGGCGGAGCCATTCCAGTGTCCTGGCAGGTTCACCAGGCACTACTTGTGTCCCTCTTGTTCTGGCTGTCTCCAGACAAAGGACTACCATTTTTCCTCGTGTGCCTGAGGGCCGAGGTTCATATATCCCTTTTGTCTGGTGGTGGATCACAGACAGAGATGTATTACCACTCGTGTCCTGGCAATTTCCCCAGGCGGAGCCATTCCAGTGTCCTGGCAAGTTCACCAGGCACTTCTTGTGTCCCTCTTGTTCTGGCTGTTCCCAGACAAAGGACTACCACTTTCTCCTCGTGAGCCCGAGGGCCGAGGTTCATATATCCCTCTTGTCTGGTGGTTGATCACAGAGATGTATTATCACTCGCGTCCTGGCAATTTCCCCAGGCAGAGCCATTCCAGTGTCCTGGCAAGTTCACCAGGCACTACTTGAGTCCCTCTGGTTCTGGGTGCTCCCAGACGAAGGACTACTACCTTCTCCTCATGTGCCCGAGGGCCGAGGTGCATCTATTTCCCTCTTGTCTGGTGGGTTCCACAGACAGAGATGTATTACCACTCATGTCCTGGCAATCTCCCCAGGCTGAGGTCTGTTCCTGTGTTCTGGCAAGTTTCACCAGACACAACTTTTTCCACCCTTGTCCTAGCAGACACTAGGCAGGGCTTTGGAATTATGGGGGCGTTGATATCTCGTTCCCCATAGCGTTTCAGGACGCAGTGTTGAGTTCCCGGAAGGGAACGTCTCAGGTTACGTATGTAACCCTGGTTCCCTGAGGGAACGAGACACTGCGTCTCGGACCATAATTCCCGCACCCCTGTGGCGCTCGCTTCATTCCTTTGAGCTGACGCCGGCTTCAAACGCACGTGCTTTTATACTTCCTGGTCGCTGACGTCACCGCACCTGTGACGTCACTCCCGTCATCTGATTGGTTGTTAGACTATGACTCAGAGTGCGGCCCGCCAATGGCGTTCCCCATAGCGTTTCAGGACGCAGTGTCTCGTTCCCTCAGGGAACCAGGGTTACATACGTAACCTGAGACGTTATATATATACCAGGCAAAAGTTTTTGAACAGTAAGATTTTTAAAGGCTTCATTTAGTTGATCCACAATACAGAAAAAGCAGTAATATTGTGAAATATGTTTACTATTTAAAATAACTGTTTTCTATTTGAATAGGTTTTAAAATGTAATTTATTCCATTGATCAAAGCAAAAAAAAATTCAGCCTTGTTACTCTAGTCTTCAGTGTCACATGATCCTTCAGAAATCATTCTAATATGCTGATTTAAGAAACATTTTTATTATTACTTATCATCAATATTTAAAACAGTCAGGTGCATTTTTTTCAGGATTCCTCTGTGAACAGAAAGTCCCAAATATCCGTGTTTATCTGAAATAAAATGCTTATGCAACATTTATACACTATACCAATAGCTCATATTGGGAAAGAAATGATAGAAAATAATACTTTTATTTGGCAAGGATGATTTAAATTGATCAAATGTGATGATAAAGGCATTTATAATGTTACAAAGATTTCATTTTCAGATAAATGCTGCTCTTCTGAACTTTCTATTTATCCAAAAACCTGGAAAAAAAATCCTAATATTAAATGTTTTTTTGAGCAGCAAATCTGAATATTAGAAGGATTTTTAAAAGATCGTGTGATTGGAGTAATGATGCTAATATTTCAGTTTTAAAATCACAGGAATACATTATTTGTATATAACACTATTTATATAAACTGCTTACAGTTTTTATTATATTATAATAAATATTTTTATTTTTTTTATTTAAAAGTTTAAGATTGAGGGGTTGTGTTAAATGCTTTGTCTTGAATAGTAAAAGATAAAAAATATTTCAGATCTCTATTACAGATTTCAAATTTCATTAAACATTTCATAGCTGTCTTGAAAATGCTCAGGAAGATATTTGCATCTGAAAATCCTGCTGCACACACACATACATAATGATTGATGATTAGCAATTGTAGAATATGGTGATACACCCCCTCACTGTGACAATTAGCCTGTTACATTCATGTACAGTCGTGGCCAAAAGTTTTGAGAATTACATAAATATTGGAAATTAGAAAAGTTGCTGCTTAAGTTTTTAGCAATTTGCATATACTCCAGAATGTTATGAAGAGTGATCAGATGAATTGCATAGTCCTTCTTTGCGATGAAAATTAACTTTATCCCGAAAAAAACTTTCCACTGCATTGTTAAGAAGGCTTCAGGGCGTCCAAGAAAGTCCAGCAAGCGCCAGGATCGTCTCCTAAAGAGGATTCAGCTGCGGTATCGGAGTGCCACCAGTGCAGAGCTTGCTCAGGAATGGCAGCAGGCAGGTGTGAGCGCATCTGCACGCACAGTGAGGCCAAGACTTTTGGAAGATGGCCTGGTGTCAAAAAGGGCAGCAAAGAAGCCACTTCTGTCCAAAAAAAAAAAAACATCAGGGACAGATTGATCTTCTGCAAAAAGTATGGCGAATGGACTGCTGAGGACTGGGGCAAAGTCATATTCTCAGATGAAGCCTCTTTCCGATTGATTGGGGCTTCTGGAAAAAGGCTTGTCCGGAGAAGAAAAGGTGAGCGCTACCATCAGTCCTGTGTCATGCCAACAGTAAAGCATCCTGAGGCCATTCATGTGTGGGGTTGCTTCTCATCCAAGGGAGTGGGCTCACTTACAATTTTGCCCAAAAACACAGCCATGAATAAAGAATGGTACCAAAACACCCTCCAACAGCAACTTCTTCCAACAATCCAACAACAGTTTGGTGAAGAACAATGCATTTTCCAGCACGATGGAGCACCGTGCCATAAGGCAAAAGTGATAACTAAGTGGCTCGGGGACCAAAACGTTGAAATTTTGGGTCCATGGCCTGGAAACTCCCCAGATCTTAATCCCATTGAGAACTTGTGGTCAATCCTCAAGAGGCGGGTGGACAAACAAAAACCCACTAATTCTGACAAACTCCAAGAAGTGATTATGAAAGAATGGGTTGCTATCAGTCAGGATTTGGCCCAGAAGTTGATTGAGAGCATGCCCAGTCGAATTGCAGAGGTCCTGAAAAAGAAGGGCCAACACTGCAAATACTGACTCTTTGCATAAATGTCATGTAATTGTCGATAAAAGCCTTTGAAACGCATGAAGTGCTTGTAATTATATTTCAGTACATCACAGAAACAACTGAAACAAAGATCTAAAAGCAGTTGAGCAGCAAACTTTGTGAAAACTAATATTTGTGTCATTCTCAAAACTTTTGGCCACGACTGTACAGTATTTATATGAGTTTGTGTGCGTTTTAAAACTGTCATTATCATTTTGCCTCTTTGTCAGAACACAAATAGGTTCAGTAGTGTTTAACAATAATCACATGAGTCTTGTGAATAATTATATGAGAAAATATAGAGATAGGTAATGATTCAGACAATGTGGGGCGAATGAATGTCTGGTTTCACTCTGTTACGCAAATCGCCACAGTATGCACACAATCCAGAGACAAAATATCACGGAGCGGATCATATATATGAATCGGTGCAGACCACAAAACGTATTGGACCCATTTGATTTCTACACACAATTATATATTTAAAGGAGTAGTTCACTGTCAACAAAAATTTACAGATTATGTACTCACCCCCTTGTCATCCAAGATGTTCATGCCTTCTTTCTTCAGTTGTAAACAAATGATGTTTTTTGAGAAAAACATTTCAGGATTTCTCTCCATATAATGGAATAATGCTGCATAATGGTGCCCCCGAGTATGAACTTCCAAAATGCAGTTTAAATGCAGCTTCAAAGGGTTCTAAATGATCCCAGCCGAGAAAGAAGGGTTTTATCTAGCGAAATGATGGGTTATTTTCTAAAAACATTTACAATTTATATACTTTTTAATCTCAGACGCTAGTCTTGCCTAGCTCCTAGGTCTACAAACACTGCAGAAGTACCGACCCAGTGTTTACAAAGTGAACGTGCAAATAAGATCAAACACCCTTTACAAAAAAAGGGTTTTGATGTAGGACGATTTTGAAGTTGGAAGAAAAAATGAGATGATTTTTTCGACATACCCTAACGGTCATGAACTGGAATACACAGAGTACACACAGAGCTAGACAAGATGAGCATTTGAGGTTAAAAAATTATATGAATTGTAATTATTTTTAGAAAATAACCGATTGTTTTGCTATCCTCAGTGTTATCGTTTAGAGCCCTTTGAAGCTGCATTTTGGAAGTTCAAACTCGGGGGCACCATAGAAGTCCATTATATGGAGAGAAATCCTAAAATGTTTTCCTCAAAAAAACATAATTTCTTTACGACTGAAAAAAGAAAGATATCAACATCTTGGATGGCAAGGGGGTGAGTACATTTTTGTTGCGAAAGTGAACTAATCCTTTAATAGCAATATAGATGAGATTGTGGCTGTAATACAGTGTCAAATGTGACTTTACCGAGCTCAATGGCTGTGGCTCAAGCTTTGATATAAACAAAACGCTATTGCCTATTAAAAAAAGGGGGCGGGACTGTTTGATATGCCCCATCCTGTCCTCTGTTTCAGTTGAAATGATGTCAACACATAGAATAACGCTGTTTACTCATGTTAAACATAAAGACAATTCTTTGATTGAACGTAAAAAGTTGGCATGATACATTTTAAATGGCAAGAGAGGGAACTATTAAAGGGAAGGTTCACCCAAAAATGAAAATTCTGTCATTAATTACTCTCCCTCATGTCATTCCAAACCCGTAAGGGTCAGAAAGCTTTTGGATTTCATCAAAAACCTTTTAATTTGTGTTCCGAAGATGAACGAATGTCTTACAGGTTTGGAATGACAAGAGGGTGAGTAATTTTATCAGAAACGTCTGTATTAACGGTGTGAGAGACCTGATGATGCTTTAAAAATATTTAATTAGTTATTACAGAAATATTGATACACACCACATTTTCTGAGTTAACTTTTGAGTAGTTTGTAGCTAGTACGAACAAATGTTTTGGCTTTTACATGTTGAAGACAGTGGAAGCATTAAGTCCTGGCTTTGCCTTGGCACTGTTTGATCCAGCATCACATGGAGTTCCTCTAATTAGTGCAGCTTATTATAATCATACTACAATGGGTGGCAAAGAGAATGTACATGATTAATTGAGTAATTAAGTTTGAGTCTCTGGGAGGCTTCACTTTGAATATGAAATTCCCTTTCGTGGTGATGGCCTTAGAAGGTTTTTCTTTTCTGTGTGTGTGTATGTTATACATTTTTCTTCTCTGTCCTTTGATACTACTTTAACCAAATTCCCTTGTTGAAAAATATTTAATTTCAAGTACAGTGATGCCCTTAATATACAATCAGAGCTCTGAATGCTTCAAAGAGTTTCAGAAGAGCTAGAAACTTTGACAGAAGACATTAAGACTAGACATTGTCAACATGACTTTGATTTAGATTTTTTTTTTCAGGTTCATCAGAAAACTTATACTTGAGCTAGTGCTGACTTTTGAAGCTCACACTTTTTGACTTCTTTGGCTATTGTGAATTCTTTATCTGTTTTCATTGTTTACAGAACATCCGTGGCTCTGTCTCTGATTACATGAACATGCAGACAGAATATCTGCTGCAGACATCAGAATCGATTTGGACTTTCTCAGCAATCACGACAGACAAATTACATTTTAAATCAAAGTTTTTTGCTTATGTACCAACTCAGACTCTACAGTGTATTCTCTGGTAACCTATGTGCGAAAATATGCTGTTGTCTTCAATATCAACTACTTAAATTTACCCAATCACTTTAATCAATGTTTTTAACTGTTGTCAATAACAATAAACTGTTTGAAATGGTCTAAATTAAACATGTAGAAAATAGGAGCTCATTGAGCTGCAATATTATGACAAAAATTATTGTTATAGATTATTGGACAGACAAACATGTTGGTCCATGAGGTTAGCAAAGTCTAGCACAAGTTATGATGTTATAATCACTGAAGCTACGAAATTAATCTTTTATTTGCATTGTATCTGCACTGTGTTGTTTATGATGAGGGAATCACGAATGTGCACACTCATCCACAGCTCCAGTGTTTTCAGGACTAAACAAAGCACATTTTTTAGTGCTGAGTAATCTAAGGGCCTCTGATTGGTGTGTTTTTAGCCCTGGCTAATCTAAGTGCCTCTGATTGGTACGTTTTCAGTGCTGACTAATCTAAACATCTCTGATTGGCACATTTACAGTGCTGACTATTCTAAGAATCTCGTTTGATTGGTTATAAGGCTCAACACTGCATAAAGGAGCACGTAAAAGCAATCTGATGCAGTGTGAGCGAATCTAAATTTAATTTTGTAGGGGCATTTTTTTGCCCCTTTGTCTTAAATATATGGGACATTTTTGTTCATTTTGGTGGTAGTTTTGCCACCAGCCCTCATTTTCTTACGCTGGTTGTATGTTTTTGTAATTTTTATTAGTTATTGCTTGTCTATATAGTTTTTAGTCATTTTTTTCAGTTTTAGTTCTTTTCTATATAAAGTTAAACTAAAAAGAGAACTGTTGCTGAAATAAGTTTTGCATTTTTTTTTTCAATTTTATTTTAGTTAAAGTCTTATTTCAAGTAATAGAAATATTTTTCTAAGGGTTTGGTTAACTAAATAACATTCTTTTATCTGTGGGATATTTAAAATATCTTCCTTAATGAGAGCGAGTAAATAATACCAGAAATTAAATTTTTGGATGAACTATTATTTAATTAAAATTGAATCAATCTGACCACACTAGGTTCAGTAGATTACTGTATAATAATATTTAATGGTCAGATCGAGTGGAAATAGTGTAACGATTTTACAATTTACAAGTTAAATATTTAAAATTCAAATAGCATGCCTAAGAAATGATGTACTGCAAAAATCCCTCTCAAACAACAAAGCAACATTCCCATCCTCGGCTTTGGTGATTTTGTCCATGTCTACTCAAAGACACGGCTATTTCCTGGGTGTCCAGTGATGCGGCTTCTGTAATTATGGTTGGCACGGTAACCTGTAATCTACTGAAAACAGGGAGCACTGACACATTTGAAATGTCTCCAACTTTATGTATGAATGCACAACACATCATTTTTGTTGACGTGCGCCACACTCTCTGAAATCACCTTCTGTCATTTTTTTAAGCAAACCTGTCCCTTTCTCTATCATCACACATATATAAGAAAATGCTGAAAATGAAGGCTCTTTTCTGCAAACGTTATTGTCTAACATGCCATTAATGTCTAGTGTGAGATTTCACATCAGACAAATTATCTTTTCACCATAGAAGATTTCGAAAATAACAGCTATGCATGGTAAACATCAAATAGGACTGTAAAGAAGCAGATGTAACTGTAGATCTAGTTTATGACGTCCCTGCCCTTTGCTAGATTATAAAAAGTCTTCTCTGCAGTGCACAGAAAAACAAGTACTCTGTAATCTAACGTGACAGGTCCAGGCAGAAGCACACACATTCATACAGACATTGTCAGCTGTTGGGACATTTCTGGAGGGAGACAGCCAAGCGCTCAGTTCTAGAACCTTGTTTTGAAAGTAGTACCAGAGTGATGGGGTGTTTTTCCCTCCAAAACTGTCCTTCTCGTCCTTGACAGATCCAGAGAGATTTCCACACGCATCTGTGTTATGTGTAGTGACCATGTGTGGTCCCCTGAAGGATTTGGTAGAGTTTATATGCTCTGTTTTTACAGTAGAAGTAAAATAATCAATTCAAGAAGATAGATCAATAGTGTGTGTTAGATTGTAGTTCTATTCTAATTATCCCAAAACTAGTTTAGTATATTCATATTATTATCCAAGAATCAGAAGTTAAAGTTACAAATCCATGTGTTTTTGTCTTACTGGTATTTTTGAAAGTTGACAATAATATTAATTTTTGAATCAAAATGTTTTATTTTGAAATTGTCTGATGCTCACCAAGGCTCCATTTATTTAATCAAAAACACTGTAAAAAAACAATATTGTCACATTAAAATTATAACTTTATTCTCGCAATACCGAGATTATATCTCACAATTCCGAAAAGAAAAAAGTGCCTTTCTTAATCAATGTGCCATTGATTAAGAAAAATCACCTTGTCATTCTCTCTTCTCCTATCGGCTCAGAATCATAAGTTTATATTCCACACTTCTTTCTTGACAAGCTTGCTATTGTTGAGTTAAATCGACTTTTAAAGTCTAAACTAGGAGATACAGTTGAAGTCAAAAGTTTACATACACCTTGCAGAATCTGTAAAATGTTAATTATTTTTCCAAAATACAGTAAGAGGGATCATACAAAACGCATGTTATTTTTTATTTAGTACTGACCTGAATAAGATAATTCACATAAAAGATGTTTACATAGGCTATTGTTGCATTAAAGGTGTACTAAGTGATTTTTGCCAAATTGATGTTGATATCTGAAAGCACCAAAACAAATACAACTATAGGCCAACAGGACCTTGCCCCTATTTTGATATCTCCACCCCACATATAACCTGGCATAATGACAGTCACAGAAACAAGCGAAGATGACACACAAGCATACTGTATTAAAAAAAGCCAACACAGATAAGTTGTGTAAAACAATGCAAAATCAACGCTACTTATCTATTAAAAAGAAACAACGCAACCCTCGGCATCCAATTCAAGTGCTTAGTGCAATTAGAGCTGGGGGGTGAAAACTTTTTGAAATATTCTGGTCCTTTGCTGGTTTATGCTGGTCCTTGACCAGCAACATGACCAGCATAAACCAGCAAAGGACCAGCATTAAACAGCTAAGGACCAGCATAAACCAGCAAGGGACCAGCAAAGGACCAGCATAAACCAGCTAAAACCAGCATCCCAGCACCAAAACATACCTAACCAGCATATGCTGTTTTTTCAGTATATGTAAATATTATGTAAAATGTTATACATTTAAAGAGTATTTCATGCTGTAACTGTGGGGCTAAAGGTGCGTTCACGCCATATCAGAATTCCCGTAATTACGAGATTCTAACATGTAAAAAATATTCACGTCCTCATAGAACTTGTAATTACAACTTGTGAACTGGGAGTCTTCTGAGAGCTATGAGAGCACATGACCGCTGTACCACCTGAAGAACGTAGGCTCTGTTTAGGCGTTGATATGTTGCCATAGAAAAGCGTAATTCCAAAACCGATAACGTGAACACAGCATAATATAATATGTCCCCTATGAACTGCAAATGTGAATATCATGTAGACCTCTTCTTTAAATCAAATTGATGCTTTAAAAATAGAGTAATTATAGCAGGTTTCATCCATTAGTATGTCCGTTTAAACGTCTGCGCTTAGCTTCAAATGGCATCTTTGACGACAGTATTCTATAAAAATGATTTACATACAGATTTTGACATCCAAAGGCCCAATACATTTTTCTCATATTCCATGAATTCCATTTCCCTCCACCTGTTACCAGTGTTTTTCTGCCACCACACAGTGATGTAACTGTGACGTCTACTCCAAATTAGTCTATAGATAATTAATTTCTTTAAAAAAAACTGGCCCCACACTTTTGAACAGTAGTATATATTGTAATAATTATACGCATTTGACATTTGAACAGCATGTGCAAACTCTAGCTTCAGTCTTATTACTTTATCGTTCACAGCTGCACCTGGTTTCTTTTTTTTGCAGAAAAAAAGTTTATTTATTTATTTTTTTAAATATTCCTATGTTAATTTAAAACATATAGGATGTCTAACTGGAAAAACAATTTCCGACTTCCTTCATGATTCATCCTTCCTCCCAACTCAATCAATGACATAGGTGAGTTCTTTTACGTACATGTCTGGCCTTTGTATAGATCAGCTACAGTATATAACAAAGGAAAGGAATATGAGCATTCACTCAAGTCAAAGGGAGAGTAAAGGTCAAGTGCAGGGGCAGGTATAGCGGGTGACCTTGAAGCATACAGTTATTAAAAAGTTCTATTAAATGGCCTTGCTGAGGCATCATACCCATTCAAACTAAAGAGACACGTGACCCCTCAGATTTTTGAGCTAAGTAGATTTTGAATGCATCTTCCAAAAGCAAAAAATAGCCAAATAATATTTGTTATATTTTATATACAATCACACCAATGTTCAGTGTGAAACACACTAGCTGCTAAATTCAAATCTGCGTTGGTGCTTTGGCTAGCTTTTGGAAATATTTCGAATAAAAAAAAAAAGGAAACATTAAAATAAACCAATAAGCCTACATCAATACAGCGCTTTCATGGCTGCTGTATGGAAAATTACAAGCCCCTCCTAACTCGTGCCCCCTCAAAAATAGTGAGTACATGACGCCCATGTGGCCTTTACTGGCTTTGTTCATGAGCACATTCCTCATGAGACTGTACCTGGAGAGAGCTATATGTTAGCATCCCTATTTATATCAAAGGCAGTTGCTCTTCTCCGCCATGGATTGCTGCTGTCTGTCTATCAATAGATTAGCAGGTGTGCTCTCCATCGCCCTCCATCTCTCTGGGGGGGTAAACACACCAGCATCACGCCATTAACTGCTTATTGAGGCATCATTTCTATCAATTACCTCTGCCTAAATCCCTCTATGCAAATCAGTCCTCAAGGACATGCTCAGCTGTCACTCTTCACCAGCCAGTCACTGTTTGTGCCATTGATTACAATGGAAATCAGGTTAGGAATGGGGTGGTTTGGAGGTGGGGCTGCTTATTATTATGACAAACTGAATTCTTATCTCTGTAAAACTCATCATTTGTCTCCATTTTCTATATCAGGCCTCATCTTAATGGCAGGGGGTTTGAGGTACATTAGCATGTCATATTGCTTCTTTATTTAGAATCACAAGACAGGAAAGGAAAATTAAAGAGGTAATTTTTGCGCTTTTTTTCCTGGAAAATGTCGGAAGCCTGATAAAAGACCCAATCCACATTTTATTCTCAAAGATCCATCATTTGATTTAATAATGTACTATTTTTTAATATTGAACACATAGACAATTTTCTTTTGTTATCGCTAGAAAAATGTAGTGTCATTGCAGTTTTTTTTAAAGACATTTTATTTAGCAAGAAATAAAAGTAAACCTTAATTAAATTAATCAAAGGTAGGAGAAATTACATTTAAAATGTTATTTAGAATTGTATTTTATGATGTTATGATGTTATTTATAAAATTTTCAACACTGATAATAAGAAATGTTTCTTGAACAGCAAATCAGCATATTAGAATGATTCTGAAGGATCATTCATGTGACACTGAAGACTGGAGTAATGATGCTGAAAATTCAGCTTTGCCATCACAGAAATAAATGACATTTTAAAATATATATTAATAGAAGACAGTGATTTTAACATAACTTGTTAATAAAAGCATAAGAAATTTAAGAACAACAATATGAGCTGGGGGTGAAAACTTTTGAACAGAATGAAAATGTGTACATTTTTCTTATTTTGCCTAAATATCTTTTTTTTTCATGTAGTACTGCACTTCAGAAGCTACAGAAGATAAAAAATAAGTTACATTTTCTTCTGAAGCATTAGTGAGCATTTGAACCTACTGTAATAGTTGCATATGAGTCTCTCAGTTGTCCTCAGTATGAAAAGATGGATCTCAAAATCAAACAGTCATTGTTGGGAAGGGTTCAAATACACAAAAATGCTGAGAATTTGTGGGACCTGAAGGATTTTTGTGAAGAACAGTGGGCAGTTTAACTGTTCAGGACAAACAAGGGATCAGGTAACAACACAGTATTAAGAATCAAGTGTATGTAAACTTTTGAATGGGGTCATTTTTATAAATTCAACTATTATTTTCTCTTGTGGACTATATGTAAACATCTTTATGTGAAATATTTTATTCAGGTCAGTGCAAAATACAAAATAGCCTGCATTTTGTATAATCCCTCCTAATTATTTTGGTAAAATAATTAACATTTTGCAAAATCTGCAAGGTATATGTAAACTTTTGACTTCAACTGTATGCATTGGTGGGATTTTGGGTGTATGATCGCACACATCCAAAATCGTACTGCATAGTTATTTTAAATTACAATAATTTTATTATTACTGAGATATTAAAGGGTATTGAAGATATTATCAAGATATTAAAACATATTTTAAAAATGTGGAAAAAGAAAGAAAAATGCAGTCAGGTGGCATGGGCAAAAAAGTCATGGTGCTGAATGCAATCTAGACAAGTTAAACAGAAGCTGGTTGTCTATCCCTTGAAAATAGACAAGATTTCCACATGGATTTCAAAGTCTCTGTTTAGGAAACGACTGGCTGCTTTGTTCGCTTCCTGTGACAAAGAAGAGCGGCTTCTTAATGCTGGGCCACATTTATGGAGCATTCACCCTGCACAAAGAAACCAATTACTCTGACAAGGTCTGCAGAGCGCATAGCCATGCCCACAGTTTTATTGGGCTCCCAACTTAGAGGCGATTTTGTGTATCACTGAACACCATCAGAAGGGCGGTTTTCATCCACTGGAACTAAGGACTAGTACAACCCACATTAAATGAAAAGGAGGCTTGTGAGTCATCTGTTTCTGTAAAGCAAGGGTTTAATTTTCAGTTCAACAAGCCTGATTTTTAAATTAAGATTTAATTGGGGGAAAATAGTTATACGCCTTGTTATACGCTGTTGTAAAAGCAAACTAACGGTTTTATTTCTAGCTTTTTAACCCTGTTGGAAAACCTAGTTTAAGCTAGTAGCTGTGTCCAAACTGGTCCAAGCTGCTCAAACTGTGAACTGTGAAACTGCACAGTTTTTACTTCTAGGGGTGGGGCGATATACCGGTAGACACGATTAACCGGTAGAGATTTTGGGCTTTCGTCTCTATCACGGTTACAGGCTCACGTGACGTTGCTGTGCTATGTGGTCATGAAAACCTATTGTTTGCACGCACTTATTAGCATTGCATTTTAAAAACAAGTGATTTTAAGATGTTGAACCGCATTTAGCAATGAAAGAGAACTCATTTCACAATATGTACGCACTATCTGAGAGTGTTTCTGAGTGCCGTCAGAGAGGCACGCACGTGAAGACGGTGCTCACAGAGCGCAGGAGTATTGAATGGAGGTATTTTTGCTTCTTCATAGGCCTTGAACGGATAAATACACAAACTTGTATGTGTCAAAATGCCCAGCTTTGCAAGTATCCTTGTTAACTATCGTAATTTAAGTTAATTTAAGTGAAAGTAAACAGCTGAAAAAGTAAACACAAGTGTAACAATATATTGGATCTGAGCAGCTCTTTAAGTGACAGCAGTCTAGTATACATGCTGTCTGTGTCACGTGAAATTAGGGAGGTCTGGGTCCAAATGCAGGGGAAGGATATTTTAATCAAACAAAACACAAATAAACATAAACCAAGGCCAACACGGCACAACAGAGAGCACGTTCACAGCCGCGTCAGGAACAGAGGGTGCGGTTGACTCTGCGTCAGGGACAGAGAGAGCAGTCACGGACGCGCCAGGCCCGTGCAGCGCAGTCACCGCCGCGTCAGGAACAGAGAGCGCGATTGCCTCCGCGTCTGGAACAGAGAGAGCGTTCACCGCCGCGTCCGGAACAGAGAGCGCGGTCACCGCCGCGTCAGGAACAGAGAGAGCGGTCACCGCCGCGTCCGGAATAGAGAGCGCGGTCACCGCCGCGTCAGGAACAGAGAGAGCGGTCACCGCCGCGTCCGGAACAGAGAGAGCGGTCACCGCCGCGCCTGGAACAGAGAGAGCGGTCACCGCCGCGTCAGGAACAGAGAGAGCGGTCAACGCCGCGTCCGGAACAGAGAGAGCGGTCACCGCCGCGTCAGGAACAGAGAGCACAGCCGCCTCAACGACCGCCGCGTCAGGAACCGAGATAGCGGACGCTGCCGCCTCCGCCGCCCAACGAGCGCAAATGGCCGCCATCTCCTTGGACAACGTCACCTTCTCCCTGAAGGGCAAAAAAAAAAATCCTCCCTGCTGGACCCACTGTGGATGGCTGCATTCTGTCACGTGAAATTAGGGAGGTCTGGGTCCAAATGCAGGGGAAGGATATTTTAATCAAACAAAACACAAATAAACATAAACCAAGGCCAACACGGCACAAACACGACTAGATCCAGGCAAGAATTAAACGGCAGAGAACACACACGAAGACAGAAGACAATGCAGCTGTCACACCGTCAGCACGTTCCCTCAGCCCCAATCACCGTGACCCGTCACCAACCAGCCAATCATCACTGCACCACACCCGTGAACCATCTCCAGAGTTCTAATCACCCACACCTGGAACAGCAATCACCACTTCCCATATATACTCACCTCAGTCATTCACTCACCGGCTGGAATCAAAGTTACATGGACACCTCTCCTTGGATCTTCTCCTCCGTCTCTCGATTCTCCTGTGCTCCACTCGGATCACTACTGGATCAACCTATGAAGCATACATTCACCACTTTAAGGGAAGTGACTATTACTCTTGCTGGCGATTGCCTATGAACTTGTGTTTACCTGATCGGACCGTGTTTTATGACTCGGATGCCGAAGTCTCTATTCACCTGTTTGAAGTGTGCACGTCTGTAAATAAACACCTTGAAAGCTACTTACCCTCTCCTTGTGTGTGTGTGGTCGTGACAGGATTCCAGCCCAGTAAAGAAGGAATTGCTACAGTTCGCTCATGGAAGCGACAACGTCATCAGCCACTGCTTCTCCCGATCCATTCGCCGAAATGGTGAATGCCCTCCGTCAATCTCTGCAGACGGTTCCCCTAGCAACCAGAGCTAACACCACAACGATCTCCAACACACCCTTCTCTCGTCCCCTGAATTATTCCGGCGACCCAAGCGGATGTGATGGTTTCCTCCTTCAAAGCTCTCTCTACATTGAAGCAAATGCTCACCATTTCCCTAACGAAATCTCCAAAATCTCCTTCCTGGTTTCACTTCTTGCGGGACCGGCACTTCAATGGGCCAATGCGCTCTGGGAATCGCGGAGTCCAGCGCTAGCCTCACACCATGCATTCACCTCACACTTCAAAGAAGTGTTCGGAGCCGCTCTCACACCCCTATCAGTGCATGACGAACTCATCACTCTGCGTCAAGGTACAACCAGCATCCATGAGTACACCTTACGCTTCCGCTCTCTAGCAGCCCATAGTGGTTGGAATCAGATTGCTCTCCTAGCAGCCTATCGTAAGGGGCTCAAACCACAGATTCGTAAACACATGGTCATCTATGAAGACAATGTGCCGCTAGAGACTTTTATCAAAAAGGCCACTAGTGTCTCGCAACATCTCTCTGCTTGTCCCGCTACATTGTCTATGGCTAGTTCTCTCCCATGCAGAGCTCCATCACCCCAACGAGACTGTGAGGAACCCATGATCACCGACTCTTACCATCTGGATGCCACAGAACGGAAACGCCGGATTCAGAACCGTCTGTGCCTGTATTGCGGTGAAGCTTCCCATCTCATCCACGTCTGCCCAGTTCGACCACCTCGTCCAATGGTGAGTACAGTAGCCATTTCTCCTGCAATATCACACTTACCCCGTCTTATTGCAAACCTAACTGTGAAATCTCGTACTTTCCCTATACATGTTCTTGTGGACTCTGGAGCGGCTGGCAACTTTATCTCCTCCCATTTCATTTCCAAGCATCAAATTCCTACCGTTAAGAATGAAATCAGCTATCGCATCATAACCATCCAGAACTCACCATTGGGCGACGGTAAAATCACCCGACGCACCAAGGAGGTAATAATAATTTCCCCACACGACCATCGTGAGAAATTAACCCTTCTCGTACTTCCCCGAGCCAACGTGGACGTCATCCTGGGCAGACCGTGGCTAGCAGAACATCAGCCTCACATCGACTGGAGCACAGGAGAAATCCTAAGCTGGAGTACGAAATGCCAGAACCACGGATACCATCCTCCCTCATCTGCTTCACAACCACTTCGTCCTGCTGTTTCCCTCAATGCAACCACCATCGAAAGTCCCAACATCCATTCGACTGTCACCATTCCCACCATCTACCAATCCTTCTCAGATGTCTTCAGTAAAGAACGAGCCACACAACTACCACCTCACCGGCCCTGGGACTGTAGTATCGACCTACTGCCAGATGCTAAACTACCCCATGGAAGGATTTATCCTCTTTCACGTCCTGAGCAGGAAGCCATGAATAACTACATCCAGGAAGCGCTCCACCAAGGGTTCATCAGACCTTCCACGTCCCCTGCAGCGTCCAGTTTCTTCTTTGTCCCGAAGAAGGATGGGGGCCTCCGACCCTGCATAGACTATCGAGTGCTGAACGACGCGACGGTAAAGTTTGCCTATCCACTTCCACTAGTTCCAGCGGCTCTAGAGGAGTTACGAGAGGCCCGTATCTTCACCAAGCTCGACCTCCGCAGTGCCTACAACCTAATCCGTATCCGAGAAGGGGACGAGTGGAAAACCGCCTTCATTACCCCGACTGGACACTATGAATATCAGGTAATGCCCTACGGCCTGGCCAACAGTCCATCCATATTTCAAAACTTCATGAATGAAATCTTCCGTGACTTCCTCCACCGCTTCGCCATCATCTACATTGATGACATCCTGATCTACTCACGAACCCTAGAAGAACACCACGACCATGTTCGCCAGGTCCTTCAACGTCTCCGCAAACACCGACTCTACCTGAAACAAGAGAAATGCGAATTCCATCAACCCACCGTCTCCTTCCTCGGATACGTGATCTCTGCGGAGGGAGTTCGTATGGAGTCCGGTAAGGTAGATGCCGTAACCACCTGGGTAGAACCCAAATCGGTCAAAGAACTCCAGCGCTTCTTGGGCTTCGCCAACTTTTACCGCCGCTTTATTAAGAACTATAGTCTCCTCTCAGCACCTCTCACCTCTCTCCTGAAAGAAGGACGTAAGGTACTTCAATGGACCCCTGAAGCTCAACAAGCCTTCGACCGCCTTAAGCTCATGTTCACCTCGGCGCCTATACTCCAACATCCTGACCCATCTAAACCCTTCATAGTGGAAGTGGATGCGGCAGACGCAGGCGTCGAAGCGGTACTATCACAGTGGTCTGATGAACCCCAATCCCTCCATCCGTGTGCGTACTACTCCAAAAAACTCACCCCAGCTGAACGGAACTACGGTATAGGTGATCGTGAATTACTGGCCATTAAGTTGGCCCTCGAAGAGTGGCGGCACTGGTTAGAGGGAGCCCAATATCCTTTCACCGTAATAACCGATCACAAAAACCTCCAGTACCTCCAACAAGCCAAAAGACTCAATGCACGCCAGGCCCGCTGGTCGCTATTCTTTGCACGCTTCAACTTCCAAATCACCTATCAACCCGGGCACAAGAACATCAAGGCCGACGCATTATCCCGTATGTACTCACCTGATCCTGCTTTAGACACTCCTGACCCTGTTCTACCTCCATCTGTCTTTCTAGCACCTATCCAATGGCAACTAGATGAGGACATCCGTACCGCCACCTTCGAGGAACCTGCTCCTCCGGAACTTCCTCCAGGCCGTACTTATGTCCCTAACGATCACCGGCTGCCGTTGCTGGATAGTACGCACACGTCTCCTGGCTCAGGACACCCTGGCAGTAGGCGAACCCTCTCGCTCCTCCAACAGAAGTACTGGTGGCCCAACATGACCAGGGACGTGGATCGGTACGTCCGGGGGTGCTCGGTCTGCGCCATCAACACCACGCCCCGTCGTTTACCTGAAGGTAAGCTGTAACCATTACCCATTCCCCGCCGACCCTGGACCCACCTAGGAGTGGATTTTGCCACGGATCTACCTCCCTCTCGAGGGTACACGACAATTCTTGTGGTGGTTGATCGTTTCTCTAAAGCCTGTAAGCTAATCCCTCTTAAAGGTCTACCCACAGCTCTAGAAACAGCTGAAGCATTGTTCCAGCATGTATTCCGGAACTTCGGACTTCCTGAGGATATCGTATCCGACAGAGGGCCTCAGTTCATCTCCAGGGTCTGGCGGGCGTTCTTCCAACTGCTGGACACTTCAGTCAGCTTGTCATCGGGATATCACCCTCAAACAAACGGGCAGACCGAGCGGAAGATACAGGAGATCTCCCGTTACCTCCGGGCGTACTGCTCCCAACATCAGGATACCTGGAGCCAGTATCTACCGTGGGCTGAGTATGCACAAAATTCCCTCCGTCAGACATCTACTGGTTTAACCCCATTTCAATGTGTCCTAGGCTACCAACCTGCACTGTTCCCATGGACCGGAGAACCCTCCGAAGTGCCCGCGGTAGATCACTGGTTCCGGGAGAGCGAGAGGGTGTGGGACTCAGCCCATGTCCATCTCCAACGGGCAGTTCGGAGGCACACGGAGCACGCTAACCGCCGCAGGTTACCAAATCCTGTTTATCTTCCTGGGGACCAGGTATGGCTCTCTACCCGGGACATCCGCCTCCGGCTGCCCTGTAAGAAGCTGAGTCCCCGCTACATAGGGCCGTTCACCATCCACTCACAAATTAATCCCGTTACCTACCGGCTGAACTTACCTCCACGTTATCGGATCTCTCCCTCGTTTCACGTCTCACTACTTAAACGTCACACTGATCCTCTGTTCCCTTCCTCAGCAGAACCGGAACCACCTCCTCCTCCAGACCAACCTGAAGTCCTCGGGGACGACGTCTACCAGGTCCAAGAGATCCTAGACTCCCGGCGGCGGAACGGCCAACTTCAGTACCTCGTGGACTGGGAGGGGTTCGGACCCGAGGAGAGATCGTGGGTACCCCGTGATGACATCTTGGACCCTGCTCTCCTCGAAGGGTTCCACCAACAACACCCGGAACGCCCAGCTCCCCGAGGCCGAGGTCGTCCCCGTCGCCGCTCGCGGGTGCCAGGAGTCACCCGTGGAGGGGGGGGGTAATGTCACACCGTCAGCACGTTCCCTCAGCCCCAATCACCGTGACCCGTCACCAACCAGCCAATCATCACTGCACCACACCCGTGAACCATCTCCAGAGTTCTAATCACCCACACCTGGAACAGCAATCACCACTTCCCATATATACTCACCTCAGTCATTCACTCACCGGCTGGAATCAAAGTTACATGGACACCTCTCCTTGGATCTTCTCCTCCGTCTCTCGATTCTCCTGTGCTCCACTCGGATCACTACTGGATCAACCTATGAAGCATACATTCACCACTTTAAGGGAAGTGACTATTACTCTTGCTGGCGATTGCCTATGAACTTGTGTTTACCTGATCGGACCGTGTTTCATGACTCGGATGCCGAAGTCTCTATTCACCTGTTTGAAGTGTGCACGTCTGTAAATAAACACCTTGAAAGCTACTTACCCTCTCCTTGTGTGTGTGTGGTCGTGACAGCAGCCATGAAGCAGGAGTGAAAGGTGAGAGTTTTTAAAGACCAGATAATAGTGAACAGATGTGAGTGAATCAGTGCTAATGACAAAGACAGGTGAATGCAATCAGGAAGTGCAGTGTAGGAACAGCGACCTCAGGAGGCTGAGGGGAGACCCACAGCCCCGATCATGACAGTCTGTTATTCATGTTAATCAACTAACAAAAGAGATGATCATATAACTTCCACCTCCTCATATAATTATTAATGTTGTTTTATTATTATTATCAATATGAGTATATTATAATTATCACTATTTACCTCTTTCAATCTTATTATTACCACTATTATTATTATTATTGTAATATTTTTTTCCATTCTTTTTTTTTATTTTTATTATTATTAATATCATTATTAATATTATTTTCCTTTAGCGTCTTATCTCTATGGTTTTTTCCCCTTCCTCCTCTTCTACTTCTTTTTCTACTGTTTGTTCCTTTTTTCTATTTTTTTCTATTTGTTTGATTTTTTTGCTGCTCTTTCCTTTTTCCTCTTATTATTATTATTATTATTATTATTATTATTATTATTATTTGTCCTCTTCCTGATTTCCCAACCTCCCCTCATCTCTTCATTACTATCATTACTTATACTTTTGTTATCATTACTATTATTACTGTTCTGATTTGTCCTTCTGTTATCCTATCATCATTATCAAGTATTTATACCATTGTCATTATTCAAGTTGCTGATGTAGTAGTAGTAGCAGTTATCGTAGTAGTAGAGATTGTAGTAGTAGTTGTGGTTGTAGTTGTAGCAGTTATTGTAGTAGTAGTTGTGGGTGTTGAAGTAGTAGTTGTAGTAGTAGATGTTGTAGTAGTAGTATTAGTAGTCACTCCTTACCACTGATTGATTTCTTTACATTTGTTTTATTTATATCTGTTATTTGTTTTCTTATACTGATTTATACATGTTTATGTATGTATGATTATTTGCATATATATATATATATATATATATATATATATATATATATATTTTTTTTTTTTCCCCTCTATCACCTGTTTTCCATAGTATGTACTGTGACACGTCCACCCAGTTACCTTTACATGCACACACGCACACACACAAACGCACACATCTGTCAGTTCCTGACTGTATTGGTTTTGTTTTGCCTGTCTTGTCTGTTTGTTTGTTTATTTGTTTTCCCTGTTTGTGATCCCAATTTATGTACACCTTGCATATAATAAAAAAAAAAAAAAACTAACAAAAGAGAGAAAATCTCTCATGAATTCGACGGACTGAAGTCAATTATTCTGCTTATACTACGGTTACCGCTTATACCACATCGATCAGATGATATATTTCAAGGCATTCATCCGTTTTTTGTCCTTAAAATGCTATTGTAAGTAGAATTAATTTCTTACACATCTCATCCAAAACCGTTGCTAATTCCAAAATGCAATTTTAGACCTAGTAACTTGGCTTGAGCCATTGATAGCAAACTAATGCAGTTATTACTGAAGTTATTAGACAGATTAAGAGATTAAGCATGTGTGAATTTACCTCAGTGAGTCTGTGCGTCTCTCAGCAGTGTTTTGCCACAGCGTCTCTACTAATAGTGAAACTTTAAGTTCATTTTCTTCGCTTGTAAGAAATGTCATGTAGTTTTTAAGTTTTTATGTCATTGCGTCACTTCGGGTTTTGGTTATTTTGCTGTTGTAAGACCTTTAAAATAACTAAAATCATGTGGCAAAGTGACATGGACATGTAATGTGGTCAAGAGCTGCCTCGTTCGGCGTGCGTTTCCCTGAAAATAATTGCACACCTTAGAACGTTTGTCAGCCAATCAGATTCAAGCATTCTGCGGCCCGTAGTATAATAAGAAATTATATTTATATTAGTGGTGGGCCGTTATCGGTGTTAACGTGCTGCGTTAACGTGAGACTCTTATCGGGCGATAAAAAAAATATCGCCGTTAATCTATTCTCAAAGTTGGGTTGGGAGCTGGGTCTAAACTACGTAAGATATAATGACTTTCACCTTGATATTTTAGCGCGGATGACGTATACCTAGTCGAATTGCACTGTAGGGGGCGAGAAAGAGTCTTCAACTTCTGTGAAATTACCACATCAAATGAGACGTACAAACATGGAAGCAGTTATGAAGCCGCTTCAGGGCAGGTTCGTGCGTTGCTAGACCCTTTTTACTGGGGCACGTGCCCCAGTGAAAATCTGCTGTGCCCCAGTAAAATCTCAAGTTTGAGTTATAATTTACTTTGATAATCCCGAAATAAAGACATTAAACTATATGCAACAACTGAATTGACACTTCTAAAAGCAACGCAGTTTAATCGAAGACTATGCACGCAGAAATCCATGCCCGTGCACGTCTGTGTATTTAACGGCAATGCGCACGTCGTGCAGCCTTTTGCGCAGAAGTACTTGGTTACACAAGTTTGTATAGGTAATTATGTTGTAAATGCAATTGTCAAACAGTTTGTGATGCATTTTGGAAACAGGAGATGAGTGCCTGGTCTAATGCGCCACCTTACTTGAGAAACCCGTTCTCAAAGACTTACTTTTAATCTAGATTAATCTGGATTAAAAAAATTAATCTATGCCCACCCCTAATTTATATACACTACCAGTCAAAAGTATTTGAACAGTAAGATTTTTAATGTTTTTTTAAAGAAGTCTCTTTTGCTCACAAAGCCTGCATTTATTTGATCCAAAGTACAGCAAAAAGTTACATTTTGAAACATCTTCCAATACTATTTAAAATAACTGTTTTCTATTTCAATATATTTGAAAATGTAATTTATTCCTGTGATTTCAAAGCTGAATTTGTAGCATCATTACTCCAGTCACATGATCCTTCAGAAATCATACTAATATTCTGATTTGTTAAGCATGATTTTTTTCAGGTTTCTTTGATGAATAGAAAGTCCAGAAGAACAGCATTTATCTGAAACAGAAATATTTTGTATAATTAATGTTACAAAAGCTTTTTTATTTCAGATAAATGCTGATCTTTGGATCTTTCTATTCATCAAAGAATCCTGAATATATGTACTCAACTGTTTTAAATAGTGATAATAATAATAATAATAATAAAATATTTTTCTTGAACGGCAAATCAGCATATTAGAATCATTTCTGAAGGATCATGTAACACTGAAGACTGGAGTAATGACACTGAAAATCTAGCTTTGATCGTAGGGATAAATTACATTCTAAAATATATTCAAATAGAAAACAGTTATGTTAAATAGTAAAAAATATTTTAAAATGTTACTGTTTTTGCTGTATGGATCAAATAATTGCAGGCTTGGTGAGCAGAAGAGACTTCTTTAAAAAACATTAAAAAGCCCACTGTTCAAAAACTTTTGACTGGTAGTGTATACATTTTTACATTTGATTTAAACATTTGGGCCCAGTTTCACAGACAGGGGTTGGCTTAAGCCAGGACTAGGCCTTCGTTAAATTAAGGTATCTGAGCAGCATTTTTAAAAAATGCTTTGGAAGAAAAAGTTACAGGTGTGCATCTTAAGACAGAACAATGGCGCTAACATATTTTAAGATATGTCAGAGCAGGATATTTTCAGTTGAGACAGTTCAAATATGCATTTTAGTCTGGGACTAGCCTTAAGCTCTGTCTGTGAAACCGGGAGTTTAGTATTTTATACAGTACAATGTATGTAGCATTTCGTATTTGTTCTGTCTTATTGCTTGTAATTAGTTTTTTACTTTACTTTTTTTTTTTACTTGTTTTTTTTTTAAATTTAGGCTAGTGTTAGTTATTTGTGATATTGATACTGGTGACAAGAATTATGACATTTCTATAGTATCAAACATTTTAAGATCATAAGGACCTTATTTAAAGCAAAAAAACAAAAACAAAAAAAAAACTATATTGTGATATATATCATTACTGTGAAATAAAATGTCTCATATCTTAATATAAGATTTTGTTCATATTGCCTACCCCTAAGACAGTTACACCTTAATTGGTATAACCTTATAGTCAGGTTGATTCAGTCATACAACAAAATGCTACTGAGTTAAATTAAAATGATTATTGTACTTAGATTTTTACAGTATTTGAAACATGGTGCTTAACCAACAGTTAGAAACCAACACCACGTAAACTTGAAAGAGGTTGACTAAAGAAGCTTGTTAGAGAATTAGCCTTACATGCGTGAAAGACTAAAGCTGGACACGTGCGTTTGTTCTGCCTGGCCACAGCTCAGAGCCATTCAACGCTGTGACAGTTGTCTGTTCTCGCACAACTTTTATAGGCCAGGCTACAGCTGTGTAGTCTGGCCTATAAAAGCTTTTCGAGAAAAGAAAAAAAACTGTCACAACACTGAAAGGCACTGTGGAAGACCAGAGACGAGGATCTGAGTGCGATCGCCTCACGCTCCTCACTCAAACCCACTGTCACACGAACTGACATTTACTGCCAAAATACAGTAATATGATCCCTCTCTTGATCTGAGAGTGACTCCGCCATGAGCAAGCCATAATTTAAAAATGAAAAAGCCTATTAGGATGTGATTCACTGATATCTTACATAAACATGGACACGATGAATGAAAGCAAAGCGCAGAACGTAATACTCATTGTGCTTGTGGTATTATGTTTCCATTCTCCTTAGGAGCTTTATTAGATTAATTTGTGTTTAATTCAATATTCTGATTACATTAGCTGCCAATTAGTCACTCTTCATTTATATCACCAGTAAAATGAAAAGGAGACAGTATGTTCATCTTAATCTCATTTTATGCAAACAAACCTTTAGGTCTCGTACACAGGATATATTTGTAAAGATCTGCCTATTTAGTCAGGACAAGACCATCTAACCAACATGTAAAGTGACCAACCAAGGTTTGCTTAATTTATGTGCTGCTTAGGGGTGAATTTCATCTGAAACAGAGCTGCAAAAATACAAAATAAATTGTGGAAACTGTAAAAAAATGACTTCTGTTCTTCCAAAATAATATAGGCTTGTGTGCAGGGCTCCTGGATATCTAGTGAACTTGCTACTAAGTACTTCAAACAAAACTTTAAAGAATATCTTTCAAAGATTTGATGTCTCTCTTCTGGACAACATTGGAAAATCTATTAAATATTTCATCAGATCGACATCATACTTTCCAGTTTTCTATGCAAAATGCATTAGACGGTCAGTGAACTGTGCTGTCTGAGGCTGGCATGAAAATAAAATTGCTGAGTTAGACTGACATTGCACTGAAAACTTACACTAGAACTCCATTACATTCATCCCTGTGTGTTTCAGAATAATCGCAATAAATTGGGTATTCTTCAGTTCCCAAACATTTGTCAGTCACATAAACCAAAGTTATTGTTTCAAGCGTCACATGCCTTTTAGTGGACGAAGAAAGCGAATAGCAAAAACAAAACTGTTTTTTCAAAAGTGATATTTTATATATGTTAAACTTTTTTAATGAGGAAGAAATCACTAAAAGTGCTTCTTTATTTTGCTCTGTGTTACATCTTTTCCCTGTATTTAAAAAAAACAATTTTTTTAATGTGCTAACTTTTTAGAGACATGGAGCACTTCAAGAAGACTCACAGTTTTGAGTTTTAGCGGACAGCAGGGTTTATTCTACATCACAATGTCTTACTTCTGCTTTGTTTCCAGCTCTTGCGTGCCAACAAGGTGCTGATGCAACTTTCAGGGGACATATGACAGCGTGTGTGCGTGGCTGTGCCAGCACTCTCTGTGTCGAATGCCCCCCTGAGCCTGCTGGAGTATGTGTCAGACACAAAGACATCAGAGCTATACAGGACAGACAGAGAGATATGACATAAATTAACAATGATTAGTAATGTAACATCAAAGGAAACGTTCAATCAAACTGTGCTATAGTTGTGTGTGTGTGGTACACTGTTTTCTATTTCTAATTCAAATTATCTGTCAAAAATCATTCTAATATGCTGATTAGCTGCTTAAGAATCTTTTCTTCTTTCCTTCTCTGGTGCATAGAAGCCCGTTTTAACCACTGAATAAAACATAAAAAAGGAATTGTAACTCTTTGTCTCACAATTCTGACTTTTTTCCTTACATTTACATGATGTAAATTCACAATTCTGACTTTTTTTTTCTCAGAATCGCATGATATAAACTCACAGTTGCGAGTTATAGTCTGAATTGTGATATCAGCTCAAAATTTTGAGTTGTAAATTCAGAATTGTATGATAAACTCACGGTTGTGAGTTATGAAGTCAAAATTGCGAAATATAAACTCACAAACCTAGGAAATAAACTTGCAATTCTGAAGAATAAAGTCCGAATTTCAAGATATAAACTCAATTCTGAGAACATATCAGTCTTTTTTCTTCCTTTAGATCTGTACTTTATAACTAGCAATTGTGAGTTTATCTCACATTAGTCAGAACTGTGAGGAACAAAAAGTCTTATCTTATTAAAGTCTTCTTATTTCTTGCAATTGTGAGAAAAAGTCAGAATTGCAAGATATAAACTCGCAATTCTAGGAGCAGATTAGTCTTTTCAAATCAGGACTTTATGATTTGCAATTGCAAGTTTATTTCACATTTCAGAGAAAAAAAGTCAGAAGAAGTGTGAGAAAAAAAGTCAGAATTTCAAAATACAAACTTACAATTGCGAGAAAAAAATTGATTTCTTGCAAATGTGAGTTTATATCATGTAATTCTGAGAAAAATCAGGACTTTATAATTCGCAATTGCCAGTTTATCTCACATTTCTCAGAAAAAAAGTCAGAATTGAGACAAAAAATATACATTTCAATAGAAAAATAGAATTTCAAAATATAAACTCGATATTGCGAGAAAAAATATTAATAATTTATAAGAATTTATACCACAAAATTTTGACTTTATAGCTCATAGCTGCAAGTTTGCATTGCAATTGCGAGAACAAGTCAGGGTCCAAATTGTGAGATATAAATTCGCATTTGTGAGAAAAAAGTCTGAATTGTGAGTTATTTCTTATTTCTTGCAATTGTTAGTTTATATTGAATTGTGAGAAAAAGACAGAATTGCAAGAGTCAGAATTGCAATTCTGAGAACATATTAGTGTTTTTTTCTCCTAACATCAGGACTTTATAATTCACAATTGCGAGTTTATTTTACATTTCAGAGAAAAAAAAGTCAGAATTTTGAGAAAAAAGTCAGAATTTTAAAATACAAAAAAAAAAAAAAAAAAAAAATCCGAATTATTTCTTATTTCTTGCAAATGTGAGTTTATATCACATACTTCTGAGAAAAAAAGTCAGAAATGTGAATTTATATTCTGACTTAATAATTTGTAAGAATTTAAATCACAAAATTTTGACTTTATAACTTTATAATAGCGGCAAGTTTATATCGCAATTGCGAGAACAATTCAGGGTCCGAATTGTGAGATATAAACTTGCATTTGTGGGTTTATATCTCACAGTTGTGAGAAAAAGTCAGAATTGCGAGTGAGATTTGCAATTCAGCATTTTAAAATACAAAAAAAAAAACTGAATTATTTCTTATTTCTTGCAAATACTTCTGAGAAAAAAAGTCAGAACTGTGAATTTATATTCTGACTTAATAACTTACAATTGTACATTTATATCACAAAATTCTGACTTTATAACTCATAGCTGCAAGTTTATATTGCAATTGCAAGACCAAGTCAGGGTCTGAATTTTGAGATATAAACATTTGTAAGAAAAACGTCTGAATTGTGAGTTTTTCTTATTTCCTGCAATTGTGGGTTTATATCTCACAATTGTGAGAAAAATCAGAATTGTGAGATATAAACTTGCAATTCTGAGAACATATTAGTGTTTTTCCCTCTAAAAACAGGACTTTATAATTTGCAGTTGCAAGTTTATTTCACATTTCTGAGAAGAAAAAATTCAGAATTGTGAGAAAAAAGTCAGAATTGCAAGTTATTTCTTATTTCTTGCAAATGTACACTGTCCTCCAAAAGTTTGGAAACACCCCTGGTAAAGTGTGGTTTTGGACGATATCAGCATAAATCCTTATCACTGACCCCAAGCACACTTCCAAGCTGTGTAAATACTATTTGGAGAGGAAACAGTCAGCTGGCATCATGTCCGTCATGGAATGGCCTCCCCAATCGCCCAACCTCAACCCAATTGAGCTACTATGGGAGGAACTGGACCGTGATGTCTGTAAGAAGTGTCCAGCCAGTGTGAATCATCATTTGGCAATCCTTCAGGAGGTTTGGAGTAATATATCAAATCAATGTTTGAATAAACTGAAAGCTCGGATGCCCAGATTATGCAGAGCTGTAATAGCTGCTAATGGTGGATATTTTGATGAATCGAATTTTTTTTTCTATCTATAAACTGTTTATGTAATAAAATATGTTTTTGTAGTTTGTGTTGTCCCTTATCAGTGCAAAATGATCACAAATTAAACATGATTCATGCCAATATTGTCCAAAGCCCCACTTTTCTAAAGCATTTCCAAACTTTTGAAGGCAGTGTAAGTTTATATCACACAATTATTCTGACTTTATAATTCACAATTGTGAATGTATATCACGCAATTCTGACTTTATAGCTCATTTGCGAGTTTATATGATGAATTCTGACTTAATTTCAGAGAATTGTTAGTTTATATCTCCCAATTCTGAATTTATAACTTGCAGTTGCAAGTTTAAATCTCACAACTCTAACTTTATAGCTCACAGTTGCGAGTTTATATTTCGCAATTCTGACTTTATTTCAAAGAGTTGTGAGTTGTATACAGTAGTCAACATTTGAAGTGGATCAAAAAAAGTTAATCAAAGTTGTTCTAAGACAAGAACAGGTATTGTTTTGGTTTTAGGATAGATTTTATGAAAGATTTTGATCTACTTTAAATGTTGACTACTGTACTCCCAATTGTGAGAAAAATCCGACTTGTGAGATACAAACTCGCATTTGCGAAAAAATAAAGTCAGAATTGCAAGTTATTTCTTATTTCTTGCAATTGTGAGTTTATATCATGCAATTCTGAGAAAAAAGTCAGAACTGTGAGTTTATTTTCTGACTTTATAACTCACAATTGTGAGATTATATCAAGCAATTCTGACTTCATAACTCAGAATTTGCGAGTTTATATCACGTGATTCTGACTTCATAACTCAGAATTTGCGAGTTTAAATCACGTGATTCTGACTTTATAACTCAGAATTCTGACTTAATTTCATAGAATTGAGAATTTATATCTCCCAATTCTGACTTTATAACTTGCAACTATGAGTTTAAATTTCACAAATCTGACTTTATAGCTCACAATTGCTAGTTAATATTTCACAGAGTTGTGTTATAAACTCGCAATTGCAAGAAAAAGTAAGAATTGTGAGATACAAACTTGCATTTGTGAGAAATAGTCAGAATTGCGAGTTATTTCTTATTTTCTTATTATCACGCAATTATGAGAAAAAAGTCTGAATTGTGAATTTATATTCTGACTTCATACTTCTCAATTGTGATTTTATATCACGTAATTCTGACTTTATAACTTACAATTGCGAGGTTATGCTACGTAATTCTGACTTCATTTCACAGAATTGCAAATTTATATCTTCCAATTCTGACTTTATAATTTGCAACTGTGAGTTTAAATCCCACAAATCTGACTTTATAACTTGCAATTGCTTGTTTATATTTCACAATTATGAGAAAAAAGTCATAATTCTGAGTTTGCATTATGCAACTCTGAGAAAACCCCCCACTGAAGACTGGAGTGAAATTCAGCTTTGTCATCACAGGAAAATAAATTACATTTTTTAAATATACAAATAGAAAACAACCATTTTATATTGTTACTGTAACAATTAGTCCACTGAGATGGCGAGATGTGAGGATGAACCCAAGTGCAGTTTATTTACAGTGATGCAAAATCCAAACAAACAATCCAAACGTGAAATCCAAACAACAAACGTAATCCAAACAACGACGAGACTTGACTTGAGAACTTGACAAAGGCTTGACTTGGCATGAACTAGACTTGACATGAAACAGACTTGACTATGAAAAACACAACTCACCAACAGCAGGTTAATAACATTATTAATACGCGACAATGAACAATGAAACAGAAGGCCTATTTATACAAAACAATACAGGTCACATGACACCAACAACCAATGAAAAACAAGGAACAAGATATAGCAACCAAGGACAACCAATCAGAACATGACACATGGAACTAGGGAACCAATGACAGGAATACACAAGGGCAAGGGAAGCAAGACACAACAGCATGAAATGATTACATAAAAGACATGAAAACATGAACATGAAAACCCCAAAACAAAACCCCACGTGACATATCCCCCCCTCTAAGGGCGGCTCCAGACGCCCTAACATACCACCCAAAACAAAAACCCAAAAAGTCCAGGAGGGTGGTGGAGCAAAGACAGTTTCTGGGGGAAAGATGCAGGGCCAGGTCCATGGAGGGGAACAGGTTCAGAATCAAGGCCCAGAACAGGGGACAATGGCAGACAGTGGGACAGTGGAGGTCCTGGGCCATGGAACAGTGGCAGACAGTGGGACACTGGAGGACCTGGGCCGTGGAGCAGTGGCAGACTGTGGAACAGTGGAGGGCCTGGGGCATGGAGCAATGGCAGATCTGGATCATGGAGCAGAGGTGGGCCTGGACCGTGGATCAAAGGCAGACAGAGAATCTCTGTAGGATGTGGGTCATGGAGATATGGCAGACAGTGGAACAATGGAGGACCTGGACCGTGGAGTGATGGCAGACAGTGAAGCTCTGGAGGATCAGGGCCATGAAACAGTGGCAGACTGTGGAGTAGTGGAAGCCATGGCGGGGCCGGCAGAGCAGGAAGCCTAGGCGGTGCAGGCAGAGCAGGAAGCCATGGCGGAGCCGGCAGAGCGTGAAGCCTTGGCGGTGCAGGCAGAGCAGGAGGCCTTGGCGGAGCCGGCAGAGCATGAAGCCTTGGCGGTGCAGGCAGAGCAGGAGGCCTTGGCGGTGCAGGCAGAGCAGGAGGCCTTGGCGGTGCAGGCAGAGCAGGAGGCCTTGGCAGTGCAGGCAGAGCAGGAAGCCATGGCGGAGCCGGCAGAGCGTGAAGCCTTGGCGGTGCAGGCAGAGCAGGAGGCCTTGGCGGTGCAGGCAGAGCAGGAGGCCTTGGCGGTGCAGGCAGAGCAGGAAGCCATGGCGGAGCCGGCAGAGCGTGAAGCCTTGGCGGTGCAGGCAGAGCAGGAGGCCTTGGCGGTGCAGGCAGAGCGTGAAGCCTTGGCAGTGCAGGCAGAGCAGGAAATCCCGCTATGGACGCCGCCTCGGTAAGAAGCATGGGCGCAGCGGGTTCATGGACAGACGTGGCCTCGGGGATGCAGTGTACAGCCCACACACTTAAAATGGCGATGGCCATCACAGGCAGTGCAGTGGATAGAGGGGGGCCCACAAGGCTAATGGGTGTAGGTGCCAATGGGATGCCAGCAGCTCTTACTGACATCAGTGGTGGGTCCATCACACTGGTAATCATGACATGATGAGGCTCTGTAGGATAAGGTGTGGCTTGGCGTGGCTCTGGCAGATTAAGCGAGGTATGGCGTGGCTCTGGCGTGGCGGCCATCTTGGCCGGGGACTCTGGCATGGCGGCCATCTTGGCAACAGGCTCTGGAAGGGCGGCCATCTTGTGAGTTGGCTCTGGAAGGGCGGCCATCTTATGAGCTGGCTCTGGGATGGCAGCCATCTTGTGAACAGGCTTTGAGATGGCGGCCTTCTTGTAAGCAGACTCTGGAATGGCAGGCATGACAGGTGTAGACTCTGGAGCAGCAGCCATCTTGTGAACAGGCTTTGGGATGGCGGCCATCTTGTGAGCATATTCTGGAGCGGCGGCCATCTTGTGAACAGGCTCTGGGATGGCAGCCATCTTGGGTGCAGACTCTGGGCAGGCAACCATCTTGCGAACAGGCTCTGGGATGGCAGCCATTTTGGGTGCAGACTTTGCGTGAGCAGGCCCTGGAGCGGCAGGCTTGGCGTGAGCAGGACCTAGAGCGGCAGGCATGGCGTGAGCAGGCCCTGGGGCGGCAGGCATGGCGTGAGCAGGCCCTGGAGCGGCAGGCATGGCGTGAGCAGGACCTAGAGCGGCAGGCATGACGTGAGCAGGCCCTGAAGCAGCAGACATAACGTGAGCAGGCCTTGAAGCAGCAGACATGACGTGAGCAGGCCCTGAAGCAGCAGACATGACGTGAGCAGGCCCTGAAGCAGCAGACATGACGTGAGCAGGCCTTGAAGCAGCAGACATGATGTGAGCAGACCTTGGAGCAGCAGACATGACTGGTAAATATGGAGTGGAGGGTACTGGAGGATAGCTGGATTCCTCATCAATTATCCCCACAGTAAATGTAGATCCACTCAGGCGTAGAGCAAAGTCTATGTATTTTTCAAGTGACCAGTGAGGAGTGTGGAGTGGCATTAGACATGAAATTTCAGGTGATAGTCCAAAACGAAATATGTCCTTGAGCGCAACGTCATTGAAGTCCACCATATGACACAGTCCACAGAAATCCTCTACAAATTCCTCAATGGAGCGGTTGCCTTGATGCAATCCAAGGAGGGAAACTGCTGGGTTCATTTTAGAGGTTGCGTATTCTGTAACAATTAGTCCACTGAGACGGCGAGATGTGAGGATGAACCCAAGTGCAGTTTATTTACAGTGATGCAAAATCCAAACAAATAATCCAAACGTGAAATCCAAACAACAAACGTAATCCAAACAACGACGAGACTTGACTTGAGAACTTGACAAAGGCTTGACTTGGCATGAACTAGACTTGAAATAGACTTGACATGAAACAGACTTGATTATGAAAAACACAACTCACCAACAGCAGGTTAACATTATTATTAATACGCGACAATGAACAAAGAAACAGAAGGCCTATTTATACAAAACAATACAGGTCACATGACATCAACAACCAATGAAAAACAAGGAACAAGATATAGCAACCAAGGACAACCAATCAGAACATGACACATGGAACTAGGGAACCAATGACAGGAATACACAAGGGCAAGGGAAGCAAGACACAACAGCATGAAATGATTACATAAAAGACATGAAAACATTAACTTGAAAACCCCAAAACAAAACCCCACGTGACAGTTACATAATATAACTACTGAATTTTGTTAAAATGTGTTAAACTATAAAAGTATTTTATAGTTTTAAAGGAGTAGTTCACTTTCAAAAATTTACAGATAATGTACTCAGCCCTTTGTCATCCAAGATGTTCATGTCTTTCTTTGTTCAGTTCTAAGGAAATTATGTTTTTTGAGAAAAACATTTCAGGATTTCTCCCCATATAATGGACTTCTATGGTGCCCGCGAGTTTGAACTTCCAAAATGCAGCTTCAAATGGCTCTAAACGATCACAGCCAAGGAAAGAAGGGTCTTATCTAGCAAAACAATCTGTTATTTTCCCCAAAAAATTACAATTTATATGCGTTTAACCTCAAATGCTTGTCTAGCTCTGTGTGTACTCTGCGTAGAGATTAATAAGTATCTAAATTGTAAATGTTTTTAGAAAAGATAAGACCTTTCTTCCTCAGCTGGGATCATTCAGAGCCCTTTAAGCTGCATTTAAACTGCATTTTGGAAGTTCAAACTTGGGGGCACCGTAGAAGTCCATTATATGGAGAGAAATCCGAAATGTTTTCCTAAAAAAAACATCATTTCTTTATGACTGAAGAAAGAAAGACATGAACATCTGTGATGACAAGGGGGTGAGTACATTATCTGTAAATTTTTGTTCTGAAAGTGAACTACTCCTTTAATGAGAATCAGACATAGACAAAATTTGCCAAAAAGAGTTTATTAAGAGTAATTTTTTATGTACCTAAAAGGAAATGAAAGACTGGGTCAGTTAATTAGTGGTAGTGATCTGACAGCGTGATAACTTAAGATGGAGCAATCAGAAGCCCCAGTTCAGAGACTGTAGCTCCCATCAAAACAGCTGTGGTGCTTTTAATCTCACAGACAGAGGCAGACAGACACACATAGGAACTAATGAGTCGGAATTCAGTATCAAAGGGTCAAGGAAGGTAAAGCTTTATTCAAGTCTGCCTTTTATGTTTGACTACAGACGGATTCAAAAGTAAACAAGGAGCTCAGAAGACTCAGAACGACTGATTTTGTAACTGCAGAGCCACCAGGGCCAGAAAAATTACCCTAAACATATCACACCAGGTTTTCTTTGGAGACTGTTTGATGATGCACAAGGACTAACAATGCCAGCTGACCCAGCTAAATCCTGCCTCGGAAACATCACTGACAAGTCCTGTCTAAACTACTGCTTCTGTCCGCTTGTTTGATCTGTGTGTTTGGATAAATTTGCACTGAAATGATCCCAAAATATGCTGGGGTTGTTACTGTGGTACTTACAGGGTATAGTGATACAGAGAGAATTATTCTTTATAAATAATTAACAATTCCTGGAAAAAACACCCTACATTTGCTTTATGGTTTAGCTTTATGTCATTTAATATATAGTCTGTTTATTCAGGTCTTCGTATAGCATCAATAATAAGTATGTTCACAGTAGAGTTCATTTTAGGCAAAGTAAGTATTGTAGAAATTATGTTAATGAGCAAATTATATTCTAAATCTTGATTTTTAATTCATCCTGCAAAGTGCAAAAGACAAATGGGGTTTATTTAAAGTGTTAATCACATGTTTTCAACATGTTGATGTGATGAGACAGAGAGAGAGAGTTAAAATTCTTTAGGTGTCTGCTGCTGTCTTGTTTTTCAGAAGCCTTTCACATTTCAGAGCATAAAAGTTTCATTGCTCTCACTCAATGCAGTGTTTCTCATGGATTATTTATCAAATGGGGAGTGGCTGTTTATCATACAGCTAATCCGGCTCAGCACAGGTACAGGCTAACGGCTGTCTGCACACTCATCAGCCACAATAAATCTCCGCGCTTGTGAGCCACAGCAGGAAAGACATGTCTCATTCGTTTGACTCATGCTGGGAGGTCCAGAGAGGCGATGCAGTCGAGTGCTCTATTTGTTTAGCTACAACAAGATCTGAAGGAGTGATGTTGCATAGAGAGCCGCATTTTAATCCCAAAACACATGAGAAAATTGTTTATGTTTTATTCATTTTACATCTGATTGTGCAGACCTATATGATATATTTGTAAGAACTCTGGAATAAAAACAATAGTTCATATTTTCATGCATTGCTTGATTATAATGTATGGTGCATAATTATGCTATTCAGAAAGATTGTGTAGGTGCTTAAAAGAACACTTACGAGAAGTTTACTTATAATAATAAACTATATTAAGTTTATAGTGGCAATAAAGAATTATGCAAATGTCGTAACTGTGCAAAACATTACAATCAATTATGAAGTAAGATAGTTGCATTCAATATGATACTGTATATGGTTTCTACAACTTTATTTATCCATCGTTTTAATTTGATTAATGCCATTCGCAATGTTTCATGTGATTGTAGTTTTTACTTCTTCAAAAAATTCTCAAAATTAAACAGAATTATTTTGATTTTTCTTAAGTAACCTTATAGGATTTGTTCACCCAAAAAATGACAATTCTGTCATTAATTATGTATTGTAGTTTTAAACCCGTAAGAAATTTGTTCATCTTTGGAACATGAATTAAGATTAAATCAGAGCGCTTTGACCCTGCATAGACAGCCATGCAACTACCACGTTCAAGGCCCAGAAAGGTAGTAAGGACATCATTAAAATAGTCATGTGACATCAGTGGTTCTCTTCCTTAATTTTATGAAGCAATAATAATACTTTTTGTGTGCAAAGAAAACAAAAATAACTTTATTCAACAATTTTTCTTTTCCGTGCCAGTCTTCGACACAGAAGTCAGTCGACAGTCTATGCAGGGTCAGAAAGCTATCGGATTTCATCCAAAAATATCTTAATTTGTGTTCGGAAGATGAACGAAGGTCTTACAGGTTTGGAACGACATGAGGGTGAGTAATTAATGACATAATTTTCATTTTTGGGTGTAACATATTTGTTACAGATAAACATCACATGTTTTACTCTCTCTTCGATGACAATTTTTTTCTCTTATATTTCCTGATTTTACTCTCTGGTACCCTACATTTCTTTAATGCAGGGATGCCCAACCCTGTTCCTGGAAATATACCATTCTACAAAGTTCAGCTCCAACCCTGATCAAACATGAACCAGCTAATTAATCTCTTTGGTAGCACTTGATAATTACAGACAGCTGTGTTGGAACAGGGCTGGAACTAAAGTGTGCAGGTAGGTAACGCTGGCTGCACACTAGACAATTTTAAGGCCGATTTTAAGGATCAGGGGTGTGGCCTGATTCAAGGCTTGTCGCAAACGATTTTGTGTCCAAAAAATTACGATTATTTCACTGCTCCCAATCAAGACGGAGCATCCCCGAACTCAAATCGTAAATATCAAACGTAGAAAGTGTTTGTGGTCTCCCATGGATTTAAAATCGGTTAAGATTTGAAAATCGTCTAGTGTGCGGCCAGCTTAAAATCTCCAGCAACTGGGTTGGGCACCCCTGCTTTAATGTCATAAACCATTTGCTTTATCCTGCTCTCTCTCTTTTTGCTATTTGGGTCCTCAACTGTTGTTTAATTAGACTCATTTCAGTCTTAATACTTATATCTATGTCTCTTTTCTACTTCATTCTATGCGCTCTCATCTGCTATCTCATTTCCTTTTACTCCCACATGAGCTGATCCTCATAATGTAACACTTAATCACATTATCTGAAGCCTGTGTAACATTTGTAAAATTTCAATCAAGATGTCTGCTTTACTTTTATTATGTTCACACATAGGACCTTGGGAACAAGCTGAATGTCCAAAGACTCCACATGACTATAATACGACTTAAAACAGAATTTTTTAATACCTTCATATTCTGTTGGTAATTAACTCAATATACACCGATCAGGCATAACCATATGACCACTGACAGGTGAAGTGAAAAACACTGATTATCTCTTCATCACGGCACCTGTTAGTGGCTGGGTGAACATTTTGTCCTCAAAGTTGATGTGTTAGAAGCAGGAAAAATGGGCAAGTGTAAGGATTTCAGCGAGTTTGATAAGAGCCAAATTGTGATGACTAGACGACTGGGTCAGAGCATCTTCAAAACTGCAGCTCTTGTGGGGTGTTTCTGGTCTGCAGTGGTCAGTATCTATCAAAAGTGGTCCAAGAAAGCAACAGTGGTGAACCAGCGACAGGGTCATGCCAAGGCTTGCTTATTGATGCATGCAGGGAGGGAAGGCTGGCGAGTGTGGTCCGATCCAACAGACAAGCTACTGTCCCTGGTGAAAAAACCAGCATGCTGGTTAGGTAGTTTTGATGCTGGTTTATGCTGGTCCTTAGCTGGTCATGTGCTGGTCATGGACCAGGATAAACCAGCAAAAGGACCAGCATAAACCAGCAAAGGACCAGCATAAACCAGCAAAGACCAGCTTAAACCAGCATCAAAACCTCCATAACCAGCATCCCAGCATCAAAACCTACCTAACCAGCATATGCTCAGGTTAGCTCTGAGGGGTAGATCAGATTGCTCAAGAAGTTACTGCTGATTCTGATGGAAAGGTGTCAGAATACACCGTGCATCACAATTTGTTGCGTATGCATAGAACTGCATAGCCACAGCCAATGCTGATCAGTCCACTGCCGAAAGCGCCTACAGTGGGCACATGAGCATCAGAAGTGGACCACGGAACAATTGAGAAGGTGGCCTGGGGCCTCATTTATAAAACTTTCTTACGCACTGATTTGATCTTAGAGTGTTTGTACGATCAAATCCACATCAAAGTACAGATTTATAAAAACCGTCTTTGACGTGGAAAAGTACTTATCTCCACGTCAGATTCCAGCTTGGCGTACGACCGTTTCCTTGTGGTAATGCCTGGGGCCTCATTTATAAAACTTTCTTACGCACTGATTTGATCTTAAGTGTTCGTACGATCAAATCCACGTCAAAGTACAGATTTATAAAAACCGTCTTTGACGTGGAAAAGTACTTATCTCCACGTCAGATTCCAGCTTGGCGTACGACCGTTTCCTTGTGGTAATGCCTGGTATTGCAGATAGATCAGCCTCACTATAATTTGATTTCTTGCGCTCCTTTTTACTTGCCATTGTCACAGAGTTTTTGCTTTAGGAATGAGCTCATTTTATATGTTAATTAATTAAGCAGGGGCGTTTCGACGGCGGAACATTCAGCTGCACACAATTCCACGATCATTTGTGATTTATAACCGAATGACTGGCGTATGCATGGATTTCGTGGTACGTTCGTTTTCTCTGAATCGCTCTTACGTTCAAATCAGAAAAGTTCTTAGATAAAATCAAGGATGGTTTCTACGCAAGTCTTTATAAATGAGGCCCCTGGTATTGCAGATAGTTCAGCCACACTATAATTTGATTTCTTGCGCTCCTTTTTTCTTGCCATTGTCACAGAGTTTTTGCTTTAGGAATGAGCTCATTTTATATGTTAATTAATTAAGCAGGGGCGTTTCGACGGCGGAACATTCAGCTGCACACAATTCCACGATCATTTGTGATTTATAACCGAATGACTGGCGTACGCATGGATTTTGTGTGTACGTTCGTTTCTCTGAATCGCTCTTACGATCAAATCAGAAAAGTTCTTAGATAAAATCAAGGATGGTTTCTACGCAAGTCTTTATAAATGAGGCCCCTGGTCTGATAAATCAGGTTTTCTTTTACATCACGTGGATGGCCAGGTTTATGTGAGTCACCGACTTAGGGAACACATGGCCCCGGGATGCACTTTGGGAAGAAGGCAAGCCAACAGAGGCAGTGTGATGCTTTGGGCAATGTTCTTCTGGAAAACCTTGTCCTGTCATCCATGTGGATGCTACTTTGACATCTAACCGCCTAACTAAGCATTATTGCATACCATGTACACCCTTTCATGAAAAAGGTATTCCCTGGTGGCTATGGCCTCTTTCAGCAGGATAATGCACCCTGCCACAAACCAAAAATGCTTCAGGAATGGTTTGTGGACCACAATCAGTTTGAAGTGTTGACTCCAAATTCCCCAGATCTCAATCCAATCGAGCATCTGTGAGATGTGCTGAACAAACAAGTCCAAGATCCATGGATGCCCCACCTTGTAACTTACAGGACTTAAAGGACCTGCTGCTAACATCTTGGTGCCAGATACCACAGCCATGTCTGGGTGGTCCAGGCAACACAATATTAGGAAGGTGGTCAAAATGTTATGCCTGATTGGTGTACATGTGCTTTCATTCACAGTGGTGCTTAATGTTACCACTTTTAACAACCACTACTGTCTCAGGTGCAAATTAAGGTTTGATGCTTCTGTTGTTCAGAATACATGCAAATGTCTTTCTAGTCATATTAAATGCATGGTTTTTGCTGTCAGCCTTCCTTTTCTTCAGATCTGACAATTTGAAGCAGGTCATTGTTGTAGCTTTTTTGACTCTCATTTCGCTAACAGCTCTCGGCAGCATAAATTAGCTACCTGGGATGTCAACCAGAGAGTGTAGTCAGTGATGCCGTTCTGGTAATCTGGTTTTCATATGCCAACCGTTAATAACAGGAGGGAAGCAAAATTGCTGGCATTTGTTTTGTTTTGTATGATTCTGTTGCATTCAACACACTAGTAGTTAGTACTACTAGTTTAAAGGGCCATTTACACGCTTTGATTCACATACGTGAACCTGGACCACAATACCACAAAAGTCTTATGACTTGTCAATTGACTATGTCAATTTTTTTTGTAACACATTATGTAATACACTTTTAAAAAAGCTTTCAATTTTCCATGGTTTGTTAGGATAGGACAATATTTGACTGAGATACAACTATTTGAAAATCTGCAATCTGAGGATGCAAATAAAATCAAAATACTGAGAAAATCACTTTTAAATTTGTCCAAATGGAGTTTTTAGCAATGGATATTACTAATCAAAAAGTTACATTTTGATATATTTATGGTAGGAAATTTACAAAGAACCTTCATGGAACATGATCTTTACTTAATATCCTAATGATTTTTGGCATAAAAGATACAAGTTAATCATTTTGACCCATGCACTGTATTTTTGGCTATTGCTACAAACATACCCAAGACTGGTTTTGTGGTCCAGGGTCACATATGCTTACACAGTCAGTTAATCTCTGTCCAGATTGAATTGTTATTCAGTTAGAATCCAAACTGGAAATCCAAATCCTGCCTAAAAGTATTCCTGATTGAGTGAAGAATAGTTGCATTGGACCCAGAAAATACAGGGACTGAAAAAAAAAACAAGCTGAGAAACTTCACAAGTCTCTGGAGACTTAAAAAAAGAGAAAGATATGGTTTGTTCTACACATTCATGAAATAACAAACACTTCTGTATTATGTATTGTGTTCATGGGCTGTGTATCAATTGCATGCTGACCAGTGAAACTGCTTTAAATAATGCTTTCAAAAAGTTATTTGCGGTTTACAAAACACACACTTGCAAGATTTTCCAGCGGCACTTGAAACTTGATGGAGTTTTAAAAAAATGTGATCTGACAGCCGCCATATTTCTTGCTTTCTCCACCTCTCACCTGTGGGCATTGATATTCCCCCCATCTCTTCTAAGCCGCAGTATTCCGCCTGCCTCTCAATCTCTCCGTCTGGCAAATATTGATCTAGCAAAATGACTTCTCAAGGTTAGGGTTCTAGTTTGTGTGCTACAGTAGATAAGGCGAGGGGCTTGTCATTTGCCGCCTGCACTACTGAAGCCCACTGTGTCACGGGTGGAAGTCTGAGGTTTGCCAAAATCAGCTGAATAATATATTTTCCATCATGAATTGTGTACTGATGCGGGGTTTTGTTTTATCCTTTTGTCTTGGCTGGATGTTTTTCAGGAAGTCATGCTGCATCTGTATCGCTACTGAATCTTGAATGATTTGTTGTGGTATGAAGGGACCTCTGTGTTTTTTCCCCTCAATTCTGCAGTTTTTCCTGCACTCATTTATATGACTAATGGCCTCATATTAGCCAGACTCTAAAGCATCAGTATCATCTTTGGCCGCTGTGTTGTGTTCATATTTTGCTGCTATAATTAGGATTCACAGTTTTGCATATCAGAGACCCACTGCTTATGAAATTACAGGGAAAGATTTTTTCCCCAGACCACAAAACTGCCAATCATTTCTTCAGAAAAATAGGATATTAATAAAACATCTGCAACCTTTTTATGAACGTGTTAATGATGCAAGGGCATTCTCAATCTGAAAGCGTCTTCAGAGCAATTACCTTCCATTCACAGTTTAGCCCTGGCCCCAAAAAGCTTTCATCATTCAATTGAGATAGATATGACTGACATTTGCATTCAAAACAGTTGCCTTGCGATGTCTTTTTGTTCATGTTTATTAGTCCATCCACCAATGTCTATATTTTTTGTAAACTTCCTCACATGATAGAAATTTACTATTATCGCTCATCACAGATTTGTGTTTGTATGTTGCAAGACACAGTTTAGCATATTCAATATAACGTGCATTATCATAAAAATAAAATGTGATAGAATCACCCATAGCGTACCTTACCAATCCGATAATCGAAAAGAGCTTTGTGTTTTTTTATTATTATCTAATAAACTTACATTATCGCAAAAGTTTGATGCTTTTAAAGTGTTAGTTCACCCAAAAATGTAAAATAGCCCATTATTTACTCACCCTCCAGGCATCCTAGGTGTATATGACTTTTTGCATGAGCGGGTGTTTCTCTTCATCAGTCCAAAACAAGTCCAATAAAGTGCATCTATCCATAATAAAAAGTGACTCACATGGCTTCAGGTGGTGAGTAAAGGCCTTGTGTAGCAAATCGATGCATTTTTGTAAGATAAATATCCATTTTTAAAACGTAATCACTTTAATCTAGCTTGTGCCAAGTGATCATACACGGAAGCATCTCTTCTTGGCTTGTATCGAAATCCTCTGACATTTTTCTTTACATATCCTTATTTTGTACATCTAATTTGTGACGTTTTGATCTCTCCATGGCATGTTTGCGTTCGTTACTTCTGAGCGCAACATCGAAGTCATACATTATCCACCCGGAGCAGCTTCCTTGTATGATCAGTTGTATGACTAGATTAAAGTGATTATTAAGTTTTAATAAATTTAATAAATACAGCTGAGATACAATTATTTGAAAATCTGGAATCTGAGGGTGCAAAAGTTCTTAGAAATGCATATTACTAATCAAAAATCAAGTTTTATGGTGGGAAATATCTTTATGGAACATGATCTTTGACTAATGATTTTTGGCATAAAAGAAAAATCAATAATTTTGACCCATACATTGTATTTTTGCCTATAGCTACAAATATACCCGTGCTACCTAAGACTGGTTTTGTGGTCCAGGGTCACATATATATTAAGACTATGACTAAGATACTCATATGATTTGTAGTTTATTTTGTAAGGATGTACAAGTGCACCAAATCCTTCTCTGATAAGAACCAGAACATGCTTTTCATCACTTTATTATTATATTTTTTTTTTCACCACATAGTCTCTAATGATTGGCATTGCGGAAAAGCTGCCATGCCAAGAAACATTTGACTGAAATGTTTATCAGTTTCAGTGGCATTTATTCTTTCATTCTAATTAAGTTTTTACTTAATTTTACTCAACCAACTTTGGTATTCAACATATTGTTTCAGAAATGCAAACAGTTAAAGGTATGGAAATATAAACTTCATTTTAGCTGGCATAAGTTCAAACTTTTGGTTTGTGTCACTATAAATAATAAGCTATTGTCATTATAAGATATAATTATGAATAATAATAGGATATGGATATTGGCTAAGAATTTTAGTATTGGTGCATCCCTTGATTCCCTTATATATTTCTGAATTTTTTATAACTGATTGAAAAACAGGCTTTGAATGGATGGTGATATCAGTTGTTGGAGAGTCTATTCATTACATTTCACGTCACAAATGCTGCACATGTGGCTCACATCAATACATTGATCTGCAATATTAGCATGCTTTTAGCAGTGCCAGCCAGATGAGGCCTTTGATCAAATGCAAATATGACAGGTTTCACCTTTTTAGATCATATTAAGCTAGAAGTTGAGCCAAACATTTCAGAGCATGCTGCGAAACGGCATCATCTTACAAATGAAGCATAACATGAAAATGTAGTCTGCATTTTGTGTTCAGGGCTTTTAGCATTTCCAAGTTCAATACATCCTTTTATGGTTTAATAAAAGCTTGAGATGAAAAGGATCACCCAGACACAGAAAAATATGTGAGTGAAACCACAAGCCAAATGATAAAGTGTATATTTATTTCCTTGGTGGATTTATAGTGTTTCGTATGTGTGCTGGGGTGTGTAACTTTTGACACAACATGTCTTAACGTCTTCTGCCCTTGCAGGGTCAGTCATGGCATCCACGTGGTGCCCTAGATCTTATTGACACAGCTGGCAGGAGGGCCAGGGAGGGCATCGCCAGTCTGTTCACCTGACAAACAACTCAAGGACTTGAGCACTTGAAATCTGGTGTGTTCATGTAGCCTTAGGGACTCTGGGCACTACCGTGACCTTTTTATATAGCTTGACATTGGAGATATTTGGCAAGTGTTATCCCAGCAACATACTGAATGTAAACCCTGCGGTGATCTGATAGTTCGCTTTAGTGACAAAGTGAGGAGCATAAATCAGCTGGTCCAGCTGAGTTGCTGATTGGTTGTGTTCATTAGTGGAAAATAAGAAGCAAGACTTGGTTTTGACTAACACCACACCAAGAGGATTCTGAAAATCAATAGTCATGTAGAGTTTATCTGAAAACAAACTGTATAATTAATGCTTGCATTGATTTGCTCCACAGGGGAATGTCAGTTGTTGATCATTATTAGTACTTGAGGTATGGAACATTATTTCGAAGATGGAGCCTAGGGGCATCGCACAACTCCGCAAGACATCGCTTCATCTTTTATGACTATCCCCTTAATATACTGGTTGTAGTCTTAATGAAATGGGTAAAACATTTATATGATTGACAGTGAAGAACTGCACTGTGGTACAAATATATCACTCTTTATCGATCAATCTGTCAATTAGGCACTGGGCATCATGAATTATTTCTTGGTTAATGTTAATTTCTAAATACATTGCTTTTCAAAAGTTTGAGGTTGGTAAGATTGCTTAATGTTTTAAGGTCTCTTATGCTCACCAGGGCCCAAATTATTTGATCTAAATGTTAGATTGTGAAATATTATGATTTAATAACACTTTTCTATTTCAAAGTTGAATTTTCAACAGCCGTTACTACACTCTTCAGAGTCACTGCTGATTTGATGTTGAAGAAACATTTATTATTATTACGGAAAATTTTACAATAAGGTGTTATTTGTTAACATTAGTTCATGTATTAACTAAATTGATCAAACAATAAACAAAACATTTATACTATTTGTTAAATCTTTGTTAAAGGAGTGGTTCACTTTCAGAACAAAAATTTACAGATACTGTACTCACGCCCTTGTCATCCAAGATGTTCATGTCTTTCTTCAGCCATAAGGAAATTATGTTTTTTTTGAGTAAACATTTTAGGATTTCTCTCCATATAGTGGACTTCTATGGTGCCCCAAAGTTTGAACTTCCAAAATGCAGCTTCAAAGGGCTCTAAACTCAGTAAGTTGTAAATGTTTTTAGAAAATAACCAATCGGTTTGCTAGATAAGACCCTTCCTTCTCACGTGAATCATTTAGAGCCCTTTGAAGCTGCATTTAAACGGCATTTTGGAAGTTCAAACTAGGGGGCACCATAGAAGTCCATTATATGGAGTGAAATCCTATATTGTTTTCCTCAAAAAACACCATTTCCTTATGACTGAAGAAAGAAAGACATGAACATCTTGACAAGGGGTGAGTACATTATCTTTAAATTTTTGTTCTGAAAGTGAACTACTCCTTTAATGTTAATAAAAATACAGTTGTTCATTGTTTGTTCATGTTAGTTCACAGTGCATTAACTAATGTTAACAAGCACAACTTGTAATTTTAATAATGCATTAGTAAATGCTGAAATTATCATGAACTAAAATTAATAGATGCTGTATAAGAATTGTTCATTCTTTTGACCAGACCCCAAACATTTGAACGATGTAATACATTTTCATCATTCCAAGTTTTATAAATTAACTTGAAATTGTATCACGAAGAAATGAACAATCATTTATTTATAAATTTACCTATATTAAAAAAAATGCAGTTATTGTGAGTTCAACCTTATTTTAATTTTTAAAAGATAATCATACGAATAAACACTAAGTGGATAAACAATTTGGTGCAAAAGAGTTTATTTTATAACCAAAAGAATCTCAAACACCACAGTGATTTTCCTTCAACATGTTAAAATCACTGGTTTCAGGAACAGGATAAAGAAAGATTTTTATATTGTTCAGTTTTCTACTAAAGAGAAGCGACATAGTTAATATTGATATGTTTATATTTCTCTCTCTGTTTAGAGTACACTATAAAAAAGACTCAAATGTAGGCATTACAAATGAGTATGTAGAATTTCAGGTACATATAATGTACATACGTCTCTTTTAGAATGTATCTGATATTAAAGGCGTGTTTCGTATGCTGTTCTACAGATGATTTTGTACACACGGCTGTCAAAGGCTAAGACAGCTTCAGCCTCCACACACACTCTATGAGTATATGATGAAGAGCTGCTACTAAAACTTTGTTCCCTGGGATCAAACCTGCCTCCACAATCCTGCAGTTTCTCTGCTTCATTTCTCTTTAAAGCTTCTTTTATATTAGACAAAAAAATTAGGAGATCAAAAGATTTACAGATTTCTCTTTCAGTTGTTTTGTCCCCATCTCTTCGACTTCAAATGAAAATCTTTAAACGTGGCAATTAGAAAACATCCACAAGGAATTCTCATTTTTATTTTAGAACAAAATTTACAAAGCCATTCAAACAGTCTGTATTGTAGGTAATTACTTCTTTTAAACTCAACTTCAAAAAATCATGAATATTCAAAATACACTTTGACTTCACTGCTGTCTCTCGGTATATACAAATATGTACAGGCAAGGAAAGTCAGCGTCTCACAGTCGTATGTATCTGGACTGAAAAAAGAGATCTCCGTACTTTGTCTGTATGTATGTTAATTGTATAAATGCAACCAGACCTGGTCCAAACCCGGTTTTTGTGATCGGCTGGTTGGCAGTCTTTCGCTCGGCTCAAATAGAGGTCCCATGGCTTGGATCAATGGCTTCTGGGATGGGTCCCCCGGGCACTGCCTGGTAAGAGATGGGCATAGGTGTCTTTACGGGGCTCTGGCGGAAAAGGCCTCCGTTGGGTGCCCGGTGTTTGCAGCGCATGGAGGGTGGCAGAGTGGAACTGCTGAGAGGGAGGGGAAGGCTCCGTCCGGGCACGCGGCCGACCCCAGGACCCTCCTGGAGGAACGAAGTCACGGACAGGCCCCCAGGGGGGAAATCTCTCATGGCTTCCTGGGAGCTCTGCTGTGGCCGCATGCTGCCCATGTCCAGGGCAGAGATCTCCAGAGACTGACCTGGCAGCTGCTTGTGTGCCAGGTCGTCCTCCATCAGCCCACTCAAACGCTGATGAACCTGCTCCAGATTCATCTCTTTGTCCTGGGAATGACAAAGAAAAACGGAAATTGAGGCAGAGTCCGAGGCGAGGGAAAAGATGAAAGGGCGGGAATTGATTTGTGGGGTGGAAAACGGGGGAAAAGAAAGAAGAAGTGAGAAATGCAACGTGGACAGGCACTGGAGCAAGAACAAATGTGAATGAAAGCAACGTGGAAGTGCGCGCAATCTTTCAAAAAAAGAGCAGAAGGTGTTTACCGGGGGCTGCAACAATCACATCAGCTCTGATTAATGATACCAATTACATGACGTACTACTGACAGCACGGAATAATCTCATAAAAATAAAATCAAATCCATCTCGTCTCCCACCCGCTCCAGCAAGCAAAAGGACTGAACTACTCAAATGCTCAAAAAGCTGCATATCCGAAAGTTACGAATGATGCAAATGAGAGTGAGCGCTGGGAAACATGGGCCATAAATTGAATTGCAAACACATGCTTTGGAGCCTCAATGTTTCGGGCTTATTTCGGAGGAGCCTTGAAAGGGGTATTTCTTCATTCTTTGATACGCACCGCCGTGAAATAGCTTCGGTCATGCGCCAGTGATGCCGTGGTGTGCCACTTAATGAAAGAATCAAGCCAACATTAACAGGCTGCTAACTGCTTACATTTTTTCCCACACAGGCATTTAATTCTCATGCCATGCATCCTCCATAAGAGAGTGAGGAGGGTGAACTCGATACTGTGAAGCATTCATTCAACACTGATAACCGTAACATCCAGGACTACTCACTGTTCGTCTTCTCTGTTTTGTACAAGTCAGTTCAGTAATACATGCATTCAATTTTAATGGGATAGTTCACCCCAAAATTAAATTTGTTATCATTTACTCACTCTCATGTTGTTCCTGTATTATGTGGAACACAAAATATTATTTTGGACCCAACATACTTTAAAGGCACCTACTATGCCCTGCTTTACCTGAATTAAATCTCAGGTGTCCCCAGAATGTGTCTGTGAATTTTCAGCTCAAAATACCCCACTGGAAATTTATGATATCATTTTGAAAAATACCTACAGTTGGGATCAATAGTTTACACCCCCCTTTCAGAAATTGCCAAATGTTAATTATTTGACCAAAATAAGAGCAATCATACAAAATGCATGCTATTATTTATTTAATTCTGACCTGAATATATTTTCACATATATACAACAATGTTTGAATTTATTAAAATGACCCCGTTCAAAAGTTTACATCTTAATACTGTTGTTATCTGAAAGAGCCACAGCTGTTTTTTGTTTTTTTTGTTTAGTGATAGTTGTTAATAAGTCCCTTGTTTGTCTTAAACAGGAAAAATCCTTTAGGTCCCACAAATTCTTTGGTTTTTCAGCATTTTTGTTAAACCCTTTCGAACAATGACTATTATTTTGAGATCCATCTTTTCACACTGAGGACAATTGAGGGACTCATATGCAACTATTACAGAAGGTTCAAACGCTGATGCTTCAGAAGGAAACACGGTGCATTCATTTGAAAATAAGGGTAAATTTCACTTATTCTGTCTTCTGGGAAACATGTAACTATCTTCTGTAGCCTTTGAAGGGCAGTACTAAATGAAAAAATATGATATTTAGGCAAAATAAGAAAAATCTCAATCTGTTCAAAAGTTTTAACCCCCTGGCTCTTAATGCATGTTTTTTTCCTTCTGGAGCATCAGTGAGCATTTGAACCTTCTGTAATAGTTTCATATGAGTCCCTCAGTTGTCCTCAGTGTTAAACGATGGATTTTAAAATCATACAGTCATTGTTGGAAAGGGTTCAAATACACAAAAATGCTGGAAAACAAAAGAATTTGTGGTACCTTAAGGATTTTTTGAAGAACATTATGAAGTTTAACTGTTCAGGACAAACAAGGGACTTATGAACAACTATCACTAAACAAAAAAAAAAATACACAACTGTGGATCATTCATGCAACAACATAGTATTAAGAATCAAAGGGATGTAAACTTTTTTATAGATTCAACTAATATTTTCTCTTGTGGACTATATGTAAACATCTTTTATGTGAAATATCTTATTCAGGTCAGTGCTAAATAAACAATGACATGCATTTTGTATGACCCCTCTTATTTTGGTAAAATAACATTTTCAGATTCTGAAAGGAAGATGTAAACGTCTGACTATATTTTGAGTGGAAGCAGAAACTGTTTTCGTGCATGTATCTTTAAATGCAAATTAGATGCTGCTCCCCACCCCTTTTCCAGAATAGAGCTGTGCCTTTACAGCTCCTACCAAAATACACCCAAGTTTATGTTAAAAACACACAAAAATTATAAAAACACAGTCGGTTATATCTGTAAAGGTTAGAACTGGTACATCGTTGAGACTTGCGAAAACAAAATGGTGGTGCCGTGGGTGAAAACATGCAGATTAAGGGGCTATTATATTAAGATCCCCTTCCTATGTCACTAGGGGTGCGAAATCTGAGCGGCTCATTTTTTCACATGCTTGCAGAGAAATTGGCTTACAAAAACAAAGTTACTAGGTTGTCCTTTTTCATGTTTTCTTGGTTGGTAGATGCACCAGGGACCAGATTATAGAAATTAAACACAGAAAAAGTCAGATTTTTTGACTTGCCATACAGGTTTGGAACGACATGAGAGCGAGTGAATTTTTACTTTTGGCTGAACTGGTCCTTTCTTTAACTCAATTGCAGAGGTCTTAGGTCTTTAGCCCAGTCGATACAAGCGAATCAGCTGTATATTCTACAGTTTTGTACCGCCTATGGGTAATTAGAGGTGTCACATTATGAGACTATGCTTCTGAGTCATAAGATCAATGAAGAGATAATTACTGCAGAGCTCATGCAGCTGTAGAAGAAAAAGTCTGAATGTGGCTCTAATTAAAAATGCATTAATTCGCCATTAAAATACACCCAATTTGGGGCACTTACAGCCGTGACAAACAACACAACTGGAGGCCAATCTCCTTTTGGATTCCAGATTGCAATATTTTGGGACATCAGTGTGGCCACTGAATGGGTGATCTGATGGATGACAAACAGATGATGAATTTGATGAGTATGTAGAGCGAAATGGAGAGGCACACAGTGGGATTCCTGTTAGTGCTGCTTTGGCAAAGAGATTCAATGAATAAAATCATCACTCTAAACAGAAAGTACTGATTAATCCACACAATATGGATGAATTAATGTCTCTGACTCTGCCCAGGTCTCTGTCATCAGTTAGTTCTCTTTGCATGAGTGAGACATAATTACCGCACCACCCACATCCACATATATATAATCTGATTGATTTAGAGGCCTAACCCCGCTCTAGGAGGACGCTTGTCCTTCCTCTAAATGACTCTACATTTTATTGTTCACCCCACTGACAGGTATCCCTGCTCAGGTCTCGGCTGACCTGTGTAAAAAGCCTGCGTGTCTTCCCAGTCTCTTTCTCTCTCTGGCCAAACGTCCCGTGTGCATCCTGCAGCAGTTGCAATTTCATTATATGCCAATGACCCAGATGCCATCTCCAGAGTGCAGCCCTTAGTGTCCTGTATGAGACCATAGAGAACCTGTGACTGCCTGGACATTGGCATATAATTGCAATAAGAAGACACAGAGAGGGATATAAAACGTAAAATGTGTAAAGTTGGTTATGGTGTGGTTCTTATTGCTTGCCAGAGCTCCAATGACTCCCTTCTTACAGTGCATCATAAACCAAACAAAACCATACATAAAAAAGAAACACTCAAATTGTACAGGCATACGGCAGACTGAGCACCTTAAAGCGAGAACAAGGTTGGTGAAAGCAATATAGTCTGAAAGCCAGTAAAAGTTCTTATCTCTTCGTGTGCTATTAATTCAAATCCGGTCAAATTTCAAGCAGTTGACAAATGGTAGTCATAATACTCACGTCTGGTCGTTATTATTCAACAATGTCTGTAAAATTTAATATTATGTTATCGACGATCAATGTTCCCGAACTATAATATGTGGTTTATGAGCTGTTGCTCTCACCAACGTGCTTGCCTCGGCTCAAGATATCACCAAAGGGAAAAGAGAGAAGGAGAGGAGACAAGGACGGAAGAGTAACTGCAAAACACTTGAACATGAGTCAATAAGTCACTGGCTTATTCTCATTGCACACACTTTAGTTTAGGGATCCAGGTACAACCTTTGCCTAACAACCAGAAGCAGCAGAAGTAGAATAATGGACTGATATTGCAAATTGGGGATGTTTGTATGCAGAAAGCTACTTGGAAACAACTATTAAATGAATGGAACTACACGTGTAGTTGCCCATAACACAGAGCTAATGGGTTTGAATACAAAAGCCATTATTTCCACTTAAAGCGATAGTACATCCAAACAAAGAAAACTGTGATCATTTTCTGAGGTTCCAAATTCGTATGAATCCCTTTCTTCTGTGGAACACAAAAGAAGATATTTAGAAGAACTTTTAAGCTGTTTGGGGCCATTATAAAACCATTGTGTCCAAAAAGGACATCAAAGTAGTGAGAAATTATTCAAAATATTGCAAAATAGAAGATGTTTTCTGATATTAACAAATAAAACCATGACCCAAAAATAAGATTAAAAAGAATGATTTTTAGAGTAGATTACTATATGTTGATTCAAAACATTCTTTAAAATATCTTCTTTTGTTTTCCACGGTGGAAATTCGTCATACGGTTTTGAAACAACATGAAGGGGAGTAAATGATGACTGGTTTTCATTTTTGGATGAACTATCTCTTTATTATGATGATTTGATCTGTTTTTTTTTTCTTTGATGATCTTATGCTTTTCTTGAGTGTTTCCCTCCCCCTTCACCCTTCCCTCTTGCCTTCTCTTTGGCAACACTTCAGCAAATGGGAGGCAGGAAGTTCTTAATGGTCACACCTATAGCTGGGTGTACTGGAGCTCGACTAAATCGGGGCTTGCGTCAGTGGCGTCTGGATCCATAAAGTAGAGTGTGGCAGTGGCTGTACAGTCCTGGGCGCGGTGGGCAGGGGTTGGCCGTAGTTTGGCCGCCTGTGGGGTCACCTCTTTGGGCTGTGCCCGCTGGCAGCGTGGCCCGTTCCACCATGACTCCAGCGCGGCAACCAGGCAGGCCAGCAGCAGCCCTGCCGCTAGGATGCAGAAGACCCCAGCGAAGCTGTGCAGTCTCAGGGCACGGCCCTCCGGCTGGGGCTCCGCGTGCTTGTCCAGATCGCAGCGACCTTTTCGCGGCCACCACTTCTGCTTTAGAATGTCAAGGTCTCCTTTCTCCTGCAGGTCAAGGATCCTAAAGTGAAAAGGAAAGCGGATTGTTAGAAGGACTGAGATATGAATCTATCACCGCTTTCATTTGAATAATAAAAAAAAACATACATTCTGAAATTGAACTTTACTACAAGAGGACAGAGGGAAGTTCAAAACAAAATATGGCTGAAAGGTGATAATGAGGCAAATACAGGGGTTGGACAAAATAATATGAAAATCTAGGACATCAGCAATATTTCTGAATGTGGATGTTACCTTTTGCTTCATAGCTTCTAGATGTCTTAGAATAGATTCATACAGCTTTTAAATAATCTCCAGATGAATGTTGTCTATAAAAAACATCTGCTAGTTGCTTTAAAGATGCTGGAATTGGCTTCTCACCCAAAAATTACAATTCTGTCATTAATTACTCACCCTCATGTCGTTCTAAACCCGCAGGACCTTTGTTAATCTTAGGAACACAAATTACGAAATTTTGATGAAATTGGAGAGCTTTCTGACCCTGCATAGACAGCAATGCAACTGAAACACACGTGTTGTGATACTCTTGAATGGTGGTGAAGGAAAAAAAATTGTTGAATAAAGTCATTATTTTCAGTTTCTTTGCGCACAAAAAGTTTTCTCATAGCTTCATAACATTACAGTTAAACCACTAATGTCACATGGACTATTTTGTCAATGTCCTTACTACCTTTCTAGATCTGGGAAAGTTTCAGTTGCATTGCTGTCTATGAAAGATCAGAAAGCTCTTGGATTTCATCAAAAATATCCTAATTTGTGTTGAACAAAGGTCTTACAGGTTTGGAACAACATGAGGGTGACTAATTAATGCTCCAACTGTCCAGGTTTTATGAATAGACAACATCTCTTGCATTTTATTATTGGTGTCTGTGATTAAACTTTTAAGCAACAGCAGCTCTTTCATGGATGCTAGCTTTGTAAAGTGGCTCCATGGTCAGTTTTGTCCGACCCCTGTGTTACATTCATTGGTCACAGAACATGACCAAAAAACAAATTACGTAAAAATAATATTTCTACTTTTCAAAAGAAAAAAAGAGAAGCAATTATCTCCTCAATTAAGAAGCAGAGATAACAAACAAACTTTGCAAAACACTGAAAAAAAAAACACTTCAGCAGTGGCAATGAATATTTGCTATAGAGTCTTATTAATTTGCTTTCTCCTTATTCATGGACAAGTTTCCTTAGTAGTTATTCATTTCAATACAGCAGACGTTCAGAAAGCGGCCGCATTTGTAAAGAATCCAGAGGAAAAGGTCAATATCTAATGATAGAAAAGAAAATGTCAAAGGTTGAAAAATAAAGTCTGTTCAACTGCAATCGTCCTGGGTATTAATTTAAAACATGTTTGATTCTAATTCCCCATAACAGACCGAAAGGTGATTGTAGAGGATCCTTCATGAAAATGCATTTCGAGGCCCCGATGTTCCTGATATGTGAATTATTAATTGCCGGCGAGCTTACCTCCCTAAAGCTAATTAGTATGTGAGTGGAGCGTCGGTAGGAGCTCAAAATATGAATGCAAATTATAGTCAAACAAATGAAGGGCTGCAGGGTGAGGTGCTTTAAAGCCAGTGGAGAGAAGAAAGGATGGGTGGGAATGAAGATAAATGCTCTGAGAAGGAGACACTGGTGATTCAACACGATTCATGGGTTCTCCGGCAAGACTGCGTCTGCCAAGGAAATAAATGTAATGTAAATGAGAGAAAGGACAGATGATGAAAGGAAAAGGGAAACAATCCATCACAGTCATGCAGTAGGATGTTTGCGAAGCTTTGGAGCTTGATATTGACTTGAAATGATTGAAACGATGGTGTCTATCCTTCAGCTACTTTAACAACTTGTATCGGTCTTTCTGATCATATTGCACATATACACTCGCTCACTTCTGCGAGAAGAGATCTCTGTAGGGGCTGCCGTGCTGCAGAGCCAGGCCGTATCCCTTGCTGCTCATGCTGTTCCCTGTGACCACCAGTGCGCAATCGTCATCTGTCAGGGCGGCGTACTCTAACACCGCCACGTCCCACAGGAAGGCGTACGGATCCCGTTTCACCTGAGAGAAAGCACACACATGCACACACGGTTCAGTGTTTAATTTGCCCATGTATCGCGGCAGGGTTTTGTGTTTTTGATAATAGTAACGTAAACACATCCGGAGGTTATCTTGAGACGGAGAGCTTCTCCTTTCAGTCACTCAGCTCTTGTCAGACAGGTCACAGACATCATTCAAAATGAAAGATGTTTATATTTCACTGAAAGTCATGAGATGGCTTTGAACTTGTTTCTTCTCTGGAAACTAGCCTCCCCCGCTTTCTTTTTCAGGAGATTTTGCTCTCTCTCACTCTCTCTCTGTCTCTTGGGAAAATGGCTTTCCCCCTCCCCCACCACACTAAATAAAGCCGCACACACGTCCGCTTTCCTTTCTGTTTCTTTTAAACTCAGGCTCTATCGCAGCCACACAGTTATGACAAACTTTCATATGACAAGTACAAAGGGAAAAAAAAGGATGTCAGAGAAGAAATGACAAAGAAGCTGCCGTCTCCTGGCTCTTCCATATAAACATGAAATTGTCTCTATCTCTTTGTGAAATACTACAATATCCGTCACTGCCTGAAATGATATTTACAGTTTGTCTTTCAAGTGTACATCCATTAGGAGGATTTGGATACTCTCAACCTATTAAAGCATTGATATCAAATCAATCAAAGGTGGAATAATATATTTTAAAATGTAATGTATTCCTGTGATGACAAAAAAATTTCAGCATCATTCTCCAGTCAGAAAATCTTTCTAATGTGGTTATTTGGTGCTTTTATTATCAATTGATATTGAGGCTTATTATAATGATTTCTGAAGGATCATGTGACACTAAAAATCTATGTATATCTGACATTTTATGTTTTTACTGTATTTTTGATTAAAAAAAAATGCAGCCTTGGTGTGCATAACAGACTTTTCCAAAAACTTTAAAAACTTAAATGATGTTAAACTGTCCATTGGTTTTGGCCCCATTTCCACCACCTAGAATGTTCATGACTTTTAGGGTAAAAAGTGACATAAAAATGACAAAATTCTTCAGTGATAAATGTCCATACGCTATGGACATTTTTAGCAAACTCATTAAACTAGTGAGGGTGTGAAATGCTTCCTGTAAGAGAATTTATTTTCTAGTCCACAGGGACAAAAGTGGCCATAGTTGAAGAAACACTCGTATATATATGTGGATCTGTTGGGCAATTACTGGCAGTTAAACACTTCAGCATGGATGGCCTGACAATAGGATTATTCAACAGCATCCAAAGTGCGGGGGTGCAGCCGTACAGGCCTCAATTTCTCTGTGTCTTATCTCTTTTCATTATTCTGCTTAAGAAATCAATTCTGAGCCTGCTGAATTGTTAGCTTAATAGCCAGTTATGTAACGAGGCTGAAAAACTCATAAAGAGATTCATGGCCTGGTGATGCCTCCTGCAAAAAGCATGCCAGTGGATATGTGGCAATAACGCGTGCTGTGAAATGTAATAGCTGCAATTTCTGAAGTTTTATCAAAGGGTTTGATGTGGCTATCAAGTGTCTTAAAGATTCTCTTGGCATCAGCAACAGTTTGTATACAAAGTGACTTTGAAAGTTTTACCAAACGAGCGCAAATACATGAATGCATTCAGCAGCATATGAATAATTTTTATGACTCTCACAATATGGCTGGATATTACATTGTCTGAGCCATGAATATTTATCATGAAATTCTAAAGCAGTTTTCTCATGTTTTCTGTCAGACTTGCATGGTACATTTCCTTTTCTCTCTTTAATGATGCAAGATGCCAGAATCGTCCTGTTGAAAATCTAAACAGACTGCAATTTACTGATGGGCTCTTTCTGTGTTCTGCGAGACATGCTTTGGATTACAAAGAGCCACAGATAGCCAGCCAGCCAGCACCATGCACATGGTAGTGTACAGAAAAGCTCTTACCAGCACCACGGACAGCTCTCACGAATCACTACACAGCAGAAATTCAGCACCATGGACAGCTCTCCACTTTGATTAACACAACTGGTGCTGATTTGAAAAGTTTCAGTATAATAATAACTCCTCATATCCTTTGTTTCAGGTGCTGTTTATGCAGATATAAACAATAACTTATTATATACAAGAACTGCAATTTTTACTACGTCAGAAGCACTAATTAACCTACTGGTTACTAAATTTATTGTTTGGGCTATCACTGTTAATGTGTGTTAACTTGTGTTATAAATATGTTTTGTTTTTTTTAATTTGACTGAAAACAGTAACTCATTAAAAGATCACACCTGAATTAAAATGTACTGATAATTTACTCCAAAATGTCAAAACAAAATATTCATGTCTTTCTTTCTTCAGTCAAAATTTTTCTCCATATGGTGGACTTTAATGGGGATCAGTGGGTTGAAGGTCCAAATTGTTTCAATGCAACCTCAAAGGGCTCTACAAGATCCCAGCCAATGAATAAGGGTCTTATCTAGTTAAACAATTGCTCATTTTCAAAACAAAAAGTGTATTCTTTTTAAATGCTCTACGATGCACATCTATGACTTCACACATCAATCACGTTGGAAAGATCATGTGTGGTTAGTTCTTCAAAATTGTCCGTAATCATAATTTAACCTTTTTTTAAGGGCGTTTGACTTTCTTTGCACGTTTGCTTTGCAAACAATGGGTCGGTATTTCCGGTGGTACTTCCTACGGAACTACATAATACGTGTAGTCGAGCTAGTGCAAGACGAGCATTTGTGGTTAAAAAGTATATAAATTTTCTTTTTTTGTAGAAAATGACAATTGTTTAACTAGACAAAACCCTTATTCCTCGGCTAGAATTGTGTAAAGCCCTTTAAAGCTGCACTGAAATTGAAATTTGGACCTTCAACCCACTGATCCCCATTGAAGTCCACTATACAGAGAAAAATCCTGGAATGCTTTTCTCAAAATTTTTTATTTCTTTTCGACTGAAGAAAGAAAGACATGAACATCTTGGATGATGTTTTTGTAACATTATAAATGTATTTATTGGTTCTGTTTATACAAAAATTAAACAGACACCTTGGTATTTAAGGGTCCCTGGCAGTTCGAAAACCTTTGATTCAGCTACATATGTGGACTTGTTCCCATCTGTAACAGGACTGTGTGTCTGATACCTTGCGGATGCCTTCAGCAGGAGAGGTCACAGAGTTATCCTGTCCCTGATTTTTATTGATAGTTCTCCACAGCTCGGCGAAAGTGCTGTCTTGCTCCAAGGGGTTCGTGCCCTTCACCCTGAAATACTCGAACACAGCAGAGTCTCTCACTGTTCCGTAGCTCATCTCCGTCTGCTTGGAAAGGTCTTGAAACGTTCTGGATTGAGAAAAAAAGTAATAAAAAACATACAAGGCATATATATTATTCAAAGTGCACATTGTATTAAAATTTAAACAGAGTGAGGAAGAATGCAAATTTAGCTAATTAACATACAGTATGCTAAGAATCATTGATGCCTGATGTTTAGATTGTGTTTGCTAAATTGCCACTGTGCTCACTACCATGTGCTGCATGATTTGATTTATTATTTTAGTTTTTAAACAATCTGGAGGTGTAGATATGCCTCAAACAACAACAACAAAAACTGTGAATGGTACATTTCACAACCTGCCTAAACAGTGTGAAAGGAGCATTAAACAATTAAAATCATACTCTCGCTGGAACCAACCATTAAGGCATATCATATGGTGCTTTTCAGCCAACTGAATAACATGTAACAGTGTGCACACATAAATAATATTATTTATTTCACTTTATTTTTTGTTGCTCCTTTAGAGTGTGCAAAGCTTTATTAGCTTTATTAACATTTTAATCATTCATACTAGTTCAGAAACAAAATAAAATGAGGTGTTAAAAAATAGATATAGTGCACAGAGCCTGAATTCAAATCTAAACAAATAGCAAATGTCCATGTTTAGCACTGGTTATGTCCTTAGGCTATAGAATACCATTACCTGCTATAGAGACTTTTCAAAAATATTTTTTGCTTTCATCATTGTCTAGTATATACAGTCAAGGCCGAAATTATTCATACCCCTGGCAAATTCTGACTTAAAGTTACTTTTATTCAACCAGCAAGCTTTTTTTTTTTGACCGGAAATGGCACAGGCTTCTCCCAAAAGATAATAAGACGAGCTACAAGAGGCATCATTGTGGAAAAAAATATTGCTTTTATTTACATTTGAACAAAAAGTGGCATGTCTAAAATTATTCATACCCTTCGCAACCTGTCACAGTCTATGGGAAAATCCAAAGTTCTATGCCATTCCAAATAGTCCAAGCTGTTCTAAAGCATCCTAATTACCCTGATTCATTGGGAACAGCTGTTTTAATCAACTCAACAGGTGAAAAACAGAAGCTCTCTGCTGTTGATTTGTGGACAGTCATGGCTAAGACAAAGGAGCTCACTGAGGACCTGTGGCTGCGCATTGTGGCTGCTTACAGTACAAGTCAGGAAAGGGCTATGTTCCCGTAAAGTTCCCGTGGCTACAGTGCAAAGTATTATTAAAAAATACAAGACGTTCTGCACTTTAAAAAATCTGAAGGGTATGAATAATTTTGGACATGCCACTTTTTGTTCAAATGTAAATAAAAGATGAGCAATATTTTTTTCCACAATGATGCCTCTTGTACATCGTCTTATTATCTTTTGGGAGAAGCCTGTGCCATTTCCGGTGCTGGTTGAATAAAAGTAACTTTAAGTCAGAATTTGCCAGTGGTATGAATAATTTTGGGCTTGACTGTATATACTGCCATTCAATTTTTTTTTAATGTTTTTAAAAAAAAGTTTCTCATGCTCATTTATTTTTATCAAAAATACAGAAAAAACTATATCATTGCAATTTAAAATAACAGATTTCTATTTTAATATACTTTAAAGTATAATTTATTTATTCTATATAAATCTTTTCTAACAATGTAGTCTTTACTATCACGTTTTATCCATTTAACTCATCCTTTTTTAAATAAAAGTCTTAAAATGCTGTTTTGTGTAACATTTTATTCATCAAAAAAATCTTTAAAAAGTATTACAGGTTCCAAAAAACAAAACAAAAAAGAATATTAAGCAACTGTTTTCAACATTGATAATAAATCAGTATATCAGAATTATTTCTAAAGGATTTAACACTGAAGACTGGGGTAATAATGCTGAAAATTCAGCTTTGCATCACATGAATAAAATCTATTTTAAAGTGTATTAAAATAGAAAACCACTATTTTAAACTGCAATAATATATCACAATATTACAGTTTTTTCTGTATTTTTAATCAAATAAACGCCTAGATGAGCAGAAAGTCTTCTTTAGAAAACGTTAAAAATCGTACTGATCCCAAACTTTTGAACGGCAGTGTATATGTAGTGTCTCTGCTCTCTACATTCAAAATATGCTCTCTCTTCTGAAATAAAACATTTAATTTAATATATTTTAACCCTGGCGATGTGTCCTTCACCTCTCGATGACATTATTCCTCTCAAATGCGCTCATGAATCACAGAGGTGTGAGGTCGAGCAACTGATACGCTGCATTTTGATAGAGTAATATGGGGGTTAATGAAAGTCCCTTATCTAACACTACCATTACTGCTTGAACTGGCTCTGTAAGTACCAATCTAACAGCATTAAAAAAACATTTGTCTGGTTTACTTCTGCTCATCTGCTTATGTATGCATGTAGTATGAATGCATGTTTTCTATTGATTAGTAATTAAAATGCGTGGGACGGAAAGCTGCTTTATTTCAAATATTGTGAAAAGCTTTAACAAATTCAAACTGACATTCACAAATGACAATGCTTTTGCAATGTGTTTTCAGTTTAGATGGCTGTGGCTAGATTATAACAATCACAGAAATTGCTGTCCACACACTGAATAAAGACTTTTCATTTGTTTTCATTTAGTTTTTCTTTTGCACGGTGACAAAAGTGCAAAACAGTACACTCTACTCCAGATTATACTGTAACAATGAAAGAACTCATGCAACAATCAATTTCTAATGAAAAGGCAGACTAGACACAACACCACTAAAACTGTCACAAATAATGAATGAACGCATAAACATGATGTATTCATTAATTATTTGAATTATTTGGGGAAAATAACACCCCCTGACAAAATACAGTCCTAAATGATTTTGCAGCTCACAGCTGCTGCGTTCCATCTGTAACTTCCGATGTCATGCAGTCCATGTGTGATGTTTTTAGGGCAGCCGGCTGCTCTTTCCTCTTGCGGAATAACAGTGTGTTGCCTCTCCTCTGGTTTTAGTGGGGAGTGATTTCATGTTGAGATAAGCATCTTCCATCACCCTTGACAAGGCTATTTAACAGGACCGCACAATTATTTGCAGATTCAATGAGTTAGATTGTTAATCTTGAGAAGATAAAATCTGAACAATTAATCAGTTTAATTATAGTGATACTGCCACAGCTGGAGGAGAAAAAAAAAAAAAACTATGGAAATATGTTACGCATGGTGTCATCTCATTGTATTTATTATATAGTCATTTATACTCCAAACCCTGCTGAGCAGCTTTTGTAGAGTTTTAACTTTACTGGAAAATACTGGAGTTCTGAAATAAAAAAAAGCTGCGGCAAAGCAGTTCATTGTTTTCATTCAAGATTTAACATTCATCTCAAAAAGATTTTTTAAAGATTTTATTTAAAAGAAATGAATACTTTTATTTAAAAAGAACATTCAATTGATCAAAAGTGAAAGCAACTTTTATAATGTTTCAAAAATTCCTATTTGAACTTTGTATTTATCAAAGAATCTTGAAAAATATATTATGGTTTCATCAACAACAACAAAACACTCAACACTGATGATAATAAATGGAAGTTTAGGCAAAATTTTTATTTCTTTTGTCTTCTGGGAAACATGAAAGTATCTTCTGTAGCTTCTGAAGGGCAGTACTAAATGAAAAATATATAATATTTAGGCAAAATAAGAAAAATGTACACATCGTCATTGCGTTCAAAAGTTTTCACCCCCTGGCTCTTATGCATCCTGTTTCCTTCTGAAGCATCAGTGAGTGTTTGAACCTTCTGTAATAGTTGCATATGAGTCCCTCAGTTGTCCTCAGTATGAAAAGATGGATCTTAAAATCATACAGTCATTGTTGGAATGGTATAAATACACAAAAATGCTGAAAAAACAAAGAATTTTATGGGACCTGAAGGATTTTTCTGATGAACAGCGGGCAGTTTAACTATTCAGGACAAACAAGAGACTCATGAACAACTATCACTAAACAAAATAAAACACAGCTGTGGATCATCCAGGTAATAACAATATTAATAACCAAGTGTATGTGATCTTTTGAACAGGTTCAATTTTTATTTTCTCTTGTGGACTATATGTGTAAACGTCTTTTTTTTTGTGTAATATTTTATTCAGGTCAGTACTAAATAAAAAAACAACATGCATTTTGTATGATCCTTCTTATTTTGGTCAAATAATTAACATTTTGCAGATTCTGCAAGGTGTATGTAAACTTTTGACTTCAACTGTACATATCACTGCAATTTTCAACAGAAATGAACAATAGAGGTGGTAAAACAGCAACACTTATAATCATTTTCAGTTACAGCTCAATAATGACTTTTTTTGCATTATTGTAATGCTGGCACGGAATTGGATTTAGGAAGCGTAATCTTTAATTACGAATTTCGTAAAATACATGACTCACAATGAAACAGCTAAAAGATGACAGATCGAAAAACAAGCTAAAAAGGAATGCTTGTGACTGTGTTTTTACGTCACATGCTCTTTTGTTTATACTATTGGGTAGGTTAGTTGTAGTGCAGATGGTACGGTATTTTAAAACATCATGGAGCATTAGTTATGCTCAATGGATATTTCAAGTCAGAACTGTGTGACACGTACAAAGCCAACGTCACATAAAATGTACCATATGTACATTCATCTGTTTCTCTTTTAGTGCCACTCAGTGGACATTTCACATTGAATCTGTCATAAAACGTACATAGCGGTACATATTTCGCATCTTGCAAAAATGTTCCCACAGGTACGTTTTCACCATGAGATCAGGCTTTATAAGAATGATTTCTGAAGGATCATGTAACACTAAAACTGGAGTCATTAGCAAATCTATTTTTTCAATTTTATCTTATTGAGCCTAATTTGGTCTCTAATTTCACCCATGTGGACAGATGCACTCATATACTGAGATGAGATATGCTATTGAGATACATTTTGGGGTTCAGTTTATAAAACAATATTACTCACTACTTTCTGTAATTCTTATTTTACACTGGTTTTGTGCAAACAGACTGCCTACAGTGAAAATTATAGAGATGGCATGTATTAGCTAACCATCTTTATTGTGCTTTTATGATTTGTGGCTGTTGTTAAAGAAAAAAAGTGTTTTTAAAGGTCTAGTTAATGACCACCACATCTATGTCAAATTACCTTAAAGCAGCTTGATGTCTTATGGAGTGACACTTACAATTACTTCTAAAAATACAAAATGTGTTAAAAACATACATGTAATTATGTCCTGTGATCCACTACTACTACAGACATCACACTCCAACAAAGCACACTTATTGAGAGCAGGTAGCAAAGAATGAGTAATTAGCTGTTGACACAGAATGTGTTCTTGCATTCAAAAACAGCTAGACGTGTGCGACTGAATGGAATGGAATAAACGCAGGGGACTTGGGATTTGCTTTGAATCACTGAAGTGTTTTTAACTTGACACACTGATGTAAAATTTGCTCACTGTTTGAGATGCTAAATAAAAAAGTGGAGAAATGACAATTGACAATCTGACGCATTTACATAAACCAGCAATTGGAAAAAAAAAGTTGAGGTCAAAAGTTTACACAGAATCTGCAAAATGTACATTATTTTACCAAAAAAAAAAGAGGGATCATACAAAATGCATGTTATTTTTTATCTGGTACTGACCTAAATAGGACATTTCACATGAAAGATGTTTACATAAAGTCCACAAGAGAAAATAATAGTTGAATTTATAAAAATGTTTACATAAAAGTTTACATACACTTGATTCTTAATACTGTGTTGTTTTGTTTGTTTAGTGATAGTTGTTCAGTTTGTCAATTCAGAAAAATCAATTCAGGTCCCACAATTTCTTTGTTTTTTTTCAGCATTTTTGTGTATTTGAAACCTTTCCAACAATGACTGTATGATTTTGAGATCCGTCTTTATACACCAAGGACAACTGAGGGACTCATGCTATTACAGAAGGTTCAAACACTCAGTGATGCTTCAGAAACAAACACGATGCATTAAGAGCCAGAGGGCAAAAACTTTTGAACAGAATTTGAATTTGAATTTGAAGATCAGGGTAAATTTAACTTTAAATTCAAATGGAAAAATCTTCTGTAGCTTCTGAAGGGCAGTACTAAATAATAAAAATGTACACATCTTTATTGTGTTCAAAAGTTATACCCCTGGCTCTTAATGCATTGTGCTTTCTTCTGAAGCATCAGTAAGTGTTTGAACCTTCCGTAATAGCTGAAAAGTGTGAAAAGATGGAGGAAAATTCAACTATTATTTTCTCTTGTAGACTATATGTAAACATCTCTTATGTGAAATATCTTATTTAGGTCAGTACTAAATAAAAAATAACATGCATTTTGTATGATCCCTCTTATTTTGTTAAAATAATTAACATTTAGCAGATTCTGCAAGGTGTATGTAAACGTTTGACTTCAACATAACTGCAATAAAACTGCTATATAAATAAATAAGATTAAAAAATCAATAAAACATGGTCAAAAAAAGTCTCAAATATGTTTAATTAATCTTAATTGCATTTTTCTTATAAACATATATTGACATTTTTGCTTAACTGCAATCAATTTGATCAATTAATCAGCATATTATGGAAAATGTTTAATCTACTGACAGTCCTAAACATGAAATGCAATTTCCCAGGGTACCTATCAGGTTTAAGTACAAACTCCATGCCTCAGAGTTTCTTTCAGCCAGCTTCTGCTGGACAGATCAATAGAGGTGCTCTATAAAAGGTATTATTAGCTGTAATGGGAAAATGAATTTGGATGTGATCCATTATCTTGTTCTTGTTTTGTATGAGAATGTTCTAGATGCCCTACATCCAACTAAGCATAGAAAAATGGTGCTGTATTAAACCAGGCTCAGGCTTAATTATCTGTTCTGAAGCCAAAAATGAAGGAAAAAAAAAAAACAATGTACTAAATGTAACCGCACCATAAATCATGCAAATTAAAAGGGTCACTAAATGCTTTACAAACAATTTATAAACAAACTGCAAAATAGTAGACCTACAAAATTACACACCCAGTGATTTTTATAGCATACAAATTCAACACAGCTATTTGGATGGCAAGCCAACTAACTGGCCAATCAGCAGCCTTTCCATCAACCAATCACAGCCCACTGGCAGAGTGAAGCCGAGCATTTGGGGACCTCAGGACTGAACACAACGTTTGTCAAGCCTGAATCCCATTTTACATCTAAGGCTGGTGAGAGATATGAAAGGCTCCCAGTGGGCTCCCAGCGTGCTAACGATACCGTATCATGCACCAGCAGGGCTGCCTGATTTTAATAACAGTTACAAACAAGGTGATTAGCACAACCATAGCAGCTGTGGATGCTGCCACTGAGAGACGGAAGAAATAATCCCCCAGAGCCTCAACACACACATACACACTCACTAGAGCTGAATAAGAAATGTGACGGCACCAAACTCTCCATTAATGCTCCAAAGCTGAACCTTTGGGCACACGGTGTGAGGCATTTCGTTGGTGAACTAACAGGTCCGCCAGGAACATAAAGTCAGAATTCAGAGGGACAGAATGCAATAAGCTTCTCCAGGCTCGGGTTTTCAGCTGAGCTGAGAGGGCTGAATTCAATGAGCACGCAGATAACATTTACAGAGGCAGGAGGAAGCTATTTGCACATCAGGTAGGGCATTACCAGTTCATATAAAACAACTCTCATAGTCAAATAAAAGGGAGGTTTTAAAGCAGAAGGAGCATTTAATTTTTGCTGTGACAATGCAATTATTCTTCTGCAGTGAGGTGTGAAGAAAAAGAATCACTGCAGCTCTTTTGTGGCATGTTGTTTATGCTATCTGACAGTTGTATGCATTGTATAAATATAAAAGACCTGTGTGTTTTTAACACGTGCATGAGATTTCTCTGAAGTGGGAGTAGCCTGCAGACAAGTAGACAAGCAGCACCTAAAACACATAAAAGGAGAAGAGAAGATTCTGGCGTCTACACAGAGGAAAAAAGAAAGGATTTTAATATAAGGCGACCTTTCGTGGAATTCATAGAGAATGTCAGGAACTGTGAGCTCCCTGCTGGGAAGTGAAGGACCAACGTGGTCTCTAAGAGACAGCCGGCATGCTGTGATTTCAGATTTAATTTGAAGAAATATGAAGCATTTAGCTGACTCCCAGTGTTACTTCTTTCAGTTTTAGAATTACTTCCTCTATATCTCGAAAATTCAGGGTCGGATGGGATTTGCACTGATTAGTGCTGCCACATTGGGTCAGTATCAACTATTTGTTTCCTTTTCAAATGACTAAACAGTTGACTTTATATAAGGTTGAAGACAAAAGTTTACATACACCTTGCAGATTCTGCAAAATGTTAATTATTTTACCAAAATTAGAGGGATCATACAAAATGCATGTTATTTTTTGAATAGTTGAATTTATAAAAATTACCCCGTTCAAAAGTTGACATACTCTTAATACTGCGTTGTTACCTAAATAATCCACAGCTGAATTTTTTGTTTGTTTGTTTGTTTGTTTAGTGATAGTTGTTCATGAGTCCCTTGTTTGTTCTGAACAGTTAAACTGCCCACTGTTCTTTAGAATATTTTTTAGGTTGCACACATTCTTTGCTTTTTAACATTTTGATGTTGTATGTATTTGAACCCTTTCCAACAATGACTGTATGATTTTGAGATCTATCTTTTCATACTGAGGACAACTGAGGGAACTTAACAGAAAAGAGATATTTAATAAGAAAAATGTACACATCTTCATTCTGTTCAAAAGTTTTTGCCCTCTGCAATGCATTGTGTTTCCTTCTGACGCATCAGTGAGTTTTTGAACCTTCTGTAATACTGTAGTTGCAAATGAGTCCCTTTGAGTTGTCCTCAATGTGAAAAGGCGGATCTCAAAATCATACAGTCATTGTTGGAGAGGGTTCAAATACACAAAAATGCTGAAAACCCAAAGAATTTGTGGAACTTGAAGGATTTTTCTTGAAGAACAGCGGGCAGTTTAACTGTTCAGGACAAACAAGGGACTCATGACTAAACAAACAACACAACACGCAACGCAACGCAACGCAACGCAACGCAACGCAACGCAACGCAACGCAACGCAACGCAACGCAACGCAACGCAACGCAACGCAACGCAACACAACACAGTGTTAACTATTATTTTCTCCAGTGGCCTATATGTAAACATCTTTTATATCAAAATCCCTCTTATTTTGGTAAAATAATTAACATTTTGCAGATTCTCCAAGTATGTAAACTTTTGACCTCAACTGTAGTGACAGCAGAACTGTTATAAAATTAATCTGCAGTTCTACACAGATCTACAGTCTGAACGAGTCAATGCTACTTAATGTTTTTTGACATTTTACAGAAAATAGTGCAGTGTATGATGGACTGATATTTTAGCACCCAACATATCAAGTATATTCGATATTTGGAGCCGATTTTAGAACACTTTTAGAACACGACTTGAAAGTCTGCTAGTGTGATCCTTGTTTAGTGTGTAGTGTTCAGTTTTATCTCTGTAACCATTTACAAAGTTGGCAAAATCTGTTCAGAAATTAAAAAGAACCTCACATATTAAGAGTTGTATGGCTTAATATAATGGCAATGATATCTCTTACTAAAATATGTAATGGAAAACCCATGAAAGATTTCCATTCTTTAAAAAATCCACAATGTTTTTTACATATTTTGGACTATGGGGGTGGCATTATTTCGATTATGTGAAATGGTTGCACTCGGTGTGCGACTGGCGCTACCTGTTCCTATTTTTACTCGATATGATACCACATTGTGTGGCTTTTGACTGTAATTTTCATTCAAAGGGCAACCAGAGAAGCTTTCAGTGGTCATTGTCATCGTATCAGTATTTAATTTCAGAGTTGTGTATTTCAGGTTGTGTTGCAGTAAAAATAGCAACATAGTGCCAGTAGCTCACAGAGTGCAGACATTTAATGAATTTAAAAATTCATTAAATGATAAAATAATGGCACCCCCATAGTCCTAAATATTTTTAAAATGATGTGGATTAAAAAATAAATAAATCTTGCATGGATTTTCTACTACATATATCAGTCAAAGACATATTTTACATTATATTAAGCCATATAAGTCTTAATACCGTTGATAATACCTTTTCAGTACAGCATTTGGCTAAATGCCTCATGCTAACCAGCTAAACCTTGACCCTTTGTCTATTCCTCTGAACCCCTCTGTGATTTTATCTCATTTTATCCTCCATTATGTTCCTTACTGCTGCTTTTTGGCAGTGACGCAGCCATGTATTAAGATTCATCCTCCCAACACCCATTTTTTTCAATACCTGAAGTGAATGAGAAGGTTGACAGAATCTGTAAGTAAAAGAGACCCTGCTTTTTTGTACAGTTCATATCAACACAAGCAGTGTGAACCTTCTCTGTGCCACATCAACTAGCAGATACTTTCTCATTTGCTGTTAACCCAGCGTTGAACTTTGCTGAAATGGCACGGTGCATTGTGACTCATTTACAGAAAGTAAACGCTGACCAACAGAATAACCGACTGCTTTTTTATGAATGAGTAGTCAACTAGTAAATATAAGCAGTCATGCAGGCCCTAATCTGATGCTAATGAAGGCAATCCAGTGACATGGTATCCTAACCTGGAGCTACGTTTAGAGATGTGACAGCTCTAATAAGGCTCCATGACACACCATGTGGTCAACAGCGTGATGAGTCAGGGTTTACAAGCCTGCATATGGACAAGCATCTGCAGATGTGTGGAGTTCTGGCACTGAGATGCAGAGCTGGACTAGTTAGCTTACCGAACAGCGTTGTCCATGCGGGATACGGTAAGGTACGCTGCCAGGTTGGCTGTGTAGGACGAACAGACAATGAGGGTAAATAGCCACCAGCTTCCCATTGCAATCCTGAGAGCCATTGAACTCATGAAGGATTCACCGCCTGCAAACACAAGGAAGAAGAGAAAACCTTCTATGAATTGCTTGCCATTGTTTACAGCAATTCAAAGATACAATGATACACAAAGAATGGAGAAAAATGCTGGGTTTTTAGACAGCAGGGTCTAACTGGTTCATGCTAACCAGCTAAACCTTGACCCCTTGTCTTTATCACTGAACCCATCTGTGATTTTATCTCATTTCAGCCTTCCATTATTTTTCTTCCCACCGCTTTTTGGCAGTGACACAGCACTGCAGCCATGTAATAAGATTCATTCTCCCATCACCCGTTTTTCTCAGAAAAGCTCAACACCTTATAAGCCTGTGCTGAAATGTCAACACAATATTCCTCTCCAGCGCACACAGCCTTGGAAATGTCATCACTGACACAGAGATGGTGAGAATAAAACGGGAAGGGACAAGATCTGGTGCTATCATACTCGATGGAGCTCGTTAGTGACTTTAAGTTTTCTTTTGGGACTCTGAGCCAAATTATCTGAGATCTGAAATGTCCCTTTAGGCCTAAAAGGATATCCTCAAAGTCTGTAATTGCAAAGGTCAAAGGTTAAGTGTGCAACCATGCTCATTATAGAGTTGAGAGTGCACTAGTTCCAAATTGGACCTCCCATGAAAAAAAAAAAATGCTTTTTTTATATGCCCAGCCATAAAATGTAAATATTTGAATCAATTTTATGTGGAAGGTTGTAAACATGCACAACCACACCAACATACAACATAGTTTACCTACCAGACCTCATGACGAAAACGTACCTGTGGGAATGTTTCGCAAGATGTGAAATAAGTACCAATAATTACATATCACTGCAGTTTCCAACAGAAATGAACACTAGAGGCGGTAAATCAGGGAGCACTTGTAATCGTTTTTGCACACAGTTATGATTACAGCTCTACATATTTGGCTTTCCAGACGTAACAAGCTTGCTCGGTAGCTCAGCTGGCACGGAATTGGACTCAGGATGTGGAATCCTTGGGTACGAATACCGTGAAAAACAAGACTCATGATGAAAGAGCTGAAAGATGAGAGATCAAAAAACTAAAACGACATGGTATGTTTTGGTGCTGGGATGCTGGTTTTAGCTGGTTTATGCTGCTCCTTTGCTGGTTTATACTGGTCCTTAGCTGGTCATGTTGCTGGTCAAGGACCAGCATAAACCAGCAAAGGACCAGCATTAACCAGCTAAGGACCAGCATAAACCAGCTAAAACCAGCATCCCAGCACCAAAACATACCTAACCAGCATATGCTGGCTTTTTCAACAGCTATTCCTTTATGGCTCATAACACTCATGGAACAGAGCTATGTGTTGATAAAGTGTTACTTTTTAATGAGGGTTGCTACTAGGAGCCCTGACATAATTTAAACAGTGTAGTGCACCTGCTATCATATGTTTGTCCTTCATAAGTGGCATGTAAATATTTATTTAAAGAGGTGACCGAAATGCAAAACCTATTTTCATAATTACTCGCCATGTTTCATTATCAATTTACGGGTCCAAGGCTTATAATTACAAATTGGCAAACAGCTGTGGAAAATAAGTAAATGTCATTCAGCAGCTGCTGTAAATTGCTTGCACCTTGGTCTATCTTGCCACATCTGAAAGCATACAGACACTTGACAAGTATTATGCAGAATGGAAAAGTGCAGCCATTTATCTAAAACCTCAACCAAACACAATACACACTCGCTCATCTCTTCATAAGCACCTGAAATGCAGCTGTGAGCAACAGAATTCCTATAGAATAATATATTTTGTCAAACTATCAAAATTTAGCACTCTTGGGATTGTGTCTAGTGCTGTAAGTTGTACTTAAGAAACATTTGAAGAATTATATATTCTGCTGAAAAGATATTTTCTTAAAATAAAAGTATTAAAACGCTGTAGTAGCTGTGCTCCTGTAGACGAGAATGTCAGCAACTGATTGCAGCATCCAAGTGAGGTGACTATTCAGCAATACCTCATCCCTCATGTTCAAGTGACGTGATCCAGCTCACCTTGCTGTACAAAGGCTCCGTAGACGATCCAGATGGCACTTTGGAAGGACGTCGTGACAGAAGGAGGCTGGTGGGGCCCAGGAGGATTCTGGGAGCGGACAGACTGGACGCGTCGAAGCAGAAAGATCATGACACCCACCACAGGAATGGCAGCAGCAATGCAGGCCCATACCGCCAGGTCAAACGGTGCCAGCAAGGAGAAGATGTTGAGTCTCTCTTCTGTTTTAGTCATCAGGATTCCCACAGAATAATCCAGATAACGTTTGCTGAAGTCCACCACATTCTCCCGCTCAGGAGTGATGGTGATGGCTGAAATAGCCACATCTGCCCTCTGAATAGTAATACATGAACATGCAGTGAAATATGGCTGTGTAAGTTACAAGAGAGTCAATTCAAAGAAAGTAAACACATCAGCTGACTGATATCAATATGTAGTTTCACATTTTAAAAATAAACAATATATACAAGTAACACATGGAATAGTCTTCATGAATGTGAATCTCACCTTTCCAATTAGTTCTCCGATCAGTCCGTTCCAAGAACCGTTGGCCTGAGGAGATCCGTATTTCCCATCAGCCACTTGATACATTTCATACTTAAAGCCCAGGATTTTGGCCAGGGCGTCTAGAACATCGATGGAAAATCCTTTATATCTTTTGGGCTGACCTAGAATGTTTTCTGCCACCATTACAAACGGCTCCTCCTGAAGACAACAGAGAAATTTAGGGGTTCATTTAATGTACTTATTTATTTATGAGTATTTTATACTTAGTGATGAAAGGATGATTATGCTTGTCCTGTCTTTACATACAGTTAAAGTCAAATGTTTACATACACTCTGCAGAATGTTAATTATTTTACCAAAACAAGAGGGATCTTACAAAATTCATGTTATTTTTTATTTAGTACTGACCTGAATAAGATATTTCATAAAAGATGTTTACGCATAGTCCACAAATACTTTGAATTTATGAAAATGACCAGTTCAAAAGTTTACATACACTTGATTCTTAATACTATATTGTTACCTGAATGATCTACAGCTGTGTTTTTCTTCTTCTTGAGTTTGTTGTTTGTCCTGAACAGTTAAACTGCCCACTCTTCTTCAGAAAAACTCTTTAGGTCCCACAAATTCTTTGTTTTTTAAGCATTTTTGTGCATTTGAACTCTTTCAACAATGACTGTATGATTATGAGATCCATCTTTACATTGAGGACAACTAAGAGACTCATATGCAACTATTACAAAAAGTTAAAACGCTCACTGACGCTTCAGAAGGAAACATGATGCATTAAGGGGCTGAAAACTTTTTGAATTTTGAAGATCAGGGTCAATTTTTATTTTGTTTTTGGGAGAAATAAACATATCTTTTTGTAGCTTCTGAAGGGCGGTACTAAATGAAAAAAATATATATTCAGGTAAAATAAGAAAGATGTACACATCTTCATTCTGTTCAAAAGTTTTCACCCCCGGCTCTTAATGCATCATGTTTCCTTCTGGAGCATCAGTAAGCGCTTGAGTCCCTCAGTTGTCTTCAGTTTGAAAAGATGGATCTCAAAATCATTCCGTCATTATCGGAAAGGGTTCAAATACACAAAACTGCTGTAAAACCAAGGAATTTGTGGGACCTGAAGGAC
>NC_133381.1:26228699-26291898 GCF_049309525.1 Garra rufa
GTATAGACAAGAGAATTCATTTGTAGATGTTTTCAGACAATGGCATTAGAAGCTTAGATTTCCCATAATTTACATGCATTTCCCAAGGCATCTTGACAGTAATGGACAGGCTTAAAAGCTGACATAGCTATTATTTGCCGTTAGTGTCAGACAGATTTAGATTGAATCTTATCATTTATTCATTTGAAGAGGAAGCAAAGATGAAAGCAGATAACACCCTGACTAATAAGTCTGGACATATTTTTGCAAATAAAAGATTTAATATTGATCGTGAGCCCTATTTTTGTGGCGAATCTGTCTGTTCGGGTCGTGACTTGTGGTTAGAATGGCTTTCTGTCACATTCAAAACAGTGGCTGACGTGACACTTTTACCAGTGAAAGCTGGGACCCTATGGTCTCAGGTTAATCTAAATGAAGTGTTTCAGCTGACCTGTTACGCCAGGGAAGCGTGCAATGCCTCATCAGACAGAAATTACCTTTTTAAATTCACCTGGGCAATTTGCAGAAAGGAATATCGCCACCAAACAAGATTGACTGTTTGTGAAGCAGGCCTTGTGCACTCAAATACAGACAGATGAAATATCTGAGACTCAGGCCAGTGCACTGTAATTGTATTTAGAGAAACCACAACAATGATAGACTGGAGAATAAATAAAGAGCAAACCCCAAAGGAATCCCTGGTGAAAACTATTGAGAGTCTGCATGACTAAAATAATGATGTCTGACGAGAGACAAGACAAAAACCACACAGCGCAACCATGTGGAAACCTATACTGTTTATGAGAATCATAAACATGTCACTGTGATCCATGATATATTGTAGTAACAAGATGTCAGTTTAATTCTGATTTGATTTGAAAATTTATAGAATAGGGCAGATTTCAGAAATTGTACTTCTTATTATTGCATGGTGTCAATTTGTTATTAAATAATAATTAGGCCTATTTTAAAATGGCATTTCTTATTTTAAAATGGTGTAAAATGAATATAAGCTCAAGTATACTAAGTCATAATCTTCCATGAAAGTATAGAAAGTTTAAGATTTACTTGTCACACTGTTTCTGCATGCAGCCTGATTTTAGAGTCACAGTCATTCAAATGAACTGGAAAATCAATATTTTTACACAGTCCTAGCCACAATTAGTATACTGTTAGATGTACACTGCCATTCAAAAGTTTGTGTTCAGTGAGATTTGTAATGATTTTAAGATTTTCTAATGAATTCTCCTGTGCTCATTAAGGCTTCATTTACTTGATAAAAAATGCAGAAAAAAGCTGTGATATTGTGAAATATTATTACAGTTTAAAATAACGGTTTTCTTTTTAATATATTATATAGAATATAATTTGCTTCTGTGATGCAAAGATGAATTTTCAGCATCATTATCAAAAGAAACAATGCTACTGCTACCACTAATCTTTTGCAGTGTCTAGAGGAGGTTAAATCATGGCTAGCTCAAAACTTCCTCTTCCTAAATGAAGACAAGACCGAGGTAATTGTTTTTGGTCCTAATGAGAACTCTCAGTGTATTAGCCCTGACCTGGACAGTTTATCTGTCTTTAGATCCTCGCAGGTGCGTAACCTTGGTGTCCTCATTGACCAGCATTTAAAATTTGATAAACATATCGCCTCCGTTTTTGGATCCAGATTCTATCAGCTTCGACTACTGTCTGAAACACTTTCTCACTCCCAAAACTTTAGAAATGGCTGTTCATGCATTCGTTACGTCTCGTCTAGATTACTGCAATTCTTTATATTGCGGTATATCCAAGTCTCAAATTGCACGCCTACAGCTTGTCCAAAATGCGACTTCTTCGTAAATGCCATAAACATGAACACATCACCCCGATTCTGAAAGATCTTCACTGGCTGCCGGTCTCTCAGAGAATTAATTTTAAAATCCTTCTCTTTGTGTATAAATCTCTACATAACCTAGCTCCCGTCTACCTCTCTGAACTTCTTCGTCTTTACTCTCCATCTAGAACACTAAGATCTTGTGACCAGGCTCTATTAGTAGTCCCACTCGCGAGGCTCAAGCGTAGAGGGGCGCGTGCATTTGCGGTATAGCAGGGCCTCAACTTTGGAATACCTTGCCTTTAGAGATTAGAACGGCACCTTCTCTGTCTTCTTTTAAGTCCTGGCTCAAAACCTATTTTTTTCTCTTTAGTGTATTGATTTTTTTATACAGTTGTTTTAAAACGGGTTGTTTTACTTTTGTGTATTTGTTTTTGTGGTATGTTTTATGATTTTGCTTTTCTGTGAAGCACTTTGGTCAGCCTGAAGGCTGTTGTAAATGTGCTATACAAATAAAATTGAACTTGAACTTGAACTTGATTACTTCAGTTGTTAGTGTCACATGATCCTTCAGAAATCATTCTAATTCTGATTTATTATTTTTATGAACAGTTGTGCCACTTAATTTAATTTTTTTTGAACCTGTGATATTTTTTAGGATTCTTTGATGAATAAAAAACAAAAAACAGCATTTATTCAAAACAGATTCCCCTATTCAAAATAGGATTTTCCCCTAACAATATAAATCTTTGCTATCACTTTTTATCAGTTCAGCACATCTTTGCTGAATGAAAGTATTAATAAAAAAAGAAGAAAAATGTACTGACCACAAACATTTAAATGGTAGTTTATATTGTTACAAAAGATTTCAATTTTAAACAAATGCTATTGTTTTCAACATTGATAATAAATCAGCATATTAGAATGATTTCTGAAGGATCATGTGACACTGAAGACTGGAGTAATGATGCTGAAAATTCCGCTTTGAATAACAAGAATAAATTACATTTTAAAATATATTCACATATAAAACAGTTATTTTAGATTGAAATAATATTGCACAATATTACTGTATTTTTTATTATTTTTGGATCAAATAAATGCAGCCTTGATGAGCATAAGAAACTTCTTTATAAAAGCTTACTGATTCCAAACTTTTGAACGGAAATGTAGTTTAAGGACAGATGACACTCCAATGTTTTTCTGCATTACACCTGATTACAATAAGTAGGGCATGTTCCTGGAAAAGCAATCGTTATTTATGGAATAAAGTTCCTACAATCCAATCTATACATCTTTGTTGGAATAACACTCCTGGAATAACATTATTATTTACCAGTCAAATTTGATATTAGCATTAAGGTCACAGTTAGGCTTAGGAATGGGGTTAGTGGCTTAAACAACATCCTTTCACCAAGAATTGGTGTTGGCGGGAGGAGAAATGATTGCTTGACAAAAATGTTATTCCATGAACATGCCCTACTTACAGTTTGAACATCATGTTATGCTTTTTATTCTACAGTGACTGTAAGAGTAAGCCGACATCAGTAAGACATTGATTGTACCAACGGGGAGCTGAATCAGATTTACTGAAATACGCACCAGTAAGGTCACCACTTTTAGGGTAATTCCTTGCATGCCATGCTCAGCCCGGTTCTCCCTCAGACTGCCGTTCAGCCCACGATCAGAGTCCCACGTTGCCAGCTGGGAGATGGAGAAAGAGAGATTGTGATTGAGCTTTGATCAAGTTTGAAACAGCAAAAATGATTGCAAAGAAAAGAGAGAGGAGGAAAAAAGATTAAGGAACAGGACAGTTGCTGAAAGCCAGGGATGGCCTTATACGACCCAAGTTTTTGTCTCCAAACATTTAACCCCTCACCGCTGAACAAAAATCAGTAGCCCTTTCGGGAATCATCTCTGAGGTTCAGCTATTTGTGCTTTTGTTACACGCCCAGGTGAAAATGTTCATGTGTGAGGTGGTTGCCTAGGCAACAGCTGTCACATTTCCCCTTCTCTTTTAAAACTAAAATGCAACACACCCAAGTGCATGCGCACATACACACACCTACTCTTTGTCGATATGCTTTCACAGGCTGTTGATTACAGTCAATATCAGCACAGAGAACAAATAAACCAGAAAACAATGCAACAGTACAAAGTTTCTTAATTTCTGAAGGCCACAAAGCTGAACTGATGCCACTACAACAACAAAAAATCTTAATTTGAAGCCTCTATATAATCATTCCTGAAGGACATACACATGATTAAAACTTGTAAAGTTTTAGGTAAGATTAAGTTTGAGCTTTTTGTATGGTGTAAATGACATGCGCATCAAGCATCATTTTGTTTTCAGTCTCATTCTGTATGCAAATAGATGTCAATAAAATCCAAAAGCAATTTTTTATGCAAATATATTACAGGTTCTGTGTCCCTGGAACACAAATTAAGATCTTTTTAATGAAATCCGAGATCTTTCTGAATACTCTATTCAACAACTTGTTGAAATTGTTGAATATAGTCGCTATTTTATTATTTTAGGACTATTTTATCTCACCTGATCTCATGTTGTTTTTTTCGTAAGACGTGAAATACATACCAATATGTACAAATCACTGCAGTTTCTAACAAAAACGAACGATCTCATAAGCTCAGCCGGCTCGGAACTGGACTTAGGGTGCAAAATCCTTGGGTACGAATCCCGTGAAAAAAAAAAAAAGACTCACGATTAAAGAGCTAAAAGATAAAAGATCAAAAAACAGGCAAAAACGGCATACTTGCCATACACAGCACTTGACCGCATTACATGTCTATATCACTTTGCCACACGATTTCAGTTATTTAAAAGGTCTTTACAGCCCAAAACAGCAAAATAACCCAAAACCACAACGACACTGGCCGAACAAGTAAATACAGTAAACAATAGAATAAAAATGACAGATTATTTTCATGTTTTTGATACAATATTACGATTTATTATGTATGGAAAGCACAACTTCCATTTCTCCCACTCTCTCTCCTTTACAGACGCAGACACATACAGTTTGCACACACGTTAGCATATGCGTTAATGTTGTTAGCTCTGCTCTGACAATTAATAACTTAAAAACTACATTTCTTACAAGTCAGGTAGCAACAGCATGGTCTTGAAGAAAATTAACTTAATGTTTCACTATTAGTAGAGACGATGCTGCCAATCACTTTTGAGAGATGCACAGACTTCACAAGCTTAATCTCTCTCTCCCTCTCTCTTTCTGTCTGTCTGTCAGTCTGTCAGTCTGTCTTAACTTCATTATTAACTTCATTTGTTTGCTATCAACGGCTCAAGTGTCCTTTCTAGGTCTAAAATGACATTTTGGAATTAGCAACAAAGGCGTTGGATGAGCTGCGTAAGAAATTAATCCTACACACAATAGCGTTTTAAGGACAAATACCAGACGAATGTCTTGAAATATATCATCTGATTGATGTCTTAAGGTGTGGTAACCATAGTATAAGCGGAATAATTGACTTCGGTCCGTTGAATTCTATGGAAATGAAGGAATTCAAGGCATTACACCTCGGGTGTGCATTATTTTCGTAGAATTCAACGGACCAAATTCAATTATTCCACATTACTTTCTAAGAATTCAACAACCCAATTTGCATATACTCCAGAATGTTATGAAGAGTGATCAGATGAATTGCATAGTCCTTCTTTGCCATGAAAATGAACTTAATCCCCAAAAAAACCTTTCCACTGCATTGTTAAGAAGGCTTCGGGGGCGTCCAAGAAAGTCCAGCAAGTGCCAGGATCGTCTCCTAAAGAGGATTCAGCTGCGGGATCGGAGTGCCACCAGTGCAGAGCTTGCTCAGGAATGGCAGCAGGCAGATGTGAGCGCATCTGCACGCACAGTGAGGCGAAGACTTTTGGAAGATGGCCTGGTGTCAAGAAGGGCAGCAAAGAAGCCACTTCTCTCCAAAAAAAAAACATCAGGGACAGATTGATCTTCTGCAAAAAGTATGGCGGGTGGACTGCTGAGGACTGGGGCAAAGTCATATTCTCTGATGAAGCCTCTTTCCGATTGTTTGGGGCATCTGGAAAAAGGCTTGTCCGGAGAAGATAAGGTGAGCGCTACCATCAGTCCTGTGTCATGCCAACAGTAAAGCATCCTGAGACCATTCATGTGTGGGGTTGCTTCTCATCCAAGGGAGTGGCCTCACTCACAATTTTGCCCCAAAACACAGCCATGAATAAAGAATGGTACCAAAACACCCTCCAACAGCAACTTCTTCCAACAATCCAACAACAGTTTGGTGAAGAACAATGCATTTTCCAGCACGATGGAGCACCGTGCCATAAGGCAAAAGTGATAACTAAGTGGCTCGGGGACCAAAACGTTGAAATTTTGGGTCCATGGCCTGGAAACTCCCCAGATCTTAGTCCCATTGAGAACTTGTGGTCAATCCTCAAGAGGCGGGTGGACAAACAAAAACCCAGTAATTATGACAAACTCCAAGAAGTAATTATGAAAGAATGGGTTGCTATCAGTCAGGATTTGGCCCAGAAGTTGATTGAGAGCATGCCCAGTCGAATTACAGAGGTCCTGAAAAAGAAGGGCCAACACTGCAAATACTTCAGTACATCACAGAAACAACTGAAACAAAGATCTAAAAGCAGTTGAGCAGCAAACTTTGTGAAAACTAATATTTGTGTCATTCTCAAAACTTTTGGCCACGACTGTACATGTCGGTAAGTATTTAGCATCTTGCGAAAAAGTTCCCACAGGTGCGTTTTCGTCATGAGATCAGGTTGATTTTATCGATGTCCTTACTAGATTTCAGGGCCTTGAACGTAGTAGTTGCGCTGCTGTCTATGCTGGGTCAAAAGGCTCTCGGATTTTGTCAAAAATATCTCCATTTGTGTCCTAAGGATGAACGAAGGTCTTACGGGTTTGGAGCGATATGAGGGTGAGTAATTAATGACAGAATTAAAATTTTTGGGTGAACTTTAAGGGACAGATTTAACAGCTTGCGTCAGTGCAACAATCCGTTGGTGTTTAAAAACCACTGTAATGATTTATCAAAGATGTGCTTTGAAAAATTAGCATTCAAAATGCATGGACAGTCACTTATTGCATATGCATTTGTTTCCCTTTCTCTTTCAGGAACAAAATTTATGGGAGGAGAGTATTTAAATGAATTCACTAAGGCTTGTGGTAGTCATTTTACTGATATTTGTGCCATTATTTTCCCCACACACACCCACACACAAAATAAACCAGTTGCTAATTTGCCCTACTCTTGGTAGATCGCATTGGTCATTATGGAAATGATCTGGTTGCGTTTGTGTTCTTTATTGTGTGTACTGTCAATAGATCAGCCACAGAACTTTCCACTCCCATCAATGCTTTCATGGAATTGCACTCTCACACTAATTTGCCATAAAGCGTGAACATCTTGGCTACAAAAAAGAAAATAAGTTCAAATACAATTAGTATGTTAAGTGGTTTAGGCTGAAATAATTGCAGAAATTTCTGGATAGCTACAATAGAGATATTACTGAATATGCACATAAGCTTTATACAATACAGAATATGCACATTAATCTTCATTCAGTTTTGGTTTCTTTATATTATTCCTTGAACAAAACCTCTTTCATCTTTGTGGGTATTATCCTGTCTGTGAGTCACCACATTAGTAGCATATAAGCCAGTTGCTGAGCCAGTGTAGAAATGACAAAAAAAAAAAAAAATGCTTATATTCTCTCTCCACAAGCAATGACAGCGCTTCTGTAAAACACAGAGCCGCACTTCAAGATGAAAGCTGTGATGCATCTATCTTTAACTCCAGGCCCATTCATCATAATCCCAATATCCCACCAGATCCATTCCTCCACTGTGACGGATTCAGCAGGCCACTGCACTAACATCTTGAGGAGAAGTAACACTGACCCTGAAATCATGTACGGCTCTTGTCTGGCCAGCGTTTGACCCCCACAGTCTTCTGTGAGTGACAGGATGACAGAGGCTTTAGAGTCTGCCCCAGTGACACGAGTTATATGTCTTCTCACAGGATCCTTGTCACAATAATAACCCTTACCTCAGCCATAATAGCAGATTTAGTTTTTACAAGCAAGAAATATTGATTTAATCTCATCAAAACAGAAAGAATAGAGAAGAAAGACAAACAAATAAAAGCAATTTGGATAGTTGTCACGCTTATTTTATTAAATCCTCTAAGCTATTTTCTTTTTGTTTAGTTCTGTAGTAGTGATGATTTTTCAGCGTTTTTTCAGCAAGTGACAAGTGTCTTTATGAGTAAGTAATTTGAATCATTCACTGATTAATTTATGGATGAAACTAAGGAATGTCTTTATAAGTGAGTCATTAAATAACTCACTTAAGTGATTAATTAGAAAACACTGAATCATTCAGGAATGAAACAAGGAACTCTCTTTATACAAGAGTCACTGAATCATTGACTCAAGTGATTCATTCTAAAACACTGAACTATGCGGGTAGAAAAGAAGTTACTGATGTCAAATTAATCTTTAAAAAACATTTGGAACTTTTTCGCAAGAGGCAAAATATGTACTGCCATGTATGTTTTGTGATATATTCAATGTGAACTCCCCACTGAGTGGGACTAAATGAGTGTTCTTTTGAACGTACATATGGCTGCATTTGCACTGCATTTGCGACTTAATATGTCCGTTGAGTGTTGCAATAACACTAAGATTCTGTGACATTTTAAAATAACAAAAGCAAATGTGAGGTAAAAACACAATTGCAAACATGCCGTTTTAGCTTGTTTTTCGATCTCTCATCTTTCAGCTCTTTCATAGTAAGTCTTTTTGATTCTTTTCTATTCTAGTCTATTTGTACCCAAGGATTCTGCATTCCTAAATCCGATTCTGTGCCGGCTGAGCTACCGAGTAAACGTGTTATGTTCGGAAAGCAAAACATATGGAGCTGTAATCATAACTGTGTACTAAAACAATTGCAAGTGCTCACTGTTTTACCCCCTCTAGTGTTCATTTCTGTTGAAAACGGCAGTGATATGTACTTTTTTGTACGTATTTTGCATCTTGCGAACAGTTCCCACAGGTATGTTTTCGTTATGAGATCAGGTAGGAAGGACTCTTTACTATCCAATCAGGACATGGAAGAGGATTTGTGAGTGGCAATAAAGCACTGGTATGGTATGGAATGTCTGGGTTATATTTATACTACAAACATGCATGCTATATATAATTTTTTTTTATTCAAAAGATGTACCTACTCAAAGAATATGCGATTTCAGAAACAGCCAATGTCTCTATAAATGAGTCAATGAATGATTCACATAAGTGATTCATTCAAATTGTGGATCAATTCAGGAATAAAACACCAGTTCTGTGTGTTTCTAGGAGATGCACAACAGTGATTCCATTTCGTTTGGATCTTTTCTCACTGACTGAGCAAAAACAGACAGTCACTGCTGATATTGTGTCTAAAATGTAAATAAATTAATGTTAACTTCTTGTTTATTGAACTGTTGTGTAAAAGCAATATCAGACCCGCAATTGTACAGCTGGTGTCAGTGCCCTCATCTCTGCCAATTTGGCTCCACGGCATGGGAGTGTCATGGATTTCTGTGGGTTTTAAATCAAAGATATTTTGCCTTACTGTGTTGAGATCGATCTGTGAATAGTGTGATTTAATCAGCTGTGTTATAGTCTTACTTTGGACTGAAGTTGAATCAGAAATGTAGTTGTTCAGAGAGCTGTAAGTTCAGCAGTAAGCTGAAAAAATTCATCTATCTTCTCTCTCTGCCATGTTTTCCCAGGTGAAGCAGACAGGGTTTTTTCTCTATTTCTCATACGTCTCCTCCAAAATTTTCTCTTTTAGATTTTGCCTGTGCTGTTAAATAGTTAATCATGTGGGTGGGTGTTGACAGAGATGAGAGCAATGTGGCTTGTCCACTGGAGATGTTCTGTCAGCGAACACTTGAAAGCCAGATCTATCCTACAGCACAAAAGAGATATCCAACATCCACAAGTGTGTTTGTCGATGTGTGTGTAGAATCGCACTTACTAAACTTCAGGATCATGTCTCTTAAAGGGAAAGTTCACCCTAAAATATAATTTTTGTCATCATTTATTTCCAGCCCTGATATTATATGAAAACAAAAGAACTGTAATCTTTGGGTAAACTATTCCTTTAACCAGAGCATAATATATGCGTATTGTCACATCAGTATTTACTTTGACAGGAAGCCGATTAACAGTTACAAAACCTCTCACACAGTAGCGATACTCCAATATAAATGAAGCTTCCTGTTTACAGACGTCAAGCTGAAATCAGGGCTCCAGTAGTCCTTTTTTTTCCCAGCATTTGCATAATTCATCTCTGACTGCCTTTTGTCTTTGCCGAGTGTTGTGTCGGCCGCTTTGTACTGCCAGACTCTGAGCTGGTTTGTGCCGTTTCCTAGCCTCTCATTCTCTCATCTCTTGTTTGTGATATTAGTGCTACAAGCCAAGCAGAATCCCGCCTGTGAAGACACATGAACATTTTGTCAAGACTAAAGGTCTGGGAGCCAGAAGTTTACAGCCTTTATTGTTTGTGACTTGGAGAGCTGACGTCTCTACTTGAGAGCACATGGGGGAAAGAGAAAGAGGAACAAAGAGCCAGGGAGAGAGGATTACACACAAACAGTACCATACAGTAGGAAACAGTATGAGAGACAGCGTCGTGCAGAGCGACGGGGAGAGAGAGACTTTTAAGGTGCAAAGATGAAGCTGAAATTTCTTCTCGTATTGTGAGGGCTGTTGACTCTTTATGATTCTGTAAGCTGCTGTTTCTGTGATTGGTAAGAGAGAGAGAGAGAGAGAGAGAGAGAGAGAGAGAGAGAGAGAGAGAGAGAGAGAGAGAGAGAGAGAGAGAGAGAGAATGTCTTTTGGCCTCTTTATTGAGTCGGTGAGAGAAACTCATTACCATTCATCAAATCAAATGAGACTCTCACTCCCATGAGTGATAAATTCACCTCATCTCTGCATCATCACACTATCAAAATACACAGAAAAAATATCTGTCACAACTGTTCTGCTCTTTATGTGACTCACTGAGCCAATTTAAACACATTATGATGGATATATTATTGCTTGAAATCTTTAAATTGTTACAATTCTAGTATTTAACCTGTGAGATATCTTTTAAACAGACTGTGTTTTTTGACAGATTTTTTGAAGAATAGCGGGGAGTTTAACTGTTCAGGACAAACAATGGACTCATGAACAACTATCACTAAACAAAAAACACAGCGGTGGATCATTCAAGAAACAACACAGTATTAAGAAGTTCATGTAAACTTTTGAACAGGGTAATTTTTTATAAATTCAGGTATTATTTTCTCTTGTGAACAATATATAAACAACTTTTACGTGAACTATCTTATTCAGGTCAGTACTAAATAAAATTAACATGCATTTTTTATGATCCTACTATCACTAAAAAACAGCTGTGATTTTGCTGTGTATAGTATTAAAAATCAAATGTATGTAAACTTTTAAATGGGGTAATTTTTATAATTCAACTATTATTTTCTCTTGTGGACTATATGAAAATGTTTTTTTATGTGAAATATCTTGTTCAGGTCAGTACAAAATAAAAAAATGTGCATTTTGTATGAGCCCTCTTATTTCGGTAAATTAATTCACATTTGGCAGATTCTGCAAAGTGTACGTAAACTTTTGACTTTAACTGTGTAACCTCACTTTGAATCTATTATTAAAGGCTTATCAAGATTATTCATTAGTCTCTATTCCTGTCTAAAGCATTAAAAGTGTTATGATTAGTGACATTGTGAGGCTGTACTTCAGTCAGTGAATTATGAACAGACTGAACAATACAAACAAAAGTAAAAAAAAAAACACTTTTAAGAAAGACATTGAGAAGACAGAGCTTGATCAGAGAAAAACATAATGAATATACTGACTACATATATATATATATATATATATATATATATTAGGGGTGGGCATAGATTAATTTTTTTAATCTAGATTAATCTAGATTAATTTTTGGAATTAATCTAGATTAATCTAGATTAAAATGGCTAATTTGAATTCTGCTGAAGGCATTCAGAATATGTGTGCTACCCAAATAATGACTAAACATGTTACACCGTACTTTTATTTTGACAGGTTGCCGTGAAGTTTCTGTGTATTCAGTATGACATGATGCGAGTTTTCTCAAATGAAACGGTATAAGTGACACTCACAGCAGTTTTGGAGATGCAATGTGAGATGCAAATGCCAAAAATTATCGGGAGCGTCACGTGTGTTTCAGTATGCGTGTAGTAAAAGCGCGTCTCCACCATTCATAGTATGAATTTCATACATACAGCTAGGCAAACGGAACATACCGGATTCATATTAAAACGGTCTTTTTGCATTTCAGTTTTCACAGACACTAGTCCATATCGCGATTTGAATTAAGTGACAGACCATATTTGATTTATGAATCCAAAAAACGACGAATTTACGTGGCATTTCGCGCTATAGTAGATTCGGTTTTTATGAATGAAGGACGACGCGATCCCGTCTGTGTTTTGGCGGAGGAGACATAAACGCGCGACCATATTCTATAGTCTTTGGTATACATCCGCGTTAAACTATCAAGGTGAAAGTCATCATAGCTTGCGTAGTTTAGACCCAGCTCCCAACCCAATTTTGAGAATAGATTAACGGCGATATTTTTTTTATCGCCCGATAAAAGTCTCACGTTAACGCAGCACGTTAACGCCGATAACGGCCCACCACTAATATATATATATATATGTGTGTGTGTGTGTGTGTTAGAAAAATAAAGAGCTTTTCAGGTTTTGCCCTTGCATTTTTTTCCCTCACACTAAGACACGTGTGTCCTTTGAGACCTATGAGGTCAGCTGTATGCTTCTTTTCACTGGATGCTCACAGAGGTGGACAGAGGCTCATTAAGGCTCTTTTTTTCTCCCGGATTCACCTGCAACCCTCTGCCAACCCATTGCCACGGGAACTGCTCAGACAATTGTGCTGAGGTCACCCACGTTGCCTTGGACAGGCTCAAACACAATACCTGTGTTCCTCCAAACACCTACTATTAGCCTGATGTCACTGCAATACAATTACCAGATCAGTCATTAGATCATGTATGCAACCTTTCACTTTGGCCTTATTTTTTTACAAGTATGTGCAGGACAAAATGACAATGATCTTGTATATTAAGATCATTAATTTGTTCAATTAGTGTTTTAAAAATGTCCTGTCAATCTGACCCTGCTGCCAATATTAGATCACTAAACTATTACTATTAATTCAATAATCAACTGAGAGGCTTGTCAAGTTCATCAACCTTTTAGAGGTTTCTCTTCTCAGCACCTGCTCCCCACATGAAAGTGTTGGGCTGAGCCGCTCTGAACAGGACTGGGAGCGGATCCATCATGTAGAGATGCTCGGTTTCCCAGTCTGGATTACACCGCATGAGAACAGACAACTTAATGAAAAGAGAAGATTAAAAGAAAGTGAGCGAGGGAGATGGGGAATGACACAGATGGAATTGGTGAGAATGAGAGAGAGAGAGAGAAAATAACATCTCTGTCTTCATTATGGAAGTAGATTCCACTCGACGTCTGGCTGAAAAATAACCTCCTCGTTCCAAACATCCAGTATACTAGACACATTTTTTTTTTGCTCTGTAGCAATTGTTGGGTTGTCAGGCCAACTTCTGAGTGCATATATATATCAGGGGCATTTCCTCAGAAGAGGCAAGGGAAGCAGTGTCTCCTCAAAAATTGGATGAGAAAAAAATTCAAAGTAGAAAAATAAAACAAAGCCAATATTACAAAATATAACATTAAAAGTGTATAAATCACTAGTTTTTCTAAGGAAACACTGTCACCAGCGAGAAAAGTTACAGTGGGAATTTGCGTTTTTCTCATTATCCCCTGAGCCCATTAAGTTTTAACAGACCCCCTAAAGCATATGGTAGGTTTAGTGGGGGGTAATTGAGAATGAATGGGGGAAAGTCACGTGAGAGGAGGCAATGCCTCCACTGGGATATGATTGGATATGACTGGTTATGATCAGCTGTGATTAGTTCATGCGATATATCCTCCTCTTGTGTGCGTTTCGTGTTCACAAATCAGTCTGAAAGAACAATATAATGGCAGTAATGGGAAGACTGATTTTAAAAAGTAAGTAAAAAAGTCACACACTTAGATATAACCACTTTGTTGCATTAAAAAAAGACTTAAAATGGCATGAAAACATGAGTCTTTAGTGAGTAATCAGTTTGGTGAATTTTTAATTAAATCTCTGTGTCTGTGACCTATATTCAGGGCTTTGATGACTGACAAAAAATTCAAAAATAGTTAAAAGTTAACTACTGAATAGAATAGCTGAATGTAAGTTCACAAATAAAATATATTGTTTAAACTATGCCTTGAGTTCATTTTTTGGAATAAGTCTAAAATGTCTAAAAACATTAACTTGATGAGATTAATATTTGGCTTCAATAAATAGAATATTGATTACATTGTTCATGTAAAAATATAAAATAAAATATTTTTTTTTGATAAGTGCTGTTTAACCAAGAAAATGTGACTGATACATGAATTTACATTTGATTAAAAAAATACTTTGAGGACTTTGCCTCCTCATGTCAGAACACCACTTCAATAAAATGTGAGCTGCTCCAAAAATAATTATATGAATTAAATAGACATGTTTTTGACTGCTTTAATCACAAATTTTATTATTTTATTATTATCTATCTGATAAACCTAAATAATATATATATATTATTATATATTATTATATAAATTATTCATACCCCTGGCCAGCAGGTTTTCAAACAAAAAGTTTTTTTTTTACCGGAAATGATACAGGCTTCTCCCAAAAGATAATAAGAGGATGTACAAGAGGCAACATTGTGGAAAAAAAAAAAATATTTATTTCTCAGCTTTTATTTACATTTGAACAAAACGTGGCATGTCCAAAATTATTCATACCCTTTGCAAACTGTCACAGTCTATCCAAAGTTCTATACCATTCCAAATAGTCCAAGCTGTTCTAAAGCATCCAAATTACCCTGATTCATTGGGAACAGCTGTTTTAATCAACTCAACAGGTGAAAAACAGAAGCTCTCTGCTGTTGTTTGGGGACAGTCATGGCTAGGACAAAGCAGCTCACTGAGAACCTGCGGCTGCGCATTGTCAGGAAAGGGCTATAAGACCATATCTAAATGTTTTGAAGTTCCAGTGGCTACAGTGCAAAGTATTATTTAAAAATACAAGACGTTCCGCACTGTGAAATATTAAAAAAAAAAAAAAAATGGTAAAAGAATCACCATTAAGGCCATCCTGATGAATCTGGGCTCTGCTGGTGGCAACATCTCAAGGCAGACAGTCCAACGGACACTGCACACCATTGGGTTCCACGGACGCAGACCAAGGAGGACACCACTTCTTCAGATAAGGCAAATGCTCATCTGGAACTGTGGAGGGAGCTAAAGATCAGGGTGATGGCTAGGAGACCCTCCAACCTGAGAGAGTTGGAGTCCATCGCTAAAGATGAATGGGCAAAAATACCAGCGGAGACATGCTAAAAGCTGGTTAGCAATTATAGGAAGCGTTTGATTGCTGTAATAGCCAATAAAGGCTTTTCTATTGATTATTGAAAAGGGTATAAATAATTTTGGACATGCCACTTTTTGTTCAAATGTAAATAAAAGATGAGTAATACTTTTCCCCACAATGATGCCTCTTGTACATCGTCTTATTATCTTCTGGGAGACGTCTGTGTCATTTCTAATCAAAAAAAAAAAAAAAACTTGCTGGTTGAATAAAAATAACATTAAGTCAGAATTTGCCAGGGGTATGAATAATTTCGGGCTTGACTGTATATATATATATATATCAGAGGTCGCATTCATTGACAGAATTTTTTTTAGAAATGACAGAAAAATCTGAAGGCCGTCCGTCACTTTGACAGATTACACTGAGGATGACCTATTATAATTTGTAGCTGTAATTCCCACTCCTGTCCAGTTTGTGGCGAGTGCGCTCCAGTGTGGCAGCAGAGAACTGAATCCAGAACAAAAACGAAACTGTACATGCTACTACAAAGAAGCTACAATGATCTATCACGCCACATTATAGAGCGCCAAAACGGTATTTATTGACCTACTATTAGCCTGATATATCGACATAATTTGAAATTTAAGACTTGAGACAGGATGTGGTGTTGAACATGAAAAGTTAAGCAGTCTCATCTGTTTATCTGTTCTCTTCAAAATAAATGCCTAGATTATAAATCTATATTGTCCTGAAAATGTGAACAAACATAAATGCAATTAAATGTGGTATTAAAATATGAAAATTAAAATGACGGGTAACAATGGATTATGACGGAATTTTTACGACCCTGTCCGTTGACGGGCAATGTTAAAGTCTAACGCAACCTCTGATATATATATATATATATATTTAAACATTAGATATTATATTGCTTCCCTTATCAAATTAATGAATGTAATACAGCATATAAAATCTTTCACAATTAACATATTCTGTAATTTCTATCTTGGGACTTGGCAAAGAAAAAAAGAAAAAAACTAAAGAATGAAAAAAGAAAGAAAGAGAGAAAATGAAAGAAAAAAGAGGCATGGAGAGCAAAGAGTGGAAAGATGAAACCGCAGGAAGAGAGTCATGTGACATGCAGAGTGCCTCTATGCAGGCTTTAGAGAGCCCCGAGGAAAAGGCATCATTTTAAGAAGAGATCAGAGTGGAGAAATGCATATTCATGCTGACGGACAGCAGGATGTGTGTGTGTGTGTGTGTGTGTGTGTGTGTGTGTGTGTGTGTGTGTGTGTGTGTGTGTGTGTGTGTGTGTGCGTGTGTGTGTGTGTGTGTGTGTGTGTGTGTGTGTGTGTGTGTGTGTGTGTGTGTGAATGTGAAATCATTAGCTCTCTGTGTTTCCTGCCAGAGGCAATGGTCATGTTCAACTCACACACTCACTAATATTCAGGCTAGAAGATTGAGATTGTTTGGCGTGCGATAGACCCGGCAGCCCTGCTAATGACCACATCCACGTCGCAAAGCACTTCCACTGCCCTGCAAGCATGTGCATATGAGTGCTTGTGCATCAGATGGAGAGATGAAAGAGAACTAGAGACAGAAGCAATAATTCATTAGCTCTGACGGGTGTGTTGATGTTTGTGTGTTGTTGTGCGATCTAATGATCTCTGAGATATTTGTATGTGTTTGTGTTAAAGTATCTTGGCCATGTTCCATATCAGTGTCTCCAATTCCAAAACACAGCAGGATCCATCATTCAGTTGCTCGCACTCTCTGTCCATCTGTCTGTCTCACTCATCTCGCTTTCTGTCCACTTATCTTCTCCTTTCAAATATTTTTAGTTGCGCATCATGATTTCTGTCTGGTTTTTTGGAGTAGCTGATACTCCCAGACTACAAAATGGGCTCTGCTCTTTCACAGATATGTGTGTGACCTCTATGAGAAAAAAATTAGTCTTCTTATTTATTTTCTTATCACAATGCATAGGTCAGGATTTTGGTGGGTTACCTTCGTATGGCATAATCACATTATTATACAGGCAAAAATCTCCTTTGAAAACTATTCACAAATACAAACAAACAGCTGTATATATTATGGAAAAAAATCCTAAGACCAAGCAACTGGTTCAATAATTGCTTTCATAATTGTACCTAAACTAAGCAGGAAATTAAGTATTTGCCATATCATATAGTGTAAATTTTATCACCAGTGATCGATCTGTGTTATTTTAACTGTGCATTTATTTCATGTGAAACACATGAATACTATTTTTGAACAAGGCGACAACCAAGATAAAAAAAGATCATTGAAAAAATAATTGAGAAAATCATTGTATTGCATGCCAGATTTCCTCATAACATGGCAGGCCATGCTGTTAAAATTATCTTAACGTATTTCATGTCTTATTTATTGAGGAAGTAACTACTACTCACCCGCTTTACGTCTTTCCCAAATGTCTCACTGTAGCTGGTCCCCAGGATCTCAAACTGGACATGAGAATTTGCTCCATTGCTTCGGAAGTCCATTAAACCAGTGAGCCCAGAAATCCGCCCCTAAAAAAGAATGACAAATATAACTTCTGTTCAGTAAGAAATACATCATTCAAGGCAGAATAGTTTTATTGAACGCTACTGAACTTTAGTACGGTGAATTGTACAAAATTGAACCAGATCGAATTAAGCGTAAGTGAGATGAATTGTGAAGTAACTTTAGACCTTTTGGATTGTGTCTAGCATGGACCAGCCTCCGTTCCAGGGTTTAGTTGACTTCCTCATGCAGTTCAGACTGGCCATGCTGTGCCACTTCCTGTCCTCCAACTTCCGGTAGAAGGCATTGGCCAACATCAGCACACTGTCATACAGATACAGGCTAGACACCTAGAGACATATACAAAATGTATGTTGAGACATTCTGGTTAATTATTCTGATGTTTAAATTGCATACCAATGTAAACTGTGAAATTCCGCCACCTACTAAACTGGAGTGTGAAGTGCTGAAGTGCAAAGGAAAGAACAGATAAATTTACTACACAGTTGTTTAATTTTCAGACCTGATCTAATTACATAACTTCTGCAAATGATAAGAGTTATACAGGGTTGGAAAAACATAAGGGTGAGTAAATGATGACAGCTGTTGAAATTTGCAGTGAACATTTCCCGTATTCTATTAGTATTTCTAAAGATCATAAATATGCACAGTCATAAGGTTTGGCTATTGCTCCACATGGGTTTCATGATAACAGAAATGGAATGTGAACGCACAATTTACACAATTCAAAGAGCACAAAAATCTGGCTAAATCTCCTATGACATCTTGGCGTGTTAAATATCATCAAGGCGAAGAAAAGAACAGAACACTGCAGACAACAGGTGTCTAGGTGCGGCAATTATCTCTGTTTTTTCATGTTAATGGAGTAAATATTTTTACAGGGCTTTTTCCTATAGAACTCTGAAGTAGGAGCTAATTTAATTTCCCCCAAATGGAGCTTCTAGAACTAAGTATGCTCCTGGCTCTTGTGGTGCATACACACCAAAAAGAATGAACTTCCGCCAATAATTCTAGTAACTATGAGAATGTTCCTCTGGTAAGAAAGCTAATAATGTATTAAAAGATTAGTTGATTCCTGAATTAAAATTTCCTGTTAATTTACTCACCCCCATATCATCCAAGATGTTCATGTCTTTCTTTTTTCAGTCAAAAAGACATTAAGGTTTTTGAGAAAAACATTCCAAGATTTTTCTCCATATAGTGGACTTCAAAGGGGATCAGTGGGTTGAAAGTACAAATTGCAGGTTGCATGCAGCTTTTAAGTGCTCTACATGATCCCAGCAGAGGAATAAAGGTCTTATCTAGCAAAACGATCAGTCCTTTTCTACATATATTGCTCAATATTCTCAGTTTGGACTATAGCTCTGCGAACACAACTTCAAACTTCAAGTAATCATGTTAGAAAATTCATGTTATAGTTCTTTGTGTGTTCAAAAAGGTAGGGTAGGGGAAAAAAAAAAAACCCTTCAAAATTGTCCAACATCGTTGTTTTACCTTTTTTTGTAAAAGACAATTTACTTTCTTTTCACGTTCGTGTTGTAAACACTGGGTTGGTACTTCTGCCTACATCACACATGACCTTTCCAATGTGAATACGCAATGCGTGAAGTTGAGCTAGTGGAAGACAAGCATTTGAGTTACAAAATTTTTAGAAAATGACCAATCGTTTTGCTAGATAAGACCCTTATTCCTCGGGTGGGATTGTGGAGCCTTTTGAAGCTGCATTGATACTGCAGTTCGGATCTTCAACCCGTTGAATGCCATTGAAGTCCACTATGGAGAAAAATCCTGGAATGCTTTCCTCAAAATCCTTAATTTCATTTTGACTGAAAAGGAAAGACATAAACATTTTGGATGACATTGGGGTGAGTAAATTATCAGGAAACTTTTATTCTGGAGTGAACTAATCCTTTAAGCACAATCCAGTCAGCACATATATAGTTTGTACAATGCAAATCCTTTGACTTTGATGTGAATGGTGCATTATAATGGGTTTCTGAAAGTGACACTTCATCATGAAACCAAAAGTACAAGTATCCTCTGACTAATGAAAGGTTCTGTTGTACTTTCGCAAATCCACTTCTACTACTTGATTGCAAATTAAAATGACTCCTTTCACAACCCCAAAACCAATCTTGTGCACTGCTGTCTGTCAAACGCTCTGTCAGTTTTTTCAAATGTGTAGGTGGCCTAAGCCTAAAACATTTTAAAGAAATGGCTGAATAGGGCTGTGCGACCAAGCCTCGTACTAAAATTGTTCTCGAACTTTGTGAAAGACAGATTGAGTATGTGAATTTGTCTGCTGACTCCCTCTTTGAGACAGAGAGCAAGAGGAAAAGAAAGAGTGCTGCAGGAGATTTTTTTGCATGGCTCTGCTCCTATAGAGAGCAGCTGTCGTGCTGAGAGACACCTGGAGAGAGAAAAGACACCCTGAACGACAGCGCTGTTATCGTCAAGGAGACGACAGTCTGGGGGGCGCACGGCCAAACTCAATGTCCCCTCAGACATGTGATCCTAACAAAACAACACACTTATGAGCAGATCAATGCGGGGGGAGAGAGAGAAAATGAAGGAGTGACAGAGAGGAAAGAATGTAAGTGAGGGAATAAAAAACGTCATTTTACAATGAAGATTACATCTTCATCCACTCTCTTTAATAGCTGTCTACAAAAAAGATGAGAGAGCTTCACTCCTGCTGGAGTCAAGACTGCACACAAGAGCAATAAAACAACCCCTTTTTTTCCAAAACCTTTACCATTTTCAAGCACAGGAAGGAAGGCAAACAGGAATGAATGCACCTGCCATCTTTTCATCCAGTTTGTATTCCTGCTTGACAACTGGCCAGTATAATACAGAATTATACTGCATTTAAATGAAAATAGAAGTCCACTATATGGAGAGAAATCCTGAAATGTTTTCCTGATCCTGAAAAAAACCCCCATAATTTCCTTACAGCTAAAGAAAGAAAGACATGAACATCTTGGATGACAAGGGGGTAAGTACATTATAAATTTTTGTTCTGGAAGTGAACTTCTCCTTTAAGTCGTTTTAGCTCCTATATTGCCAACAATTAACTTGTTTTGTGAATCTGGGTAAAGCTATGACTTAGTTTAGGGACCACTTCTCATTATTAACTAACAATTACCTAAGACTTTTGGCTCAAACTTGCCTTGCTGCTTATTAAAAGTTGTTAAGTTAAAGTAAGAGACCTAAAATATGGTCCTGCAGAATAAAGCATTATTATATTTTTTAAGTACTAATAAACAGCCAATATGCTAGTAATATGCATGCTAATAAGCAACTAGTTAATAATGAGAATTAAAAAAATGTTCTTCATAGTGCATTTGTCTAAATACAAAGTAGGTAAGATTTTAACCCAGTTCATGTTGAGATATTTACGTACAGTCTGTTGTGGTTGCATTATCTAATGTTAAAAAGTCCGTAGGCCGAAGACAAACTGATATATATGTAATGATACATGACACAATTTAAAAAATTGTTTAGTTTCACAACAGATGCAATGAAGTTATAAGCCAAAATCAAAGCAATTGCATCTCAAAAGCATTCTTAGCACTTAATTCAGCCAAGCAGAATAGTATACACAGACATAGCTACAGGCGTACAGCTGTGACTATGTTTCATTTCAGTTTACTACATGGTCAGCTTGCCACCAATGGTTTACTAAAACCTTAAGTGCCATATGTTGTATAAAGAAATGGAGAGCATTTCATATTTGCTCTGCTGAAGCTGGCAACCATATCAACAGCCCTTCTCACACTGTGGTCATGGTCGTCTGGGTTTATAGCTGAGGCACGATCTGTTTGCTCTTGTAAGATATATGCGAAAGCAGAAAATGCTAATGTGCCTGTGACATAAGATCACATGGTTTCGACCTCTGAGGCTCTTCATTCGTCCTCTAAGTGCTGAAGCGACTGCAGAACGCCCTGCCAGATGTCCGATTAGTCAGACATACAGTATCCTTGACATGGATTCATGGCTTCGAAAGCCTTGTAAGTCTGTGGATATATAAGCCAAAGCATTTTCTGCCTGCAAGTGTGACAAAATATGCTATCTTTTTTTAACCGATATAAAGCAAAGACTCACATGGTTACTAAGTAACAGACAACATGAATTGGTGGCTTTAAAGTACTTCCCTGTGTGCTTCTGTATGACTGTGAGCTAGATGAAACAATTCCTAACACAGTGTAGAATGACTTGTTTTAAAATCTGTGTGTTCCTCACTGAGAACTGCTGATACCACAGTGATAAGAATGTGCTTGTTCAATTTATTGAAAACTGACTTTCAATAAAGGCCACTAAGAGGTCTATAAGAAAGCTATCTGCTAGCATTTACACTTATCTCAATGCCAGCTGCTCAGCTGGCACAGGCACACAGAAGTACATGATTTTAAATCAGCTCACTTTCTCATGGGCTTTTTGATTTTCTTGCCCTTTTTAGATATCATGTCACTAAACACTCTGAAGATGAAGAAAAATAACAAAGAATGAAACGGAATTGGCGCTGATAGCCTTGAAGGCAATGCTGTGTTCTACACTATCCTATCATAAAAAAGGCCAAAAAAAGATAATTAAATAAAATCTTCAAACAAAGATTTTATAATATTTATATATTTTTTTTATTTTTATTATTTTATATAAAATACACTACCATTTCCAAAGATTTTTTAAAAATGTCTTAAGTCTCTTATGCTTACCAAAGCTGCGATTTTTTTTTAAATAATACAGTAAAAACTTTGATATTATGAAATGTTATTACAATTTAAATATATATTTTTTATTTTAATATATTTTAAAATGTATTTTTAGCAGTCATTTCTCTAGTCTTTAGTGTCACATGAGCTGTGAGAAATAATTTTAATATGTGGATGCTCAAGGAACATTTCTTATTATTAAAAATGTTGAAAACAGTTGTACTTCTGATTGTTTTTTGTAGAAACGGTGATTATTTTTTTTGGGATCCTTTACTGTCACTATTTATGAATTTAATGTGTCCTTGCTGAGAAAAAGTATTAATTTCTTAAAAACAACAACAAAAACTTCCAAACTTTGAAATGTAAGTGTATATATTAAAGTATTTTAAACTTTTACAATTTTACAGAATTTACAGCTACTTTTGAAAGGCTGTGAATGAAAGAACAAGAAAAAAAATGAGGCCTACATGAGACTTATACATTGGAGATCAAAATGAGTGAACAACCTACAATTTTCTAAATTTAAAAAGTGACTGCTTAGTCCTATTTAAAATGATCCTAACAGGGGTAGAAGGGCAGTTTTTTTAAGCATATTTAATACATTTATTTTATTTTAAAGCATAGTCTAAAAAACTTAAATGAGATATTTGAAAAAGAACTTTAAAAATTAGAGAATACTTTCAGAGACCTCCAAGTTATTGGTGTTAATCTGGCACCTGGTGCTAAGTTCCTTAATTATATGACAAACCCTATTCAACTGGCGGCATTCCTCTAAATTCCACTTACATTGAAAGATGGTGGGCTGCTCTAAAGTGACTGAAACCCTGAAAATGAAGGCCAAAGGGATGACCATTTCAGCCACTGCAAGAGAAACTGGTCATTCCAAATCTGTGATTTCTTGAACATTGCAGGTTTACAATGACACTAATCCATTCAGGTCCACCTAAAAGGCTGGTCATCCATGTAAGACAAATGCATGAGAAGACAGGATAATGCAGAGACTCTCAATGGGGAATCGGTTCAACACTGCAGCTAGAATTGCTTGGCATTTCTGACAGCTGTAACCCTCCACAATTTTAGCTGTATCTTCTTTCATAATTTTGATCACTTTGTTTTCCACAATTTTTTGTTCTCTGGATATTTTGTAAAAAAATGTTAGCAGAACAGTGGTATACCCACAGCTAATATTCCTTCCAATTTTTATTTATAGATTGTTCTTGAATTTTGATCTCGACTATATAAGAACTGGACTGGCATCCCAGTCTAAATTCCTTCCCTACACTCCGTCTTACACGTTTATATCATTTCTTAGCACTGTATTTGCTTGTAGAAAAAAACCAAAAAAAAAACAATTCATAACAAAACAATTGCCACTATATGATTGAAAGCAGCCAGTTAATATGCTACTAAACGTCTAGTTGTAAATATTTCGACTATGTAACAATTGTGATGACACAAGCTTTAAATCTGAATGAATAAAACAAAACAACAAAATTAGGACATCAATTAGACAGATAAAAGCAAGCCACCCACAGAGCTTTTATTCAGCATTGCATGAACTGTCAGCATGGCGCGTGGAGACCCGTGGCCCGAGGGCTCGGAATCACAATGCCGCAACCTCTTGAGTTAATTAAAACAGCCAATCTGCTACAGCACAGATTACATCTCTTACTCCCTTCAACTCAAACTGTATCGTTAGCACCAATGGAGGGGTGAGAGGTATCCTTGCGGCTCCTAACATCTTGCATATCTCTTTGTCCTTTCTGTAAAGAACTCATTTCTCCTTTTGTGGTGCTGCTTTGGCATTAGCTGGTACGTAACCCTCTTTCTTCATGAATTATTGAGACAGTGAGCCCCAAAGAAAAGACACATGGATTTGCCATCTGCTCTAAAAGAGGGAAAATGGATTCTAAGACCAAAACAAGGTTTTCATAGAGTCAGAAACAGATACAGAGTTTTAATGCTGTGTAAGGGAGGGGGACTGTTTTCACAATTACAGTGTACCGTCTGTGACTTAACAAGATAATATTTGTTAACGGGTAAAAGCATCAGGGCACAGGCGGCTAATCTGGATCAGTCGCGCATAACCTTGTTTTGAATTAAGGTTCTAGAGAAATTAAGTGATACAACAAAGAAAATAAACATGACAGTTACTGCAGTCATTATGCAGCCTTGCAGATACTTCTAAATTGCAAATTCGAAGCTATAATGAAAAGACAATTACAGATAAATTCAGACTTGAACTATTGGAGTAAATCTCACTAACACAGCGCAATGAACTCTTTTGCTGCGAGTAAGCAGCTGCCATGTATTTAATATGTGCTATGAATATAAAACAACCTTTAGCAAAAGGCCACAGGATTGAGATTTCTAGTTGTAAATTCTGCGTTTAGCAGCTCATCGCAAAATAATTCATCGTCTCGCACAGCTACACTGTAAACAAAATCTGTAGAAATTACAGTATTACTGGCAGCTGGTTGCCAGTAACTTACTGTAGATTTTAATTTATGCTATTTACTGGCAACAGTTTGTTCAAAGTTAGTTGAACATTAAACATTAACAAGTCTTTATCTTTACAGAATAAAACTAAAATAACAGCCTCATGCAAAGCATTCTGGGAACCAAAATCTGAAGGAAAAAAACAGAAAAAGGTTGATGAAGGTTTCTGGTTCCCAGAATGCTTTGCAGTAGGTTGTTATTTTATAGTTTTATTCTGTAAAGACAAAGACTTGTTAATGTTTAATGTTCATTTAACTTTGAACAAACTGTTGCCAGTAAATAACATAAATTAAAAATCTACAGTAAGTTACTGGCAACCAGCTGCAGAACTACAGCAAATTTTTTACAGTGTAGATATTCTTGGAAAGGAAAAGACCATCTGAAGCTACTGACAGAACTTTGTTTGGCTTTTGATGAGCCAGTTGCAGGTTTATCTGAAAACGTTATGAGACTGCACTGAAGTTGACCTGAACTGACCATGACCTGCAGATCTATTTCTGATGAATGAGTGTGAATTCATGGCGCTCTTAAAAATGTTGCTAAGATACTGTACCTACCTCTAGAGACTGCAGGTACCCTTCCTGTGGGTCGCAAAGCAGCGAGGAGATGCGATGATTGTTTCTCATGCAGCGGATGTTGGTATCCCTCCACAGGGGGAAGATCTGCCGGATCACTGTCATCCGGCCCAGAGCGCTGTGGACAAGCTCCATGATCTCCGTGTCACTAACCTCCTACATTCAGAGACAGACAAGTATAGTGTCAAAACATACATATTAAAACCTGCTGGCACAAAAAGCCACCAAACAAATACATTAAACCCTGCTCTGTTCCTGTGTAATAAAGAACACACTGCTGAAAAATAAGGTTAAACCAGCTGGTCTTAACTGGCATTACTTGGTCTCCCAAGCTGGTTGTTATCTGACCTACAAGTGCCTAATACCTCTGCAAAAACACCAAACAGAAATAAGACATAATAAATAAATAACAAGCTAGCATACCAGTATTACAATCAGCATGCATTGTGCATGTAACCATAGAGATCTGCTGACAGTTCTTCTTAACGTTTTTTGTAAAATCAGAAACAAAGAGGGGTTTTGAGTGAGACTATTTTATTATACATTATTATTTAACCATGTTAAGGCTGGAATACACTATATGAACACACTAAATATATAAAACACTAGGTATTACACACTCTTGGCTTTGTACAGTATATTTCATTAAACAAACACTAAACGACTGCGGATCACACACTACCAGACTTTTAAATAATGACTCCTTTCAGAAGTTTACATACACATGATTCTTAATACTGTGTTGTTACCTGAATGATCCACAGCTGTGCTTTTTTTTTTTTTTTTTTTTGAGTAATAATTGTTCATTTGTCCCTTGTTTTTCCTGAACAGTTAAACTGCCTGCTGTTCTTCATAGTTCATGTCATTTTTGTGTATTTGAACCCTTTCCAACAATGACTGTATGATTTTGGAATCCATTTTTCACACTGAAGACAACAGAGGGACTCATATGCAACTAATACAGAAGGTTTAAACACTGACTGATGCTTCAGAAGGAAGCTTGATGCTTCAAGTGAGTGAAAACTTTTGAACAGAATCAAGATGTGTACATTTTTCTTATTTTGCCTAATTATCTAATTATTTTTCATTTAGTAATGCCCCTCAGAGGTTACAGAAGATACACACGTTTCCCTCATCTTCCAATTCAAAACATTTTCATCTCCTCTTCTCGTCGTTTTTATCATGCATTCTCGTAATGCAATGTGTTTCCATCTGAAGCATCCGTGAGTGTTTGAACCTTCTGTAATAGTTGCATATGAGTCCCTCAGCTGTCCTCAGTGTAAAGAGATTGATCTCAAAATGGTACAGCTATTGTTGGAAAGGGTTCAAATACATAAAAATGCTGAAAAACAGTGGGCAGTTTTCAGGTCAGTAGTAAAAAAAGAAAACATGCATTTTGTAGAATCCCTCTTATTTTGGTAATATAATTAACATTTTGTAGATTCTGCAAGTTGTAAGTAAAGTTGTGATTATTCGAAAGCAATAAATGAGATATCAATGTAATAAAGAAACAAATTTCAAGAAAACACAGCCAAGGAGGAAAAAAAAAAACCAAGGAAATGCTAAAATGCACAAAAAGCAAATGCATAAATCTCTTGCTATTCAAAGCAGAAGTAAATATCAGCATTAAAAGATATCGATCAAATATCAGAAGTGCTTCAGCCTTACAAAGAAACAAAAGTAAGAAAATTAAGGCCTGTCTGTTTAAAATGCAAAGCATATAGTTGAGTTCATAGTCTTTGAGAGTGCAATTCATATATGCACACTGGAATAGCTAAAGCCTCAGGGAGTTAAGAACTAAACATATTCTCTCAATTACGTCCAGGAATGTGACGTACAACATATGGAGGGAAAAAAATGACAGCAATGATGGATTGGTCCCTCTGAGAATATGCTGCATGACAGTCAAAACACATCTAAAAATCTGCAATATTTAAACAGCTCCAAACTTAAAAAATCTTAAAAGAATATACACTAGAGCTGCACAATTAATCATTAAAAGATTGTGATCTCGATTCAACCCCCCTCACGATCTTAATCCAGCATTTATATGATTCAGCCAATTATATATATATTTATATTTCACAAAACTTTTGCTAGCCTAATTACTGCACAGACTGCTGAGAGCTGATGCAGTGACAGGTTCGCCATTCTCTCCAACATTACATAACCATTTAAACTTCATCTTCAGCGCACATTCTGTCAGATGCAATTCATGGCGCCTTTGTCTCAATGTACTGTACAACGCGGCATCCATTCACATCAAATGATAAATCAGCGGCAGAGATCCACTCATTTCCACTGGGGACACGCTTTTCAAAATCCCGTTGGTGTCCACCCACTTTCAAATGGTTTTGTTAAAGTAATCTCTGGTATTGTAGAATACACGCTCAGCGCCGCCGAGAGTTTCGCGCGATAGTTAAAACGAAACCAAAAGTAAAACCTGCACACGCATTCAAAAGCTACTTGCATTTAGAGAGCGACTCCCCAATGCGCGCAAATTAAGCTCCATAAAATATCTAGGCTGTTATTAGTATGTGGGCTATAATAAGTTGTGTAGTTGTGTAGATAGCTCTGTATCATGCTTGGAAAATTCAGTCGCTATTAGCACTTTGAATATTAAAAGAGTAGTACTTTGATCGCGCCAGATTTATGGACCAGCAGAGCAGTGGAACCATATCCATTAACCCCTTAACTGTTACTCCCATTTTTGAGACGTGAAAATGAAGAATTCAATCTTAAATCTTTATAATTCATGGACAAGAACATTTTGTAACATGATTTTGATGTACATTTTCCATGTTAATGCAATGTCTGATTTTAAAATGGCATTCCAAAGGATGAATTTTAAAATTTTAAGTTTTCATCTGATATATCACTTCTTATTATTTGTAATGTGTAATAGGGAAAAAGGCAACAAGAAAGTCTGTTTGCGAAAAAGGTCAGAACTCCTGTTATGAAGTAGATTTTTGAGGTGCTCTCTTGTCATAAATTAATCTATGAAACTTTTGTCATAAATTATTTTCCTACATAATTTGTAAAACAAAAAAGTGTCAAATATCTATTTAGGAGCCTTAGACCTTTCCAATGATATATAGTCATGATTAGATTAGGATTTATTTGTAAAATGGTGAAGTAAACTTGAGCATCCCACAGAGTGGACGGTGACGGCCATAAAATGTTGATAGGCTAGTGTTTCTAGCTAAGAATCTTTAAATCGCTTTACTCTGACATAATACCTTTATATGTTTATTTTTTTAATGTTTAATTTTTTTTTTGTTTACATTATTACATTATTTTTCATTACATTTCTTTAAATTTAAAGCAAAGTTTATTATGTCTTATTTCACTGCTATTTTACTGTTGTTCGCTAACCTAATGTGGTAAATCTTTAAAATAAAGCTCTCCAGAATTGTGAGAGAATCGTGATCTTTATTCTGAGCAAAAAAATCGTGATTCTCATTTTATTCAGAATCGTGCAGCTCTAATATACACCTGAGGTACAATAAATGTCCACATTTAAAATCTCTAAAATAGTAAAAAGTAGTAATAAAGTCCTCTGTGTTCAATTTAAGCATGTTTCTTCACCCTCATGCAAGTTTTAACAGCACTGTGTGCCAGTTTCTGGTTTTCTACTTTATGAGTGCTAGAAGCTATCTGGTGAGAAAGAGTTTAAACAAAACTGCAAAAAATGCTTTTCTTACTTAGAGTTTGTCTTGTTTCCAGCCAAAATATCTAAAAATTCTTAAATCAAGAAGGATTTTCTAGACAAGTAAAAAATATTTTATTGTTTTCTGAGAAAAAAAAAAAAGTCAAAATTAAGTGAGTTTTTTCTTAGAACAAGCAAACTAATCTGCCAATGGGGCAAGCAAACATACTTTATTTCAAACAGTAAACAAGATTATTTTTCTTACCCCACTGGCAGATGATTTTGCTTGTTTCAAGCAAAAACACTTAATTTTTTACAATATTTTTACTTGTCTAGAAAATCCTTCTCAATTTAAGAATTTTTAGATATTTTGGCTGGAAACAAGGCACACATTTTTACGTAAGAAAGTCAGACATAGTATAAATACAGTACCTTAAGGCTATTCACATGTAAGTAATTGCATTTAAGCTAAGTATAAATCACTACTCTACTAGTGAAGTAATAATTCACACAAAAATCAGTTGTCATTTACTCACTCTTTTGTCTTTTGAAACCTGTATGACTTGCCTTTTTCAGCACAATGAAATTGAATAGTGACCAAAAATGTCAAGCAAGATTATTAAAGCAATCTTTCCAATGAATGACAGCTTGCAGTATTTCTCATACCAAGCTGTCAGATGGGTTTAAAATACTAGATACATAAGGGTCAAATGAATGATGCTTGTAAAGTTGAATTTAATATGGAGAAGGCTTGATAGCCCTTGGTGTTCATTTACTTTTATTGTAAAGAAGAGAGCAGACGCTTGTTTTATTTTTGTGTGAACTATCAATTTAACCATATAATACAACTTACAGCATTTTTGATACAATACTGGCCATTATAAATTTCCTAATGAGTATGTTTCCTCTTGTAAAAATGAATGTTCAAAAGAACAGAATTTATTTGAAATAGAACACTGTAAATGTCTTCACTGTCACTTTTGACCAATTTAGCACATCCTTACTCAAAAAAAGAATTAATTTCTTTTAGAAATGTAATTCTGCACTACAGGAGGCCTAAATACTGTCTCTATTTTCTAAGAAACCATGCAGGAGTTATAAATTAGCTTTTGACTCACTGACCTTTATAAATGGAGTACATTCGGGTCTTACAGTGACTTTGATCTTACAAAATATCTTTCTATATTCTTGGCAGCAGTCTAACCGTTGGCGTTTGGACCAAAAAAAAAAAAAAAGTAGCAGTAGAATATGTAGAGATCACAGTGCTGAGATGACTCACAGTCACGAATGCTGCGAGTTCATAAGCAACCTCCAAACACATTCATCAAAACAGGCCAGCCCACCATATAAATGATCTCTGATACACGTCCCTGGTGAAGGTATTAATTATTCATTTATTCATGACTATAAAACTTTTTACTGATCAACTGATCAAGGTGATATTAAGCAGAGTCAGGACTTCTGATGTCACTGTCTCTAATTAAATCACCGCAGATGTTGGAATCCCTGAACATGCTGCATGAAATCTGTCATTTAATTAAACTTCAAGCGCTTGTGAAAGAAAGACAATATTCTGACATCTATTAAAGGTCAGAGCCCCTGAATATAACTGAAGACACATCTGTACAGGAGCCCGGGCTTAATGAAACGATGACATTACAGGGAAAACAGATTTAATATTTCCTGCCTCAATATTTCATTTCAATTATTTCTAGTAAAATGGTTTATTTAGCATCCCTGTTATGTTAATCATCCATTTGCAACTGAACTTTGTGTTGCAAACCCTGATAAACAAAGCCCAGTTAAAAATGAATGAACTATACTAGACGTTCTGCCGTGACCTTGATGGATGAAAACTGCAGAGGCTTAATTTGTGTTCATAGGTGTTGTGGTGACCTTCATGCGGGCTGTGTGTGTTGAGGCGCAAGCAAATTACTCAGCTTCAATTCAGAATAAGGGATAAACAGAAGCATCAGCGCAATGTGACTCAGTGAACATCTAAACCTCTCCTGCCTGGAGGTAATGCATCGTGAATTCTCTCTTTTGCCGTTTCTAGGTTGAATGCGACTGTGCTTTAATTTGATCACACTGAAACCTGCACTATGCAAATGAGCAAATAAGAGAACAAAGAGAGCTGAAAACAGGATTAGGATTAGACACACATTAAAAACAAAACCACTACAGTAAAAGAGCAGTATATAATTTACATACATGTTAGAACATTACGTTTCTAGTAACTATATTATGAGTGCATATACTATAGTCTGTAATTTTATGAGAAGTGCACTCATAGTTGAAAGCATGTTTTGAATTCTCTTTATGGAATAAGTGGGCAGATCCAATGACTTAATGTTGTCACGACCACACACAAAGGGAGAAGGTGAGTATCTTTCAAGGTATTTATTAACAAACGTGCACAGTACAACACACGTGCAATCGGGTGAAATAAGGTCTCTGTGGTCAAATCTTCAAACAAACACAACAGGTGAGTTCAAGTTCATAAGGATCATAGCGTTAGCAATAGTCACTTCCCTTTAACACGATTAACGTGTATCACAGGAGAACATCAGAGCAATCCACGAGGAGCACAGGAGAACATCGGAAGAATCCACGAGGAGCACAGGAGAGACAACAGGAGGGGGAGAAGATCCACAGAGAAACATCCATGCAACTTTGATACCAGCCGATGAGTGAGTGGCAGAGGTAGGTATATAAAGGGTGTGGTGATTGCCGGTGCAGGTGACGGTGATTAGTATTCTGGTGATGGTTCACGGGTGTGCTGTGGTGGTGATTGGCTGGTTGGTGGAGGATCGTGGTGATTGGGGCTGAGGGAACGTGCAGAGGGTGTGACATCACCCCCTCCTCCACGGGTGACTCCTGGCACCCAAGAACGGCGACGGGGACGACCACGACCTCTGGGAGCTGGGCGTTCGGGATGTTGGCGGTGGAATTCCTCGAGGAGAGTCGGGTCCAGGATGTCGTCACGGGGTATCCACGATCTCTCCTCGGGTCCGAACCCCTCCCAGTCCACTAGGTACTGGAGCTGGCCGTTCCGCCGCCGGGAGTCTAGGATTTCTTGGACTTGGTAGATGTTATCTCCAAGGATCTCTGGCGGGTCGGGAGGAGGAGGTGACTCCGACTCTGTGGAGGAAGGGAACAGGGGTTCAGTGTGGCGCTTGAGTAGGGAAACGTGAAACGAGGGGGCGATTCTGTAATGTGGAGGTAGGTTTAGACGGTAGGTGACAGGGTTGATCTGTGAGTGCACGGTGAAGGGCCCTATGTAGCGGGGACTCAGCTTCCTACTGGGCAGCCGGAGGCGTATGTCTCGAGTGGACAACCATACCTGGTCCCCGGGGAGGTAAACTGGGTTGGGTAACCTACGGCGGTTGGCAAGTTCCGTATGCCTCCGTACTGCCCGCTGGAGATGGACGTGCGCTGAGTCCCACACCCTCTCGCTCTCTCGGAACCAGTGATCTACCGCGGGCACCTCGGAGGACTCTCCAGTCCATGGAAACAGAGCTGGTTGATAACCTAGAATGCATTGGAATGGGGTTAGACCAGTAGAGGTTTGACGGAGGGAATTTTGCGCATACTCAGCCCACGGTAGATACTGGCTCCAGGTGTTTTGATGTTGGGAACAGTACGTCCGAAGGTAGCGGGAGATTTCCTGTATTTTCCGTTCGGTCTGCCCGTTCGTTTGAGGGTGATATCCGGATGACAGGCTGACTGTGGTACCCAGAAGTTGGAAGAAGGCCCGCCAGACCCTGGAAATGAATTGGGGTCCCCGATCGGACACGATGTCTTCTGGGAGTCCGAAGTTCCGGAATACATTGTGGAATAGTGCCTCTGCGGTTTCTAGTGCTGTGGGGAGACCTTTGAGAGGTATTAATTTGCAAGCTTTCGAGAATCGATCGACTACCACTAAAATTGTGGTGTAACCCTGAGAGGGGGGCAGGTCTGTGGCGAAGTCAATGCCCAAGTGTGTCCAGGGTCGGCGGGGAATAGGTAACGGTTGTAATTTACCTTCGGGTAAGCGGCGTGGGGTTGTGTTGACGGCGCAGACCGAACATCCTTGGACGTACCGTTCCACTTCCCTGCTCATGTTGGGCCACCAATATTTCTGCTGGAGGAGCGAGAGGGTTCGCCTGCTGCCAGGATGTCCTGAGCCGGGGGACGTGTGCGTACTATCCAGCAGAAGGGGTCTGAGACGGCTTGGGACATAGACACGACCCGGGGGAAGCTCCGGTGGTGCAGGTTCCTCGAAGGTGGCGGCCCGTATATCTTCATCCAGCTGCCATAGTATGGGTGCGAGAAAGACAGATGGGGGTAGAATTGGATCAGGATCGTCAGAGGTAGGTTCAGGTGAGTGCATACGTGATAGGGCGTCTGCTTTGGTGTTTTTGTGGCCGGGTTGGTAAGTAATGTGGAAATTGAATCGGGCAAAGAATAATGACCAGCGAGCTTGGCGGGCATTTAGTCTCTTGGCGTTCTGAATGTACTGGAGGTTCTTGTGGTCGGTTATTACGGTGAAGGGGAACTGGGCTCCTTCCAACCAGTGCCGCCACTCTTCGAGGGCGAGCTTTATGGCCAGCAGTTCGCGGTCTCCAATTCCATAATTCTGCTCAGCTGGGGTAAGTTTTTTGGAATAGTACGCACACGGGTGGAGGGATCGGGGTTCATCAGACCACTGGGACAGCACGGCTCCTACGCCCACGTCCGCCGCATCTACCTCCACCACGAAGGGCCTTGAAGGGTCGGGGTGCTTGAGGATGGGAGCGGTGGTGAACATTAGTTTTAGACGGTCGAAGGCTTGCTGAGCCTCTGGAGTCCACTGTAGTACCCGGCGACCTCCCTTTAAGAGGGAAGTGAGTGGAGCCGATAGGAGGCTATAGTTCTTTATAAAGCGTCGGTAGAAGTTAGCGAAGCCTAAGAAACGCTGAAGCTCCTTCACCGTCCTGGGCTCCGCCCACTTGGCCACTGCGTCCACCTTGCCGGCTTCCATGTGAACTCCCTCCGCAGTGATCACGTATCCGAGAAAGGAGATGGTGGGCTGATGGAATTCACATTTTTCTAATTTTAGATAGAGTTGGTACTCACGGAGGCGTTGGAGAACCTGACGGACGTGGTCTTGATGTTCCTTTAGGTTACGTGAGTAAATGAGGATATCGTCAATGTAGATGATTACGAATCGATGGAGGTAGTCGCGGAAGATTTCGTTCATGAAATTCTGAAATACGGAAGGACTGTTAGCCAGGCCATAGGGCATCACCTGATATTCATAGTGACCGGTGGGGGTGATGAAGGCGGTCTTCCACTCATCTCCTTCTCGGATACGGATCAGGTTGTATGCACTGCGGAGGTCGAGTTTGGTGAAGACGCGGGCTTCCCGTAGTTCCTCCAAGGCAGCTGGCACTAGAGGAAGTGGATAGGCGAATTTCACCGTGGCGTCGTTGAGCACCCGGTAGTCAATGCAAGGTCTGAGCCCACCATCCTTCTTGGGGACGAAGAAGAAACTGGATGCTGCTGGGGACGTGGAAGGTCTGATGAACCCCTGTTGGAGAGCCTCCTGGATGTAATTCTCCATGGCTTCCTGCTCAGGACGTGAGAGGGGGTAGATCTTCCCGTGGGGTAGTTTGGCGCCTGGCAGCAGGTCGATACTACAGTCCCAGGGCCGGTGCGGTGGTAGTTGTGTGGCCCGTTCCTTGCTGAAGACATCGGTGAAAGACTGATAGACGGGGGGAATGGTGGTGGCGGATTGAGTGGCAGGGCTCTCTATGGTGGTGGCGTGCAGAGGGATAGGACGGTATGGAGACTTTGCATCTGACGAGGAAGGATGGTAGCCGTGGTCCTCACACGTTGCGCCCCACTCCAGGACCTCTCCTGTGCTCCAATCTATGCGGGGTTGGTGCTTAATGAGCCATGGTCTGCCCAGGATGACATCCACGTTGGCTCGCGGGAGTACTAGGAGGGTCAGATGTTCCCGGTGGTTGTGTTGGGAGACGAGGGTCACTTTTCTGGTCCGGCGAGATATCTTACCATCGCCCAATGGTGAGTTTTGGATTGTGGTTATGTGGTATGTGACCTCATTTTGAACGGTGGGAATTCGATGTTTAGCAATGAAGTGTGATGAAACAAAATTGCCAGCCGCTCCGGAATCCACGAGCACATAGATGGGGAGAGTACGAGAGTTTACTATTAGTTTAGCGGTAATATGGGGTAAGAGAGACATGGCCGGAGTAATAGATACGGTACTCACCATTGGACGAGGCGGGCGGACTGGACAGGCACTGATGAAGTGAGAGGCTTCTCCACAATATAGGCACAGATGATTATTAATTCGTCGTTTCCTCTCCGCAGGATCCAGGCGATAGGAGTCAGTAATCATAGGCTCCTCCGCGTCTCGTTGGGGTGACGGTGTTCGGAGTGGAGGGAAGCTGGGTACAGACTTTGTAGAAGGACACGCTGAGAGATGTTGAGAAATGCCTACTGCCTTCTTAATAAAGGTTTCCAGCGGTACGTTGTCATCGTAAATAACCATATGCTTGCGGATCTGGGGTTTAAGCCCCTTACGGTAGGCTGCTAGGAGAGCTACTTGGTTCCAACCACTGGTGGCCGCTAGGGAGCGGAAGCGCAGGGTGTATTCATGGATATTGGACGCACCTTGATTCAGAGTGATCAGCTCGTCGTGCACCGAAAGGGGAGTGAGCGCAGCTCCAAACACGTCCTTGAAGTGGGCAACGAAAGCATTATAGGAGATTAAAGCGTCGCTCCGTGAATTCCAGAGTGCGTCTGCCCATTGGAGTGCCTGTCCAGTGAGGAGGGAAATCATAAAAGATATTTTAGAAATTTCGTTAGGAAACTGGTGTGCGTTGGCTTCAATATAGAGGGAACTTTGCAGGAGGAAACCATTGCAACCACCCGGGTCTCCGGAATAACTCATGGGGCGAGAGAGGGGCGTGTTGGAAATCGTCGTTGGAGCAGCAGGTAGAGATTGACGAAGGACGTTTACCATATCCGCAAATGGATCGGGGGTGTCTTCGGTGATAGCGGCACTCGCCTCCATGAGTGAAGCGGTGAGTTAATATTTTATGGGCTGGTATCCTGTCACGACCACACACAAAGGGAGAAGGTGAGTATCTTTCAAGGTATTTATTAACAAACGTGCACAGTACAACACACGTGCAATCGGGTGAAATAAGGTCTCTGTGGTCAAATCTTCAAACAAACACAACAGGTGAGTTCAAGTTCATAAGGATCATAGCGTTAGCAATAGTCACTTCCCTTTAACACGATTAACGTGTATCACAGGAGAACATCAGAGCAATCCACGAGGAGCACAGGAGAACATCGGAAGAATCCACGAGGAGCACAGGAGAGACAACAGGAGGGGGAGAAGATCCACAGAGAAACATCCATGCAACTTTGATACCAGCCGATGAGTGAGTGGCAGAGGTAGGTATATAAAGGGTGTGGTGATTGCCGGTGCAGGTGACGGTGATTAGTATTCTGGTGATGGTTCACGGGTGTGCTGTGGTGGTGATTGGCTGGTTGGTGGAGGATCGTGGTGATTGGGGCTGAGGGAACGTGCAGAGGGTGTGACATCTGTCTCATATGCCTTAAGAAAGTTTAGTCAGTATATCCAGGGTTATATACTAGAACAGAGAGAGAGATGCACTACATAGCCTGGGAAAATATGTCGGCATCTTTGAGATCTGTAAGATTTTTAATGTATTGAAAGAAGTCTCTTATGCTCATCAAGGCTGCATTTATTTGATCGGAAATTCAGAAAAAAATAGTAATATTGCAAAATGTTATTACAATATAAAATAACGGTTTTCATTTTAATATACATTAAAATATAATTTATTTCTGTGATGCAAAGCTGAATTTTTTATAAGCTGTTACTTCAGTCTTAAGTGTCACACGATCCTTCTGAAATCATTCTAATATGCTGATTTATTATTAGAATTATCAGTAATGGTTCTGCTGCCAAATATATTTTTTTGATCCTGTGTTTTCAGGATTCTTTGATAAATAAAAAGTTAAACATAACAGCATTTATTCAAAATATAATTCTTTTCTAACAATGTAAATATATGATATCATTTTTTATTAATGTAATACATGCTTGCTGAATAAAAGTATTAATTAAAAATGTACTGACCACTAACCTTTTGAACAGTAGTTATATTTTTAGAAAACCTTTCTGTTTTAAATAAATGATGTTCTTTTTAACCTTTTATTGATCAAAGAATCCTTAAAAAAGTATGACAGGTTCCAAAAAAATATTAAGCAGCACAACTATTTCCAGCACTGATAATAAATCAGCATATTAGAATGATTTTTTTTAAGGATTGTGTGACACTGAAGACTGGAGTATGATTCTGAAAATTCTACTTTAATTACAGATATGAATTAAAATTGAATGTCTATTAATATAAAAAAATAGTTTTACATAATAATATTTAATAATATATTTTTTTCTGTATTTTTGATCAAATGAACACAGCCTTGATGAGCATAAGAAACTTCTTTTTAAAAACATAAAAAATCTTACCCAAACCTTTGAGCAGTAGAGTATTTCAAGAAAGAAAAATCAATGCAATCTTTTTAGACAAACACATTTACAGCAGTCACAATCCAAAAATGAAACATAATTCGTCACTTTCATTATGTTCCAAACTTGTCTGACTTTCTTGCTTCAGTGGAAAACGAAAGGAGATGTTTAGCAGAATGTCAGAGCTCTTTTCATTCAGTGAAAGTGAACATTTTCAGATTTTCAAAGCAACATTTTGACTGAATGACGACTTCGTACACCAAGCTGTCACATGGGTTCATAAAACAGAAATATATCACTCAAAGTCTTAATTTTTTGTCAGTTTTAAGAGGATAATTCACCTAAAAATAATAATTCTGTCACAAATTCCCCACTTTCATGTTGTTTCAAACATCTTCAGAACACAAATTAAGATGTTTTTGATAAAATCTCAGGCACAGAAGGGAAGAAATTGTTAAAAAAAAGACATTTTATTTTTTTGTTCACAAAAAAGTATTCTTGTAGCTTCATAACATTATGTTTGAACCACTGATGTTACATGGACTATTTTAATGATGTCCTTACTACATTTCTGGGCCATGAATGAAAACTCTTGGATTTCATCAAAAATCTCCTAATTTGTGTTCTGAAGATGAATGAAGGTCTTACAGGTTTGAAACAACATGACGGTGAGTAATTAATGACAGAATTTTCCTTTTTGGGTGAACTATTCCTTTAACACTCCTAGTCCCCATCCACTTTCACTGTATTAAATAGAGCATCCCTGGCACTCATATCATTTTGGCATTTTCTTGGCAATGGCTTGTGAACAAATTTGATCAAATACCTGCATCCACGTTCAACTGCAGCTGTTCTGCAGATAGCAGGTAAGGGATGCCTCTTCTCCATGTGAATAGCTTTGAAAACATATTTGTTTGGCCATGTAGTGTAGATGGATACAGAGAGTTAGACAAAGTGTTTTTGGATAAGCTTGTAGTGTGATTTTAAACTTGAGTATGACTTTGGGAGTCCCAGAGAAGCAAAATAAAAGCAATTTTCTATTTCTCTCTTTCTGTGTATTAAACACTGTCTTTTTTGTCGTATTACGTAGCAATTTCTGTTGGTGTCAACACATCAAACAGAATCCCAGAGTTTTTACGCCATTCAGCTCACAGCCATGCCTTCTGACTTACTAAGTACTGCACTCAGTTCTTATTGGGCTAGGCTTTCTGTGCTCAGCTCTCATTGGTTCTTGTAGGGCCAGACTCTCATTAGGGCCTGCTTCCACATCCAGCTCTCAGTCAAAAGAAGGAGGGAGAGAGAGAAATAAGGAGAGCAAATCTGTGACTCAGAGTCGTGCCAGAGCAATAATCCACTGTCAGCTTTGCTCTAGCATGGTGACAGCATATTACATACTGAATGAGAGATGTGCCACATATCAAACACTGTAAGTTGAAATTGGATATGACGACAGCAGACTGAATTTGAGCTGTTTTCAGGATCTGACTGCCAACAGCTTCGAGGTCGATCCCTCTTTTCTGAAACAGATAAGAATGAGTTATGAAACTTGTTATGAATATGTGCTTACCTCATTGGCGTACACCCAGTGACTATCTTTGGATGCTAGATTTGTTTCCACTGCCTGCAAGAAACAAAAAAAGACAAAAGAAAGCAGAAAAATTACTGTGATGAAAATAAACAACTATCATCTTGGTCTGCGTACAAAAATGATAAGCTTAATCGTGGCACAGAGAGAGCCAAGGACTTTCTTTTAAAAGAGTACTTTTGTGAAACATTCAAAGAAAGATTGCTATATCTGCTTTATTTTAAACTTTTTGTGCACTTCAAAAATTAGAATTTCTGCTTTCTGCAGCAATGTAATAAGAAAGCTTTGCTTTTAATGTTTTTGGATCTTTGTGAAAAGTAATATTGGGTAACACTTTATTTTAAGGACGCATTCTCACTATTAACTAGTTGCTTATTAGAATACCTATTACTATCATATTAGCTGTTAATTAGAACTTGTTAAGCACATATTAATGCCTAATTCAACATGATCATGTTTTAGATCCCTTAATCCGAACCCATACCTAAACTCAACAACTAATTAACTAACTATTAATAAGCAGCAAATAAGTCAATAGTGAATATGTGTTATCTATTCTAAAGTGTTACCTAATTAACATACTGTATGTAATAATAAAAACAATATCATGATATATGTTAATAATACATTTTAATACTCATAATTAATTTTAATAATCATTGTTATCAGAAGTAATATGTTGAGATTTTAATGATCTAAATAAAATGCTGTCATTCAGATTTTGCATTGTATGAGCACAACTGGGGTTGGTGGAAACTAGTGTTCATTTTGTCAGCCATTTTTAAATTTAGTCTTAGTCTTTTAAATTATTCTTAGTACATTGAGGAAAAAAACGTATTTGATCCCTTTTTGTACATTTGCACACTGACAAAGAAGTGATCAGTCTATAATTTTAATGGTAGGTTTATTTGAACAGTGAGAGACAGAATAACAACAAAAAAATCCAGAAAAACAAATTTCAAAAAAGTTATAAATTGATTTGTATTTTAATAAATGAAATAAGTATTTGACCCCTTCCCAAAACATGACTTAGCAAAACCCTTGTTGGCAATCACAGAGGTCAGACTTTTCTTGTAGTTGGCCACCAAGTTTGCACACATCTCAGGATGGATATTGTCCTACTCCTCTATGTAAATCCTCTCCAAGTCATCAAGGTTTCAGTGGGGATGGTGTTCTAGGCAGCACTCCTCCTCCTCCAAACACGGCGAGTTGAGATGATGCCAAAGAGCTTGATTTTGGTCTCATCCGAACACTTTTACCCAGTTCACCTCTGAATCATTCAGATGTTCATTGGCTTCAAACTTCAGAGGGGCCTGTACATTTGCTTTCTTAAGCAGGGGGACCTTGCAGGCACTGCAGGATTTCAGTCCTTTATGGCGTAGTGTGTTACCAATTGTTTTCTTGGTGACTGTGGTCCCAGCTGCTCTGAGATCATTGACAAGATCATCCTGTGTAGTTCTTGGCTGATTCCTCACCGTTTTTATGATCATTGAAACTCCACGAGGTGAGATCTTGCATTGAGCCTCAGGCCGAGGAAGACTGACAGTTGTTTTGTGTTTCTTCCATTTGTGAATAATCGCACCAACTGTTGTCACCTTCTCACCAAGCTGCTTGGCAATAGTCTTGTAGCCCATTGCAGCCTTGTGTAGGTCTACAATCTTGACATCCTTGGAAAGCTCTTTGGTCTTGGTCATGGTTTGGAATCTGATTGATTGATTGCTTCTGTGGACAGGTGTCTTTTATACAGGTAACAAGCTGAAATTAGGAGCACTCCCTTTAAGAGAATGTTCCTAATCTCAGCTCGTTACCTGTATAAAAGACGCCTAGGAGCCAAAAATCTGGCTGACTGATAGAGGGTCAAATACTTCACTCATTAAAATGCAAATCAATTTATCACTTTTTTTAAATGCGTTTTTCTTGATTTTCTTTTCTGTTATTCTACCTCTCACTGTTAAAACAAACCTACCATTAAAATTATAGACTGATCATTTCTTTGTCAGTGGGCAAATGTACAAAACCAGCCCTGTACATTTTAGTTATTATCATATTTAGTCAACCTTGTCCTGTTATTTTTTTTTTAGTCAGTTTTAGTCAACTAAATGTCTAAGCATTTTAGTCTAAGCACAAATCAATAGAAAGTGGACTCATACACATGTTTTTTTTTTTACCTTATCTAGTGTACTGACTTATTATTAGCTATTTATTATATAAATTAATAACAAATACTTATGCACTCTCTCTGTCTACATGTTGACAACTGGTAAAACAAACAAACACAAAATATTACAACAGTAAAATTCCTAATAGTCATTCCAATCATTCAAAATTTAGTGCATTTATTCAGCAACCACAACTGCAAACAAAAGTCAAGATTTCATGACAGAACACAGACTGGCTAAATGACACTTTTATCTCACATGGAGATCAAACTCCAGTTTACTCTTTTGTCTGTGTTTCAGACCACTAAAGAGCGAGTGTGTGCACATGGTTGCTAGATTACAATAAAAATAGCAAAACACTGGGCAGAAAATGTATCCATTTAACAGCTCTAAAGCTGTAATTTGTGGATTTGAACTACTTCTATCTGGAAACCGCACAGATGAAAGCTTGCATAGTGGAGGGGTGAACAGAAGCCTGCAATAATATTTTGTCTCCTTTTTTTTTGACGATAATAAAGATTTTTGTCAAGTTTTTATTTAAAATACATTTTAGTCTCGTTATTTATCCTCAACGATATTGCATGATGATAGAGTGACACTTATCATTTATTGACCTTATTGTCGTCATTTTGTCTTCATCATGGGAAAAAAAGCTTGTCAGCAAACATTTTTTGTCATAGTTTTCATTAATGAACTTAACACTATTTATCCAGCAATGACAATTATGTCACCCTGTTTTGGTTACTGTTGGTGACAAAAAACACTGTCTTTTTTTCCACAGAAGAAAAAAGTTACACAGGTTTAAATCAACATGTGGGTGAGTAAAGATGACAGAATTTTAATTTCTGGGTGAACTATCCCTTTAGGTTACAAGGGCAGTACATGGTACAGAATTCCTCAGAAATGCATTCCTGTGGGTAGAAATGCAATGAAATCGCAACCTGTCAACGAAATGGAATAGCAATTGTTGGATATCTGGTTGTGAATCTTGACAGTGGCCACAGTGGAACATCTACATTATGTGAGATAGGAACACCTGCAGAGGGACATGCTGGCTTTCATGTTTAGGGAGTATATATTGGACTAACCGCAGGCAGTAATGAAGCGATAAGACCACATTGCAGGAGACTGATCAAAAACGTTCCTTATCAAACATCCTGACCGGGTTCAATATAGGTGTGTCCTATACAGAAAGAGATAGTGGGAGTGTATTTCTGTGTCCGACGCAGACAGATGAAACACAAAAAAAGTAATTTTCTTGCTCAAGCTGCATTTCAAAGTACACATCGGATGCTGGAAAAGATTAAAAAACAGCTGGAGGTTGGAACGCTGCTTGCATGCACGCTTCAAAACAATGGATAGTGTCTTGCTTGTTCTTTACATCAACTTGAAAAAATATTGATCTGAATTCTTCTACTGAATTGCACTCGGATGCGCAGCACAGCACGCATGCACCACATGTGCTTCAGTCTGAGGGAGTGAATCACAGTCTTGCACCATGCTGGAAAGAGCAAGTGCATTGGAGCATTTGTAAAAACTCCTTGCTTTTCAATCTATGCTTCCTGTTGTGCAACCAATCAAACCCAGACCATAACATCATATTATGAATTTAGATATGCTGGTAGTGCAGGGTAATCCCTGAAGTCATAACCAAATTCCCTTTCTGTTGTACATTACAAGGCAACTCCTTCTCTCTTGCATGCAACAGATCAGATCAACAAGAGTTTCCATGACTGCAATCCTGTTCCACAATGACAAGGATGAAAAGTGAGCCTCCCCGACTTATTCAACTGAAACTCCTGGTTTTATGAAGAAGACAGCTTTTGATCCCTTTATTTTTCATCTCAACCTTCAAAGAATTTTTATGCCTTTTTGTACTGTGACATCTTCCACTGCAAAAGCTGTGACGTTATTAAGCAGAAACTGGGATCGCTTTCTTCACCGCCATCACTTTATATCGCAAATCAAAGAGAGAACACAGAGTAGCACATGATCCAACTTCAATGGTAAATGAATTGAAAATGTGAGGCAAAGTAGGTTAGAAGAAACAGGCTTACGAGTGCTGCACATGAGCTTTTTAATAATACAATTGGCTTTTTATTTAGCTTTATTAAACAACATGCAGACAAACAAAAATAACATTATACTTCTATGAAATTAGAGTCAGCGCCACTTAAGGAAAGGCAATCAAGACTTAATAACTGCTAGTATACAAGACTACTCTGCTGTGCTGATAATGAGAATAAATGATTCTGTTGTTTGACTGTCAATTTATTCCTTCACTACGGCAAGACTGTTTTGAAGCTGAGCTAGTGAAAACTGTGGTTTGCTTGCTCGTGGTAGATTACCACATTAAAGGGATAGTTCACCCAAAAATGAAAATTTCATGTTTATCTGCTTACCTTCAGGGCATCCAAGATGTAGGTGAATTTGTTTCTTCAGTAGAACACAAACAAAGATTTTAACTCAAATGGTTGCAGTCTGTTAGTCATATAATGGCAGTGAATGGGAACCAAACTTTTGAAAGTTAAAAAAAAACAAAACAAAAAAAAAACAATCATTTTGTATCTTAGGACATAAATGTATCTTCACGAGCCACAGAGTGTAATTTGGATTTGTCTGTGCATGTTTTTTTTTTACTTTCAAAGGTTTGGTTCCCATTCACTGCCATTATATGACTACCAGACTGCAACGGTTTGACTTAAAAATCTTCGTTTGTGTTCTACCGAAGAAGCAAAGTCACCTACATCTTGGATGCCCTGGGGGTAAGCAGATAAACATCAAATTTTCATTTTTGGGTGAACTATCCCTTTAAGGAAAGTCTAAAATGCATCTTAATTTAACTTCATTAAAAGTAATGCCCCTGGTTTCATAGACAAGGCTTGAGCCTAGTCCCAGACTAAAATGCATGCCTGGGCTGTTTTAACTGAAATAAACTTGCACTGACTGATCTTAACATTTGTCAGTTTCATTGTTATATATCAAGATGCACACCAGTAGTGTTTTTATCTAAGGCATGTTTATAATTGAACTATGGCTTAAACCTGTCTTAACCTAAGGCCTGTCTGTGAAACCGGGCCAAAATGTTCTAAGATAGAAAATAATTTAAGTTGTATTTAAAGGGTTAGATGTCATGAATTGCTCACCCTTATGTCGTTCCAAACCTGTCAGACCTGCATTTATCTTTGTAACCCAAATTAGGATATTTTTGATGAAATCCTTTCTGACCCTCTACAGCCAGCAATGCAACTGACACATTCAAGGCCCAGAAAGGCAGTAGGGACATTGTTAAAAAGTCCATGTGACATCAGTGGTTCAACCTTAATTTTATGAATAATAATTTTTTGCGCCATGGGACTCTCATAAACACATGGCGAAGACTGAAACTGAGAAAAAGAAAATGTTGAATTTGTGCACAAGAAGTATTTTCATAGCTTCATAAAATTAAGGTTGAACCACTGATGTCACATGGACTATTTTATCAGTGTTCTTACTACCTTTCTGGTCCTTGAACGTGGTAGTTGCATTGCTGTCTATGGAGGGTCACAAAGCTTTCAGATTTCATCAGAAATATTTTCATTTTTGTAATTTATGTTGTTGTCTGCCATGTAAAATCAATAGGACAGCGTTTAAGTGCTTAGAAATTCTCACTTTTTGGTAATAGAGATTTCCTGACAACAGGAAAGGAGAAAACTGCTTTAGAAATAACCTTACAGAGCACATGGATACCATCCCAGTTTTATATGACTGATAAATTGCAACCGTTTGTCGGACTATATATATATATTGTGAAACTGTTGGTTGAAAGCAGTTGCATTTCTTCCAGTTTTTGAGCACTGATTGCAGTGTCCCGACTCCAGCTGTGGTGAACCTTGAACAAGACGAGCAGCAGCACTTTCTGAACAATGATTTTCAGTAAAAACCCCATTCGTTTTCTTTCTATCATTTCATCACACATGCATCATACATGAGTCCTCGTAAGATGTTAAGAAATGCCAGTGGATCGATGCATGGCCTTGATAAAGAAAAACACCTAGCCTTTTCTGCGCCCTATTATCATTTAACAATTCACCCAGCTCAGCTTGCATAGCATTACCAAGGTCACGGATTTGATCACCAAGACTGATAAAATGCATCTATGCATCTTCCAAATGCATAAAAGCAACAATAAAAAGACTATAACTACAATTATATCAATTGTATGTCTTTCTGTCAACTTTGTATTGTTGCTTTCGTTTACGTTCACTTTTGCCTCAATAATACATGCCCACCCCAAAGGTTGGCAAAGTTGCCAAACCAAGGGCTGAGGACAACTGAGCTGGGATTTAAACTGTCCATCAAAATGTGGATGTGTGTGCGCGAATAAAGGAAAAAAACAAATATGTTCTTGGTGAGTGAAAGCACGTATATATATATCGCTCTCAGATGGCAATAACAAAACATTTCAAAAACACCTCCATAATTCAATTCTCACTGGCAGAAGAAGCATAAAGGAATAAATGCATCAGTTGAAGTGGATGTACACTTTGAAATGAAATCCAGGCTGCTATCTGCAGTGTTTCTCTCCTGATTCTCCTCCTCACATAACCTTCCTGTTCCTGATAGGAAAAACCCCTGTCTGTTTCAGTTCTGCATTGATTTCACGTTTGTTTTTCTCTGTCTTGGTTTTCTTACTGCTGCAGCTTGCGAGAAAGTGCAAATATTGTGTGGTGGTAAAAAAACTCTAAAAAGGACAAATACTGACCAAAACATGTCAGTTGCACCGACAATGTTCTCCCTCTGCTTTTTCATAATTAAGTTGTTAAGTTGTTGAGCTTGTGAAAAAGGCTGTGCCCTTGTACTAAGTCGGTTCTCACTTTCTCAGCTGAAAGGAGATTTCAAAACCTGTGGTTTTTCAGACAGGAAAATCTCATGGTCAGTTTGAGGAGGAATAGGTCTTTTGAAAGTTTGATGTCTAAACTCACATTCTCTCAGGGTCAACAGCCTTACACAGAAGAAAATGCTTCGCTTGAAACATGCTTCCTCTCAAAAGAAGGCTTATGGCTTGACCAAATATAATCCAGGGACGCCAAATGATATCATCAGAGACCAACAACACGGATCAAGAATTTTTTCATTACTTCCCAGCCCACGAAACCAGACAAAAACATGTGTGCGAGGTGAAACTATAGCGCTAGGGATGGAACTCAGTATCATTTGGGATGAAATATGGCTTCACACAGTGAGACTCTCAGTGATTGGTCAACGGGGAGCTATAGAGAGTTCTGATTGGCTCCTTCATTGTTCTACCAGAGGACGGAGAGAAATGCACACAGGTACAAACACACGTCTTCTTTATTGCTGCGAGTGCAAGGTGAATGCATTAACATCAGTTCCCCCGCGTCTGCCCCCACGACTCAGAAACATTTGTCTTCAGAATAATGCCCGACAAAGATTGCACAACTGAAATAAAATCAATATGCGCTACTCACAAAAGCGCATTTGCCAATTTTCGGCCAGGAGGAACGTTTGCACCGGTCATGTTCACCTCAGAGATGCATGGTAACAAAGAAAGCAAAACACAATGGGTGTCAATATTCGTTGGGGTTGTCAACAGCACTTGAATAGGAGCCACTTCCTGTGCTGCCTGCTCGCACATACCACCCCGTGGGTTTGTTTATGTATCTACACACATTTCATACGCATGACAGCGTTCTGACAAAAGCAAAGTTCACTGACAAACCACCAATAATCCTTGGAGACAAACGCAGAGAAAGTGCAGCTAAGCTTTTCCATTACTGACAGACCAAGTAAATTGCTTTCCATGCTAATAGCCACAGTTTCACTTTTAAATTAAACCAGGCAATAAACAAAACACGACGATACTCTAAATGTACACAATAGAATTAAAATAAGAACATTGTCTAATTTGCGTCTCTTTTTAATGACTACAGGGTGCTCCATTAAAGGCAAACATTTGAATAATGTGTTTTTATTCCTCAGGGAAGGAAGAGTCGATGAAAGGAGGAACTGCGAGCGGTTACCCTGTGTCATCGCATGAAATATCACTGCCAGACAAAACAAATAAACAGAAATCTTCAGAGAAATGATACTGCCACCCATGCAGCGCTGTCAAGAGCTGTTTAAGCAGGTGGAGGAGAGATGGGAGGAGAGATGAGAGAAATGGAAACGGCCCTGTTATGCTTGAAATGTGGGAATGGATGTAATAAAGAAAGACTGTTAAATGGTTTTGATCAAGTGAATTGAACTGGCCGCAGTCGTAAAGCACTAACTAGGTTATAAACAGCCCGTCTGGGCATCTTGGCATTATACCTTTGGGACCCTCATCCATAATTCTGTTCTGTACTGTTTTAAGTCTGTCACACACTCTAACAGTTTGAATGATCCCCTCTGAACAATCATAAACATGCTCTCTCTCTTTCTCTCCGTCTGTCTTTGCCTCCCTCTCTGTCTACCCATCAATACGTGCAACAAACAATCAGCTGAAAGCCAATGAGAATTGATTCCCTGACACTGAGATTTGTGGGAGAGCAGGATGTCTTTGATGGTCCAGGATTGAGTTCAGACTCTTGAATCAAACACCTACTGATTGCTGTCAATCCGCAACAGCATAAACAACAGCGAAACAGACAGGGATCCGCAGCAAATGAGTCATGCATAAACTCTTGACCATTGTGGAAAAACTACATGACAACTCATTTTGGAAATCAATTCTCCCCTAGGGATGTGCAAAACTACATATCTGTACAATCGACTAGTGGAACACAATAGAAGATATTTGAAGAATCTTTCTGCTGTTTTTGTCTATAGAATAAATGTCAATCCAAACAACTTCATTGACTTTAACTGCACGGATAAAAAAAAAAAATCAGTCAAGCCCGAAATTATTCATACCCCTGTCAAATTCTGACTTAAATTTACTTTTATTCAACCAGCAAGTTTTTTTATTTTTTTTTATTAGAAATGACACAGACGATAACACCCAGAAGATAATAAGATGATGTACAAGAGGCATCATTGTGGGAAAAAAAATATTACTCATCTTTTATTTACATTTGAACAAAAAGTGGCAATTTATTTATAACCCTTCTAAATAATCAATAGAAAAGCCTTTATTGGCTATTACAGCAATCAAACGCTTCCTATAATTGCTGACCATCTTTTTGCATGTCTCCACTGGTATTTTTGCCCATTCATCTTTGGAGGGTCTCCTTGCCATCACCCTGATCTTTAGCTCCCTCCACAGATTCTCAATTGGATTTAAGTCAGGACTCTGGCTGGGCCACTGCAAAACGCTAATGTTTTTGTCTGCTAACCATTTCTTAACAATTTTTGCTGTGTGTTTTGGGTCATTGTCATGCTGAAATGTCCACTGGTGCCCAAGGTCATGTTTCTCTGCAGACTGACTGATGTTGTTGAGAATTTTGATGTATTGCTCCTTTTTTATGGTGCTGTTTACTGTGATTAGGTTCCCTGGTCCACCGGCTGAAAACACCCCCAAAACATTAGGTTCCCATCACCATCTTTGAAAGTGAGGATGGTGTTCTTAGGGATAAAGGCTTCTCCTTTTTTACGCCAAATGAAGGCTACATCATTGTGGCCAAACAATTTAATTTTTGTTTTATCTGACCATAAAACAGAAGACCAGAAGTCTTCTTCTTTGTCCAGATGAGCATTTGCAAAGGCCAGGCGGGCTTTTGTGTGCCTTATCTGGAGAAGTGGTGTCCTTCTTGGTCTGCGTCTGTGGAACCCAGCGGTGTGCAGTGTCCGTTGGACTGTCTGCCTTGAGATGTTTTCACCAGCAGAGCCCAGATTCATCAGGATGGCCTTGGTGGTGATCCTTTCTTTTTATACCTCTCTCACTATCCTCCTGGCCAGCACAGGTGTCACTTTTGGCTTCTGACCACGTCCTCTGAGATTTTTCACAGTGCGGAACGTCTTGTATTTTTTTAATAATACTTTGAACTGTAGCCACTGGAACTTCAAAACATTTAGATATGGACTAGCCCTTTCCTGAATTGTGAGCAGCCACAATGCACAGCCGCAGGTCCTCAGTGAGCTCCTTTGTCTTAGCCATGACTGTCCACAAACCAACAGCAGAGAGCTTCTGTTTTTCACCTGTTGAGTTGATTAAAACAGCTGTTCCCAATGAATCAGGGTAATTAGGATGCTTCAGAACAGCTTGGACTATTTGGAATGGTATAGAACTTTGGATTTTCCCATAGACTGTGACAGTTTGCAAAGAGTATGAATAATTTAGGACATGCCACTTTTTGTTCAAATGTAAATAAAAGCTGAGAAATATATATATTTTTTTCCACAATGATGCCTCTTGTACATCGTCTTATTATCTTTTGGGAGAAGTCTGTGTCATTTCCGGGACAAAAAAAAAAAAAAAAAAAAAAAAAACTTGCTGGTTGAATAAAACTTGAGGTCAGAATTTGCCAGGGCTATCATTTCGAACTTGACTGTATTTGTGATGCGATCTAGGAAAACCCAACACATGGTGAAATTTTTACCTTTTTTTAGGTTTTGATACCATATGAAAGCTGGGTTTAACGTAACAAAAACTATCTTAAGTTGGCTGATAGCTATGATTTTCAGGAATGAAAAAAAACGGGTTTAAAGTGAGACAAGTTTTACTTTCAGTTCATGGGTTTAACGAGAGCTGTCTGTCAAGTCAGGAGCGCTATACTGCATCATTACACAAACAGACTATCATGGGCATAGTCTTGTATGTCACTCCTTGTATGTTTAGATAGCATGAATAGTGTACCTTGCAGTTTACATGAACTCCTCCTCTTTAGTAACTTCAAGATATTTTCAGAGATGATAGACAAGATGTTATAGAATAATAATTTACCTATTTTAACCTATTAACCTATTTTTCTTTAAATTGAAATTCAACCTATTTTTATTGAATTTCCTGAAAATGTCCCAGCTGAAATCCGACGGGTTTCATTCTTATGTTGAACACAATAGATATTTTGAAGAACCAAACAGTTGTTGGTCCCCATTGGCTTCCATAGAAAGGAAAGAAACACTAAGGAAGTCAATGGGGACCATCAACTCTTTGATTACCAGCATTCTTTGAAAGATCTTCTTTTATGTTTAACATAAGAAAAAAGAAAAAGAAAACCTCATACAGGTTTTGAACGATATGTAAGTAAATGATAAGATTTTTATTTTTGGGTGAACTATTCCTTTAAGAACCTTTCTGCTGCCAAATATCACCTTCAAATATATCAGTTCCTTAAGAGAGACACCCTTCTGAAAATAAAAATGTGCATTTATACTATATTTATATTTATAGTGCAATCTAGACCGATTTAAATTTAGATTTAGATTTTGTACTGAAATAAATTAATAATCACTTGCAAAATAAATTACAACATTTTGGCTTTGTCATCAAAGGAATAAATTACATTTTAAATATAATAAAACAAACAACAAAAAAAAAAAAAAAAAAAAAACAGTTATTTAAAATATTATCAGTATTTCACAGGTTGTATTGTATTTTTGATAAATGCAGCCTTGATAAATAAATGCAGCCTTGGTGAGCATAAAATGAAAACTTAACAACCCCAAACTTTTGAATGCTATATTATTAGATACCTATTATAAGAATAATTTGGGTAGAAAAAAGTTTACTTGAAGTTTACCTGAACAACACTTTTCTGAAAAAAACATCCAAATAATAAGCAAATATATCTAAAGTACTTTTACATGTAACTTTGACACTCAGACTCATCCCTACTCTCTCCTTCTATCTTATAGTACTCACATTCGCAATAATGTTTCAGCTCTGTCTAATTCTAAGCTGGACCTTGTTAAGTCAGATAACCTGTTGCTATGGTAACTCTGATCCAGGCTTTCTCCCAGAGAGAGAGTGTTTAATTTAAGATAGAAGGCTTTAGACTCGGCTCCAGGAAGCAACAGGTATTCACAAGACTGAAAATGGGCATTAAATAGGGCTTATAATTCATCTATCACATGAATTAAGAATGTGAGATCAATGTATTCTGTGCTTCACAAAGAAAAACAGACGTCCTCAGGGAGCAGTGAGGAAATCTATTCCTTTATTTATTAATTACCTTGTCATGTGTTGACATGTTTGGCTTCTTTTTTGCCCCTGGATATCAGCATTTGCATGCATGAACATGTATAAGATACTGGATACTCAGCCTAGGTCAGACGGTAATTAGACTCATGAATCTAGAGTATACAGAATACAAAACTATTCATCCACTATAAAGGCCTTGGTTGGATATTTTATCACTCTCAACCTCCATTATGTACTACAGATCCTGTGTTAAATGGGACAAACTTCAAAACTACAAAGCAAAGTACTTTTTAATCCTTATGTAATGCCATTAACTGTCTGATTGTGTCACACTGAATTCTGTGTTGCTGGCTTACACAAAGCAACATAAAAGTTGTAATAAAAAGTGATAAACTTTTGATAAGACAAGGTTTAAATTAGTAATTGGACATCTGTTGTCACACAGTCGCACAGAGGACAGTCTGTTCTGCTCATAGGGACCTGGACTCTAAACCAAACCTTTTCTAAAGCTGTGGTTCTCAACAGAAGGCCCCCCACTGTAACACATTTCATAAAAAAAATAGTTACATAAAGGAGAAGTTCACTTCCAGAACAAAAACTGTCATCCTTGTCATCCAAGATGTTCATATCTTTCTTTCTTCAGTCATAAAGAAATTATGTTTTTTGAGGAAAACATTTCTGGATTTTTCTCCATATAGTGGACTTCTATGGTTCCCCCGAGTTTGAACTTCCAAAATGCAGTTTAAATGCAGCTTCAAACAATCCCAAATGCGGCTGTAAACAATCCCAGCCAAGGAAGAAGGGTCTTATCTAGCGAAACAATTGGTCACTTTTTTTAAAATTGCAATTTATTTACTTTTTAACCTCAAATGCTCGTCTTGTCTAACTCTGCGATGAGTAGTCTGTGCATCTCTGGTTCAAAATAGTTAGGGAAGATCGAAAAACTCCCATCTCATTTTCTCCCTCAACTTCAAAAATCATTTCAAAATCATCCTACATCGCTGCAGAAGTACCGACCCAGTGTTGAACATACAACACTGGGTGAGCATAGAAGGAAGATAAAACAAAAAAGGTAAAACAGCGATGTACACTCTTAAAAATAAAGTTGCTTCAAAAGGTTCTTCAAGTGATGCCATAGAAGAACCAATTTTTGGTTCCACAAAGTTCTTTAAAGAACTATTTCTCGCTTACCTTTTTATAATCTGAAGACCCTTATTTGTGAAACAAAAGGATCTTCAGATGTTAAAGATTCTTTATGGAACTATTTAGACAAACAGGTTCCTCTATGGCATCATGAAGTACCTTTATTTATTTATTCAGTTTTTTTTAAAAATAACAATTGTTTCGCTAAATAAGACCCTCCTTCCTTGGCTGGGATCATTTACAGCTGCATTTGGGATTGTTTAAAGCTGCATTTAAACTGCATTTTGTAAGTTCAAACTCAGGGCACCACAGAAGTCCACTATATGGAGAACAATCCTGAAATGTTCTCCTCAAAAAACATAATTTCTTTATGACTGAAGATAGAAAGACATTAACATCTTAGAACGGGGTGAGTACAATTTCTGTAAATTTTTGTTCTGGAAGTGAACTTCTCTTTTAAGGAGAAAATATTTGTATGTATTTTTTCTCAGTTTTTTTTTTAAAGCATCTTAAAGCATCTTGTCTTTCCCGCCACTCCAACTTTACAACATGACTTCTCCATCCAGTTAGGTTCATCAACAATTACCCCATCGACTTCAGCCAGAAATCTTGGTGTAATCTTTGATGACCAATTGACTTTTAAAGAACATATAGCTAAAACTGCTCGATCCTGCAGGTTTGCGTTGCACAACATCAGAAAGATCAGGCCCTTCCTAACAGAGCATGCTGCACAACTCCTTGTCCAGGCCCTGGTCATTTCCAGGCTGGACTATTGCAATGCTCTTTTAGCTGGTCTTCCAGCATGTACAATCAGGCCTCTACAAATGATTCAGAATGCAGCAGCACGGCTCGTCTTCAATGAGCCCAAGAAGGCCCATGTCACACCTCTCTTCATATCCCTGCACTGGCTACCGGTTACAGCACGCATCAAATTCAAGACACTGATGCTGGCCTATAGGACAGCCACCGGCTCATCACCGGCCTACCTCCATTCACTACTACGCATCTACACTCCCTCCAGAAGTCTGAGATCCTCTAGCGAAAGACGCCTTATTGTACCACCACAGAGAGGCACGAAATCACTTTCCAAAACATTCTCCTTCAATGTCCCTGCCTGGTGGAATGATCTTCCCACCCCCATCCGAAACGCTGACTCCATTACTGTCTTCAAGCGACTGCTGAAAACCCATCTTTTTCGACACTATCTGACTATCTGAAAAAAAAAAAAAAAAAAAAAAAAAATTCTCCTCTCTTTCCTGATCTTCCCTTTCTAGCCCGTACTCATCTAACAACGCCTGACATATGGTACTTTTGAGCACTTCCTATGTCGATCTGCCTCCTTAGGATGAATTATTTGTTGTATTCCCAATTGTAAGTCGCTTTGGATAAAAGCGTCTGCTAAATGAATAAATGTAAATGTAAAGGGATAGTTACCCAAAAAAGAAAAAAAAAATCACTCACCCTCATGTCATTCCAAACCCCGTAAGACCTTTGTTCATCTTTGGAACACAAATTAAGACATTTTTGATGAAATCCTGGAGCTTTCTGACCTTGTATAGTCAGCAACACAACTACAGTTTAATAATTTTTTGAAGCTATGAGAATACTTTTTGCGCACAAAGAAAACAAAAAACAATTTCTTTTCCGTGTCAGTCTTTGACGCACGTTGAGTACCACAACACATGCATGTGGTGCTGTTAACGAAGGAACCAGCTTGTGTTTAATAAAATCATTATTTTTGTTTTCTTTGTGGACAAAAAGTATTATTTTTGCTCCATAAAATTATGGTTGAACCACTGATGTCTCATGGACTATTTTAACAAAGTCCTTACTACATTTTTGGGCCTTGATCATGGCAGTTGTCTACGCAGGGTCAGAAAGCTGTTGTATTTCATCAAAAATATCTTAATTTGTGTTCTGAAGATAAACGAAGGTCATACAGAATTGGAACGACATGAGGGTGAGTAATTAACAACAGAATTTTCATGTTTTGAACCTTTTTTTATGACAGATTACGATTATTTTAGATCATGTGTTTTAATGCATAGTGCAAAATAAGACCAGGAACATTGAGTAAGGAATCAAACGAGTCCATTTTTGCATGCCACAAGGCAAAATCCTTTTACAAGTCTGCAAAGATTTACAAGAAGAAAACAGACACAAAAACAGTTGTTTTGTAAACATAAGTCTGAGCTCCTGACAGATACAGCAGGACTAACAGCAGTCAAAAACCTCAGGCTCTGAGTTCAACTCTCAAGCCCCATCTCCATCTGTCAGCCCAAGCTGAGTGAATTGCATATAAACATATGAGTTTTTGTTTTGTTTTGATCAATTCTGAAAACTCAAATCACTAGTGTACATGACCAGGCAATAAAGGCAGAACGATTACTCAGACATCAGTCAATTCACAGCTGTTGGATACTCAAGGGAATGTGTTTTATAAAACAGCCTACATTACAGCAGCACTCAAGCAATAAAAAGAAACACCTGATAATGTACATAAATAACTGTAAATTAAACTCACATCCTCACACAGATGGAAGAGTTTTCCCTTAAGAGGTGACCAGCTGTCAAACTTTTTAAAAGGTGAGAGATCACTTAACATTTAGAGAGAATAAGTGTGTGTGAAGATATATATGATTAAAACAACTAATTCTGTGCCCACCCACGAATTATTATGCCAGTGTTTATGATACATGTGCCTACAAAAACACAATTATACTAGAAATGTACAAAACTATGTACTAGAGGTTTACCGAGACAGAAGACATTGATGTGTGGGAAGCGAGATGAAAGAAATGGCTCCTGTAAAATGTAAATATCTAAAGAGAAAATAAAAGTTACTCAAATGTATTTTACGTTCGTAAGGTACAGATTGTTAGTTGTGTTAGATATCTATTGAGCAACTAAAATAAATAGTTTATGGATGCAGGGTTGAATATTCTCAATGTTTTTCAATTCTGCGAGGCAGTGAGCTAAAGCAGCTTCCTTTTGCCTGCTGTGACAAATGCAACAAGGTGAGGTCTGATGTGTTGTTTGTATGGGGGGGATTGGAAAAAAATAGCCTATGGCATTGGAGCGAGACAGAATCTTATGGAGGAGGGACTGAAAATATGCATAGATCTCTATAGTCTCAGAAAAAAGGTACAAATGCTGTTACTAGGGTGGTACCTTTTCAAAAAGTACTGATGTGAACCATTTACATACTAATATGTAAACCAGGATTATTAAAGTTAACTAAAACTAAAACTAAAAAATATAGTTTAACATATTTAATCATTTAGGTTTAATTTTAGTCTGCGGAAATCACAGGGCAGAACCTTGAAGGAGTGAGACTTAAAATTCATCCCACGCAGTTCTCTACTATGCATTTTATACACTGTCTAGTCATTAGGTTATCTGAATGAGCAGTGGGCATTAATAGAACACTGAATAATCCGCCAGACTGATTCCTTACAATCATACGAAAGCATTGCCTGGCAAAATCTGTTCCTACAGAGTCTTTATACTGACAAACTGCAGCTGTCATGACAATCAGCATGTGTCTTATCTTCTGTCCGCTGTGCATGCGAATCAACATTTGTATGTGATCTGCTGTTGCTTGTAATTGCGTCTCTTTGTAAATACAATATATCTGCAGTTTGCTGTGGATTATATGCAACTCAAAAACATTCTATATAGGCAATTTTAACCATTATGTACTGCCTCATAAGGGCATGATGAGGGGTTGTGGGGGTGTCAAGTTCGCCAGTGCTCGTCATATATCAGGATATGAGAGAATTGCCACATTCTTACAGACAAAAAAAAAAAAGGCAGAAAGAGACAAGCAAAAAAGATTACAGATTTATGATTATTATCTGATCTACAGGAGGTGATATCAGTAATCACAGCCTTTTCAATATTAGAATAAAATGGGAAAACAAAATATTTGGAGGACAAAAATCAGCATAAGCGTGGCTGATTATAGCAATTCACTCTTTTTAAAAATATTTTCATAATTGTTTCAGTCATTGCTTTAATATGAAAATCACTAAGAAACTTCAAATAGCAGAATAGCTGCACAGAACTTCTATGTTGCAATATGTTGCAATAGTTGTATTTATACCTATTGTAATGCTTAAGAAAATGTATTTGTTTATCAGTCTCCTCAGGCTACAAGTGCCTTGTTCATTGGTCCCTGTAGCCTGAAAAAAATGCAAAAAATGTTTTTCTTGATTTTTTGTCTTGTTTCCAGCCAAAATATCTAAACATTCTTAAATCAAGAAGGATTTTCTAGACAAGTAGACATTATTGTCTTGTTTTCAGAAAAAATGAGTGACAATTAAGTGAGTTTTTGCTTAAAACAAGCAATCTGCCAATGGGGTAAGCAAAAATTCACTTAAGTTTGACCTCTTTTTTTCTGAAAACAAGACAATAATTTTTACTTGTCTAAGAAATCCTTCTTTATTTAAGAATTTTTAGATATTTTGGATGTAAATAAGAAAAGCATTTTTTTTGCAGTGTATGAGATAATATTTTAAATTTGTTTTACTCAAATCAGCTACTTAAGCAACTCCTGAATTAAAATTTCCTGATAATTTACTTACCCCCATGTCATCCAAGATATTCATGTTGTTCTTTCTTCAGTCGAAAAGAAATTAAGGTTTTTGAGGAAAACATTCCAGGATTTTTCTTCATATACCGCAAGATGAACATTTGTGTCATAAAAACGACATCCATTTTAATTTTCCTTTTTGGAAAAGTGGCGATCGTTTCACTAGGTAAGACCCTTTCCTTGGCTAGGATCATGTTGAAGCTACATTGAAACTGCAATTTGGACCTTCAACCCGCTGATCCTCCACTATATGGAAAACAATCCTGAAATGTTTTCCTCAAAAACCTTAATTTCTTTTCGACTGAAGAAAGAAAGACATGAACATCTTGGATGCCACAGGGCTGAGTAAATTATCAGTAAATTTTAATTCTGAAGTGAACTAACTAGTGACTCCTTTAATACTCATAGTGAGCAATAGTCTAAACTGAATTAGTGCAAGTATAAAATCATGCTTTCCCAACAGTAAATTCCACTTCACAATATTTCTCAAATGATCTTTGCTCACCCAGCAACTTTTATTGGCTGTTAGTTCTGAATAAGACATTAAAATGCACAAAGTAGACTGTGAACTCTACACCTCCGAGTGCCATTGCGAAATCTAAATAGACAGTGGGCGCGTAAAGCTAATTTGTAGAGGCAGGGATAGTTCTCTGTATAATTTCACTGGCTCTCTCTATCTCCTTGGTTGAGAGGTAATAACATACTTCAGAGACGAGAATAAAAACAAAATAAAAACAGTGGTTTTAAAAATTGCTTAAATAGATACTCTTGACTGACCAATTTGTGGTTTGAAAAATTGGATCCAGCTGTCGTGGTGAATAAAGAAAGCTCTTTATTATTGTAATTGCAAGACACTCTGACAAACAGAGCCAAAATCTCCCGGTGGGTGGGATACATTTTCATGCAAATGCTTCACATCAGTTAGAAATGCATACTAAATGTCAAGCTAACAGTTCTGTAAATTTCAGATATCTCATTTAGTCTTTAAAAGACTATTCTGATTTGACTTCAAAAATTTTTATTCTGCAGTTTGTCCACATGAAAGCTAACGTTTATTTTTTCAAGGCTTTTACAGAATAAAATGACATTTAAATATTATTTTATAACTGTGACATATTTATGATGAATATACACTTAATACATATTAAATGATTAGTTCACTTCCAGAATAAAAATGTCCTGATAATTTATTCACCTCCATGTCATCCAAAATGTTCGTGTCTTTCTTTCTTCAGCTGAAAAGAAATTAAGGGTTTTGACATTTCAGGATTTTTCTCCATACATTGGACTTCAATAGGAGCCAACAGGTTGAAGGTCCAAATTGCATTTTCATTGCAGCTTCAAATGTAGCTTCATTTGTGGGTAAAAAGTATATAAATGCTGGGATCGTGTAGAGCCCTTTGAAACTGCAATTTGGACCTTCAACCCACGGATCCCCATTGAAATCCACTATATGGAGAAAAATCCTGCATGTTTTCCTCAAAAACCTTAATTTCTTTCTGACTGAAGAAAGGAAGACATGAACATCTTGGATGACATGGAGGTGAGTAAATTATCAAGAGACTTCACTCTCTTGTAGATATAAACTAAAATAAAATCTCATTTAGGATGCTATAGTGTGTTTGAGAATGTGATTTTCTATGAATCCAATACAAAATCAGATGGGAACTACATGGGGCAGGTGGGGTACGTTGGGTGTTATTAGCATTAAATGCAGGTGTGAACAGTGTAGTCTGCGCACTCCCTAAGTACGAAGATTTGAATACAAGCTCCAGTGATTCTGAGTGCACGGCTTTCTGTTCACCTGCTGTGAAAACTAATTAAATCACCTGTTTCTCAATCAATAAACACCTTCTAAACCTGCTGCTCATAATAGCAATTTGAGCTTTTAAAATGCCTTTTTAATAAGACAGACTTCTCAAACTGAACACTTAAAAGTCGAGCCTTTGTTGGTCTACTGTATATGCGTTGCAGACACCTTTGATGGAAAATATATAGTCTCTTTAGAGGAAAAATATATTTTAAATATATGCTGTATGCAGACAAGGGTAGTAACTGATTACATTTAATCTGGATTCCAAAAATGAAGTACTTATAATCAGATTAAATTACATTTTAAAATACTCGTAATCAGACTAAAGTTACTTATGGATTACATGATTACATACTATTTACACAATAGCAATAAATTATTCACATTTTTTTTTTCTTTTCTAAAATAGCCTACTTTTTATATGTTCATTCAGAGTCTTAGTTTTGTTGACATTCATACAAAGATAATTCATTTGACTGGTTTCAGAAGTGTTTCAACATTGCATCAACTACTCATGAAGACATTGATTTTATTTGAATTATCACTCTGAGGGTTACTTAACTACAGTTTCTCAATTAATTAGAATGTTGTGGAAAAGTTCATTTATTTCAGTAATTCAATTCAAAATGTGAAATGTGTGTATTAAATAAATTCAATGCACACAGACTGAAGTAGTTTAAGTCTTTAGTTATTTTAACTGTGATGTTTTAGCTCTCATTTAACAAAACCCCACCAATTCACTATCTCAACAAATTAGAATATGGTGACATGCCAATCAGCTAATCAACTCAAAACACATGCAAAGGTCTTCTGAGCCTTCAAAATGGTCTCTCAGTTGGTTCACTAGGCTACACAATCATGGGGAAGACTGCTGATCTGACAGTTGTCCAGAAGACGATAATTGACACCCTTCACAAGGAGAGTAAGCCACAAACATTCATTGCCAAAGAAGATGGCTATTCACAGAGTGTTGTATCCAAGCATGTTAACAGAAAGCTGAGTGAAAGGAAAAAGTGTGGGAAAAAAAGATGCACAACCAACCTAGAGAACCGCAGCCTTGAGAGGCTTGTCAAGCAAAATCGATTCAAGAATTTGGGTGAACTTCACAAGGATTGGGCTGAGGCTGGGGGCAAGGCATCAAGAGCCACCACACACAGACGTATCAAGGAATTTGGCTACAGTTGTCGTATTCCTCTTGTTAAACCACTCCTGGACCACAGACAACGTCAGAGGCGTCTTACCTGGGCTAAGGAGAAGAAGAAATGGACTGTTGCCCAGTGGTCCGAAGCCCTCTTTTCAGATGAGAGCAAGTTTTGTATTTTATTTGGAGAACAAGGTCCTAGAGTCTGGAGAAAGGGAGGAGAAGCTCATAGACCAAGTTGCTTGAGGTCCAGTGTTAAGTTTCCACAGTCTGTGATGATTTGGGGTGCAATGTCATCTGCTGGTGTTGGTCCACTGTGTTTTTTGAAAACCAAAGTCACTACACCCGTTTGCCAAGATATTTTAGAGCACTTCATGCTTCCTTCTGCTGACCAGCTTTTTAAAGATGCTGATTTTATTTTCCAGCAGGATTTGGCACTTGCCCACATTGAGCCAAAAGGTTTTTGGTGCCAAAAGCACCAAAAGTTGGTTAAATGACCATGGTGTTGTTGTGCTTGACTGGTCAGCAAACTCACCAGACCTGAACTCCTTAGAGAATTTATGGGGTATTGTCAAGAGGAAAATGAGAAACAAGACACCAAAAAATGCAGATGAGCTGAAAGCCACTATCAAAGAACCTGGGCTTCCATACCACATCAGCAGTGCCACAGACTGATCACCTCCATGCCACACCAAATTAAGGCAGTAATTAAAGCAAAAGGAGCCCCTACCAAGTATTGAGTATATAAACAGTAAATGAACATACTTTCCAGAAGGAAACAATTCACTAAAAATGTTTTTTTTTTTTTTTTGGTTTTATGAAGTATTCTAATTTGTTGAGAGAGTGAATTAGTGGGTTTTTGTTAAATGTGAGCTAAATCATCAAACTTAAAACCAAAGACTTAAAGTACTTCAGCCTGTGTGCATTGAATTTATTTAATACACGAGTTTTACAATTTGAGTTGAATTACCGAAATAAATTAACTTTTGTCTTTTAAACAAATTAAAATGCACAAATTCACAAAAAAATGCCATCTGATCCTCTTTCATGTAATATATTTACTTGAAGTACCCCTGAGATTTTAAAATAAACATTATAAAAATTAAGTATTACATATACATGTTCGTTGTTTCTCTGACATTGGTTATGGTCACATGACATGCAGGTAAAGAAATTGTAATTTTTTAGTAAGTTTTTATTTTTTTTATTTAATTTTAAAATTATTATTTTAATTTAACATTTAAAAAATATATATTATTAGCTTTTCATTAAAGTCATAAACCCCCTTCACAAATACTATTTTGGGAAACCTTGATGTAATCTAATGTTTAATGCACTTCATGTTGTTAATAACAACAAATTGAATATTTCCTACTCTTTGTGTTTTATGTCAATATGGTACAAAATTACCCTATTTAATTAATTGTGCAACTATTACAGAAGTTTCAAATGCTCACTGATGCTTCAAAAGAAAAAACGATACATTAAGAGCCAGGGGGTGAAAACATTTTGAATTTGAAGATCAGGGTAAATTTAACTTATTTTGTCTTCTGTGTACATGTAAGTATCTTCAGTAGCTTCTAAAGGGCATTACTAAATGAAAAAAATATGATATTTAGACAAAATAAGAAAAATGTACACATCCTTATCCCAAAAGTTTACACCCCTGGCTCTTAATGCATTGTTTTTCCTTCTGAAGCATCAGTGAGCATTTGAACCTTCTGTAATAGTTACATATACTAGTATTTTCTATTGTGGACTATATGTAAATGTCTTTTATGTGAAATATCTTATTCAGAATCAGGTCAGTACTAAATAAAAAATAACGTATTTTGTATGATACCTTAAGTAACTATTAAAGCACTAGAAAAAAACTTTTTTCTTCCATATGGCATGTATTGCATTTTGTTTTCTTATAGCCCACAACACGCCTTCTGTGAATTCATCGCATCTAAAACCTCACACCACTCCTAACAGCTAGTGTCAGTATCTACACTGTAACAGGTTCAGTATTACGAAGGACCCTGAAACTAGAGGCCTACTGAGACCGCTTTCCCCAAGAGGTCGCCACTTAGTCCCTTCAATTACTGTAAATCATTTCGGATGGAAAGTGTCATCTAACTGGGAAGTCACTAAACAACATTAAAGGCTCAGCCATTAGCATTGTGCATTGTAAATGACACCCGTCAATGCTAGATGAAGTTGATTATGTGTGTTTACATACATGCACGGTGGAGAGTGATGGGAAAAAGAAGACGACACCATGATCAAAGCCTGTATTTTCCAATCACTCCTGCCTCCATTAGTTTGATGAATGAGGTGAATCCACCTCCCAGACAGGGCCAAAGTCCTGAAAAATGATGCAATTACATGTCTTTGAATAGAGGGGGAGAGGGAGAGAGAGGGGGAAAGAATAAGAGAGAGAGGATGTGTCATTGTGGATGCTTCACAAAGAAATGAGAATGGAACATTCACTCCTTTTCTTTCTCTATTAAACGCCTTTGTGTTGGAATCTGTCATATGATTCTACAGGGGGAACTGACCTGTACAGAGCTGTTACACTATAATACAACAACCAATTATTCTCACTCCCAGGAGTCGAAAAATGTTTTGCAGTCGCATACGCGGCTTTACATAAGTGACCCTATCTTCTGCAATGTACATATGCTTAAATTTCATTTGACTTTCAACCATATTTAAGTTAATATACTGTTTATTTAAACAAAAATAGATTAAGTTTGCTAGGCTGAAGCACTGGCATGTGCGCAGCTCAATGGTTAAAGTTAAGGCT
>NC_133381.1:26292398-26358706 GCF_049309525.1 Garra rufa
AAAATGTTTTGCAGTCGCATACGCGGCTTTACATAAGTGACCCTATCTTCTGCAATGTACATATGCTTAAATTTCATTTGACTTTCAACCATATGGAAGTTAATATACTGTTTATTTAAACAAAAATAGATTAAGTTTGCTAGGCTGAAGCACCGGCATGTGCGCAGCTCAATGGTTAAAGTTAAGGCTTGCTGAATGTTCCCATTTTTGACATTGATTTGAGTGTTTGCTTGAGTAGTATCTTGGTTATAAAAATGTGCTTCAGGGGTGAAGTAGAAACGCACTGCTGTTTCTGTGATTTTGTAGTTTTGTTTACTCTTAAGTTCAAGTATGGCCATGTTAAACAATCTTAAATGGGTACAAAAAAGTTTTAGAAATCACTGACTGCGAAATATTTATTGGTCTGAAAAACTAAGCTTACGAATGCTTATAAATTACGAAATGTTATATATATATATATATATATATATATATTATATATATATATAAATCAACCATGGTTTTAAAATAAAAAGTGGGATGTTTTCAAGCCCACATTTTTTTAATATATATCTTAACATTAGTTTTGTTGAATTTGTGCTTTACAAGACCAACATGGCCCAAATTTGTCCAATGTGGAAAGAAAATTCATTTAAATTTTGAAAAGTGGAATATGTTACAATTTTTCCACCCTTGAATAAGTAAAATGTAACTTTAAAAATGTGTAGAGATTTCTTTTAAACTAGAAATTGACAAACACAGATTTTTGTTATTAAAATGATAAGAAAATGAGTGGTTAAAATGATGTAAAGGACTTATTATATGCATTTTGGAGGACAGGCGCTATATATGACACAAAGTACAAGTCTCCTTAGAGAGAGGGAAGATGTTTTTGAAGCGGTGGTTGTTTTGGGTCTGAGTTTATATGAAGTTTGATGCTTCGCTCTAGCTTTCAAGCGTATTCAGACCTACAATATAGTTTCTGTGCGCATGTATATGAGTTCCTCCCTTCCAGTAAGCCTTCCAACTGCCGCCCTCACAGCTGGAAGAGACAGTCCTATTGTGCCACTCAAAAGTAGCAAGTTTAGAGTTAAGAAAACAAAGAAAGTTCTTACTAACAGCACTCACTAACTTTTTTTGTGAAGTTAGTCACAAACATTTCTAGCAAGTTCAGCAGTTTTGCTGTGGTTTCATGAACTATTGATGTTGCAGAGAAAATGACATCAGACCAATGTTGATATTGGCTTCGAAAGTTAATATAATTAGCAATAATTGTGAAGTAGCTGGTAGCTTGCATTAAATTACTCAATTTTCATCCTTCTTGGTTTGGTATGTGCTGCTTTTACTAAATAACAGTAATGGAATGTAATAGAATGGATAGAACTGAAAAAGCACAGACAATATTTTTCATTAACAGCTAACCATGTCTTCATTAGACTTGATAATATAAGCAAATTGCCAGCTTTTGTCTATAAACATACTTAAAATAAAAGTTTACCATCCCATGAAGCAGAAATGTAGCAGTAAAACTGAGGCTTCAAAGACCTTGGAGTATTTTTTAATTCAGATGCTTTTGTTGAGGTTTTGAAAAGACTTTCTTTCACCTGCAGAGTATCATCAAAATATCAGAGATTTTGTTCTCTTAACTGTCTATAGAAACACCAAGATCTTTGTGCAGCAAGGTCTCCAGCATGCTGTCATCCAATTTACTACTACACATTTTCACACCTTATAATTTTGCCGTTGTGCTCCCAGCTCTTCCAGAAATACCTGTTTGAGATTCAGACCCTTCGCTTCTGCGTATACTATGCATTAATTGAAGAACTGAGGCCAGAGGCCACCCCCATTATATAGTCTAGAGTAGACTGGGCCTTCTGTATGGCAGCTCCCTCATTGTTTGGCAGAACGGCTTGCTGTGGAATAGCGGAGACTACGACCCACGGCGTGCCCTCATGCTAGACCTGCCCTCGGGATCTCATGCCTTATTGTGCCGCCATTAGTCTGCAGATACAGGTATCTCTCAGCACTACCCTCAGTGTGCGCCAATACAATCTTTCACTAATGATGCTTTTTGTCCCACCTCGTTTCTGCTCCAGAGTACCCTCAGGTTCAACGCCGATTAATTAGTCCTGTCAATCCACCCCCATCCCGACATAAACATTATTTTTTTTTACTTCATGCATTCCATCCTGGCTATGTTCACGTTCATGCCTGCCTTCACCCGTTCTTGCCTTTGGTCTGATTTGGGTTTTGATTACAAGTCTTTCTGAGCAAATGATGGCATGTATCACACAAATAAATTCAAAGTGAACTGGAATGAAATTGTTTTATTTGAGCAACCAGTAGCTAACATGCAGAATGTATAACACCGCTTCGTAAAATCAAGCGTAATATTAGCTTACAAATTTCAGCAATTTGCCTCAGAATGGATTCATGTACATATTGATCTGACAGCTGCCTTTATCGTAAATCCTCTGTAAAATATTTATTCTGATTCTTTTCCAGGATAGCATTTGAAGGAAAATGCCACATTTACATACCCAAAGCACTTCAGATCTTCTTAGCTCTTCCTAGCTTAGATTTTCTTAGCTCTCTGTTTCCAGAAAAGCTGTTCTTGGAGTTTTGTATCTCATCTCAAATCGAGATATTAATGGCCGAATCTGCTAATCGTGTTGCAATTGTAATGACTTTACAAATAGGTAGTTTTAGGGAAAATAATTCTATCAATCTTTTTCATATAAATCTACATAGTGCTTTAAACAAAGGGACAGATATAATGTATTCAATACATCTTTATATGTGACCCTGAACCATAAAACCAGTCATAAGAGTAAATTTTTTGAAATTGAGATTTATACATCATCTGAAAGCTGAATTGATAAGCTTTCCATTGATGTATGGTTTGTTAGGATGCAGATACAACTGAGATACAACTATTTAAAAATCTGGAATCTGAGGGTGCAAAAAACATCAAAATATTGAGAAAATCACTGTTAAAGTTGTCCAAATAAAGTTCTTAGCAATGCATATCACTAATCAAAAATTAAGTTTTTATATATTTACGATAGGGAATGTACAAAATATCTTCATGGAACATGATCTATACTTATTCTAATGATTTTTGGTATAAAAGAACCCCACACAATGTATTGTTGGCTGTTGCTACAAATATACCCATGTTACTTATGATGGGTTTTGTGGTCCAGGGTCAGATATAAACTGAAATGTTCATATGATGTTTAGAGAATGTATAGTTTACTGGGTTTTACAGAAAACATTCTCCTACTATTTGAAATCATTCATATGAAAATTAAATCCAGCTTTATACAAAATACAGCCTATTTGTTCTGAGAAGCAGACTGAAAGAGAAATAGTGAAATTTTTGAAAGTTTTTCTGTTTTCCTGCTGTGTACATGGTCAAGTTTAGAGGTCAGTGCAAAATAGTTTTCTGATTGCTCCCATTATGCCTGTCAGTGTGTTCCTTCAGCCATGGCCATACAAAAGAGAGAAAGAGACAAACAGAAGAATAAAAGAGGAAAAGAACTTAGAGCTATGGGAGAGTCTGGGAAATCACACACATCCCTCATGTCCAATCAATTCATGTCAGAACGCAGGTCTGGAGGTCTCAAACCATTCTACACCAGAGACACAAATGAGATTTACCAGAAGTGCACCAACAATGTGCTGCCAGCTCTCATTGAGTGTATTAAAATACACCCCCTTCCCCCCTCGAGCACAATTACAGTAAAGTGGAATGACAGCTTTTATAGATCAGCTTTTCACTGGGGTTGTTGATCGTAAGAGTTGCACAGTGGCATTCATGTTGTATGAATAAAGGGTCCTATTTATAAATAATTGCGCAAGTGTTTTTACTTGAAGGGACAGATTAACCAAATGACTCCCTTACATTGTTCCCAACCTGTTTGAGACTTGTGGAACACAAAGGAAGATATTTTAAAGAAATACATTAAGCCCAATTGACTTCGACTGTATGCAAGTCAACAAGATTTAATATTGTTTGGAAAAAACAGATGACAGGTTGGAATGGCATTAGTGTTCATGACAAGTAAATGAAGACAGAGCTTGTTTGGGTGAACCATTCCTTTAAAGGGGTCTTATTATGCTATTTTACAAAGTCTTTATTTTGTTTTGAAAGTGCACTAGAACATGCTGTCATGCTTGGTGGTTTGAAAAATGCATTAATTTTCACATAATTTACATTATTACAATAGCTTTCTCCCCAGGCTGGCACAAATGGCTTGATTAGTTCCGAGTTTGATTAGGGTCCACCTTCCGAAAAACGAAATGTGTTGTGATTGGTTAGCAGTCCCACTGTGTAGCGATTGGTGCACATCTTAGACTGTGTTTCAGTTCTGCCACGCCCCTTCCCAAAGCAGCAAGTTCCATATACAACTGCGCAAGATAGATTAAAGTGATTCTTATGTTTTAAATATGGATATTTATCAGATCACTAAAGGAGGCTTTTAATGTAGTTCATGGACACTTTAGTCAATGCTCGTGTTTATACGAGCCGCCCTGTGGCTCGCTGAAGCATGCCAGAAGCGGCTGTCCATGCTATATCACTAAAGTTAGGATAATCCCCCACCCGCGAACGATTTTAATTTTCTGTTGGCGGGATTTTTTTAAAATGATATTCTAATGGACCGCATTGTGACATCATAGCATCTGGAAAACAAACACTAGTCCAAAGGAAACGTTTGTTGTAGTTCTTAAAAAGGGATTTTTTAAAAACTAAATATCTTCCTTTGGAGTGGACTTTGAGATTTGTAGATGTTTTTTTTATGCACAATCATACACACCACACACTGGGTAAAAATTCAAAAAGTGAAAAAGCATAAAAGAACCGCTTTAAGTGGTCAGAAATGTTTCTCAGAAAAATGTCGCTCCTATTCTAAATGATGGAGCATGTGCAAGCAGTAGCCCATTTCACACAAACAGTCTTTATCAGTAAATTACTGGTCGATTACTGTTTAGAGATCATGTGTGAACAGGACTTTCTAAAAATACTGATAAATTCATTCTGGCAAATTACCGGTATGAGAAATTGTAACATTACCAGTAAATTACCAATAATGTGCTGTGTGAATGCAGAACATGATTACCGCTATGAGCACATACAAGTTCAGAACACGCTGATGTAAGACGTCTACTCTGGGCCAATCATAACATTCTGATACAGATGACACAATTAGTCCATGCTGCGTAGTTCAATTTGAAGTTGTCTAATATGATATCTCTGGGTCAAAAGCAGCTGCATGAATGTGATTGTTTGACACAAAAAATGAAAACATCAACAGAAACATTGACCCTGTATACCTCTCCATGTTTACAAACACAAGACCAGAAGGTGTAGCCGTTTAGAGGTAATTACCAGTTTATGACATCATAGAATTTACTGGTATTTTAAAAACTGATGTGTGGATGGTGCTTTAGTGGTAAAAAAGACAGAACGTCTTTGTAAATTAGCGGTAATGTGCTTTGTGTGAACGCAGAACAAGATTACTGGTATGAGCACATACAAGTTTAGAACAATCTGATGTAAGACGTCTATTTTATACCAATCTTAACACACAGACGCTGATGACAAATTTACTTCGCGCTGTGTAGTTTAGTTTGAAGTCGGCTAATATGATATCTCTGGGCCAAAAGCAGCTGCATCAATGTGAATGCTTGACACAAAAATGAAAACATCAACAAAAACACTAACCAGGAATACCTCTCCATCTTTACAAACACAAGACCAGGAGATGCAGCTGTTTAGAGGTTATTATTGGTTAATGATGTTACAGAATTTGCCGGTATTTTGAAACTGATGTGTGAATGGTGCTTTACCGGTAAAAAAAAAACAGAACATAATTGTCTGTGTGAACAGCGCATTTTTGCATTTACCAGTAAAGTTGTTCCGGTAATTGAGCTATAAATTAACATTAGTATTATTACAGAACACAAATAAACACTAATGAAATATAATCTAAATAAACATTTCAGTTTAAAATATTTTATATTTCAGGATTCTGTGATTTTTGCATACAGTGCATGTCATATTAGCTTTTTATATATTTCATCCTAAATTAAGGCAAAAATAAAAGTGTCGGTTTGACAAATCATAATTTCTGAATGAAAGTGTTTGCATAGAGATATTACATACATTTCTATAGGTAAATGAGACTCAATGAGCTTGGAGGAAAAACAAAACCCAATGCATTTATTTTAATAACAAACACTAACCAAATGCTTAAAGATGAAGTAGTTAACAAGCTATCAATATGGTGTATATATTAATATATACTGCTTAATTTTATATGTCTGAAATACTTAATGTAATAAATCTCCAATGGGTAATGCATCATGCTAAATCAGGATATAAATAAACACACTGACGGCACTTGTAATCCTCTGCCCTTACTGTATACATAATTCTCACAATTAAAAAAATATATATTAACATTTAATTAAGAGTTAATTAGACCTTTTTTGCAGTCACACTTTCAGATTATGCCTCTAAATAAAAAGAAAAATTACAGGACTCTACTGAGTTTTATTATAATTTACTGAACTGAATTCTCGGGAAACAATTTATTTCTGAAGGGCTCTTAAATGTCCCTTGACGTTAAGCACTAACATAAGTAATAATCATCCATCACGCCGACGAGCTGCCAGATGTAACCTTTGCTGATTTTAATCTAACATCCTGCCACTTTCCATAACATTTTTCCCCTTAGAGAAAGGTGTAAAACATTTCAAACTCTGGCTGTAAGTTAGTTAGTTGTTACAGTGCTTGCTGATGGACAGTTTGAATGAAAACACTGTCACGAGAGACAGCTTTGTAATGAAGAGTGTGAACCCTGCACTCCACCGTTTGATTAATTGGGTACGCATTTGCCTTCAGAGGTGTATTCTAAGACACATCTTATATGAGCTTCCTGAGAGGTTAAGAGCCTCTTGAGGACTTTTATCATGTACACGATTAAACTTGACCCTGCTGTGACTCAGCACCTTAAGATTTGCTGAATCATCCATGTGCCACATCGAAGTCGTTTCTTTTAGACCTTCTAACAAGAGCTTCTGACACAACAGAGTGGAAACCTGTACCGTACCATCCTCTCCTTTCTTAATCATTCAGGCGTTGTGTGAGTGCACACCATGTATGAACTTGAATAGGCCTATGAATACAATGTGAGCATTCAGTGCAGTATTCAGCAAACCCCTATCCATACAGGTTAACAGTAATGCTAAGCACACCAGAGTGCTGTCGGTGCTTTAGAGGTGATGCTGAGAGCAGCAGAGTTTTCAAAGTGATTCTGAAAGCTTCTCGAGTGTGTGAGGCAGCCTACGGGTCAGTTTTTTTACCATTTCACTTTAGAACTATCACCTAACCACAGGAAACAGAGAATAGACAAGGAACTCCGTCTTTGATGTTCATATTGGGTTTAGACCGAAATCGGGCAGCAAGGTGGAAGATTGATTAAAAAATGCAGGAGAAACAGAGAAAATAGACAAAATGCGGAGAGAGAATATCCTACACACAAAATCGAAGAGAAAGTGTGAACAGAAAAAAACGTTGGGTTATTTGTTTAACCCAATAGATGGGTTGCACATATTGGGTCACTATGTTGGGTTATTTTCTAAAACGTTGGGTTATTTGTTTAACCCAATAGATGGGTTGCACATATTGGGTAACTATGTTGGGTTATTTTTTTAAAAATCGTTGGGTTATTTTTAATAATAAACCAACGTTGGGTTAAATTGGTTCCCGCGGCGACGATTCAAATTTTAACGGACACAAGTGACTGACAGACGACAGAAGAAGCTGCTGCTGCATCAGTTTGAGGTAAGGGTTTTGATAACTCTTGTAACATTATAACTTACTTATAAAAAGAAACGTGAAATGCAAAATTGAATGTTTATTTATTATTATTTTTTTTTACAAAGTTATGGTTCCCTTTTGCCAGCGTATTATTGTAACTAACGTTACTCCGGAGAATGAGCTCGTTTGTAAATGAATAACCTAACGTTATTAGCTGTTAGCTCGCTAGCATTAATAAAGTAAATAAAAATTACCAGGAAAGACTGGTGAAACTGTTTAGAGATGCATTACAGTAACCTAAAGTTAATAATCAGTGGCGAAATGTAGCTAACTTACTGAAATCACCATCTACCATTAACGTTACTTAAGGTTTACATTTTTGGCGGTATTATTTACAATTAAAAGAGGGTTCCAGGCCTATTGTAACTAATGTTACAGTTTGTTTGGTCGCACTACTGATTATCACATTTATATATAAAACGGCTAATGTTAAATGAGACAGTGGTGTTCATTTATACCGTGCCACACAGACCATTTGTCTTGTTGGTCCAGTGTGTAACAACGTTAACTCAGGCAACTCAGAGATATGTGCTCAAATTCTCGAAACTGTCGCTTCTATCCAAAAAGAATTATCCCATAAGAAAGACGTGATGATGACGGGAAAAACTAAGCTTTTTAAAAGATTTGAATCAATTAAACTAATCGTTTCGCAAATTGATTCACTGCTTCCAAATGTTCGTGACACAACAGTGTCAGCTGCTGGTCAAAACAGGGCCAGCGTCAATGTTTGGAAAGCGACCAGCACCAACTGTGATAACATTAAAACTTTTTTATGATTTATTCATATTGAATATTATTGTGCATATTTCAGAACAGCCTTTAATTACAGCAGTTTCTCCTATAAAGCTATAACAGATTTTCATGTTTTTTTTTTTGTTTTTTTTAAATGTTGTACTAAATGTGTTTATTCTTATGTTTAGACATTGGATTCTTCAGAGAAGGAAAAACTACAACAGTGGAATCAATTAATTAACCAATTAACGGAAACATTTCAATGTAAGTAAACTATTTAAATTAATGTTCCATATACACTACCAGTCAAAAGTTTTTGGACAGTAAGATTTTTAATGTTTTATGAAGAATTATTTTCTGCTCACTAAGCCTGCAATTATTTGATCCAAAATAAAGCAAAAGCAGTAACATTGTGAAATATTTTTACTATTTAAAATAACTGCTTTCTATTTGAATACAATTTAAAATGCAATTTTCCTGTAAAATGTTTCATCTTCTGCTGCTTCTTATCACAGAGGAAGGAGTGAATGAAGGAAGTACACTACTGGATGCCACCAGCATTGCTGCACTGATTCCAAGAACTCCTCCCAAGTTTGTAACATTTTCAACGGGGAGGCAATGGAACAGAAGACCTGACTACAAGCAGTGGACCTGTGTTTCAAACATTTCTACATGTATGACATCAACTACCCAAAGACATCTGCACCCATTTGCAGAACACAGTCTTTCGACAAAGTTTTAAAACCTCTTCATTAAAAATGTTGCATTTAGTGATCAGTAAAAACGTTTTAGTCCAGCAGCCAGCAGATTTAAGCATTTTTATTATTATTTTATTATTACTTGTGTTCATGATGCAGTGGTGTAAAGTATTTGAGTAAATGGACTTCGTTACTGTACTTAAGTATTTTTTTGGCTACTTTTTACTTGTACTGAGTATCAAAAATATAAGCAACTTTTACTCTCTACTCGACTACATTTTTTATGTAATATATGTACTCTTTACTCCACTACATTTGAACGTACACTTACCGTTACTCATTACATTGTGATTGTGCGCGACAAGTCGGCATCTTTTTCTGCTATGGGTAATTTCTTGAGCGGAGGAGGCGATATGGCCATCTGCAGGGTGCTGAAGGTACTGGATGCTATTTACCTATGTGCTAAATGAGACTACTCCACATGAACGTGAACGGAATCTCTGTGCGGAATTCAAAATCCCCATGTGAGTAATGTTATAATGTACGGTAATGATGCTATGCGTTTTCTTTATGCCCTTTTCCATCAGCAAAAGTGAATATTTGTATACCATCAAGGCATCGTGAATTGTCAGATGAAATAATGGATTTTTTTTTTACTATTCATTCAAAAATGTGAAACAGGAGGGACGGCAAATCATTACAAATCAATGCAAATTGTTTTATCCTATGAAACATTTATATCCCAAATAATTAGAATCTATATTTTGCTATAATCAGTTACTTTAAATAGTTTTAAACAAGGTTTTAACATTAAACAACTTTAAACATTTATTTGGAATAATATGTGTTCTAGTATTGTGTATATAATTTGGGGCATTAGGCAATATTTTATATACTTTTATCAGTAATGTGAATTCTTTTTTCTTTTCTTTTTTTGGAAACTTTGTGGAATGCTAAGATAATATATTTTAAACTGAATAAGTGCATATATGCTTAATTTTAAATGCACTAAAAATACTTTTAAACAGTTTTTGAGTTTGACTGAGACTGACTTGTTCTGCCATTTTGAAACATTAAGGTGTTCAATTTCATTTCTATATTAGGATATAAATAAATTCTCACAAATAAACGGTTTCTTGTTATACACATTTCTTTGTGTTCTTTGAGCCTACGTTCAGTACGAGTAAAATACTTACTGTAAGTTCTTTTAAAATCTGATACTTTAAGACTTTTACTCAAGTCTTATTGGAATTGGTGACTTGTAACTTGTAACGGAGTAATTTTTACAGTAAAGTATCTGTACTTTTACTCAAGTATGGTTTTCGGGTACTCTTTACACCTCTGTCATGATGTTTTGTTTTATTGATAAAGGTCTATGTTTGTCTTGTGTACTGTATGTGCACATTTGTGTATGTTTTGATAGAAATGAATATGAATTGATACACATTTGTGATCCTGGACCACAAAACCAATTGTAAGTAGCATGGCAAAAATCTGTGTTGGGAAGTAACTAGTTACATGTAATGGAATTACGTAATTTAATTACAAAATAAATGTAACTGTAATTAGTTACTGTTACTAAAAAAAAATTGTAATTAAATTACAGTTACTTCTGAAAAATGCCAGCGATTACTAAGGGGATTACATCTGAATTTTTTTTTCACACACTCACCCCCACTTACAGATCTAATTGACTTCTTAAATAAATAAATTGCATTGGCTGCTCTAAAATGAGACACCAATGTTTCAGGAGTTTAGGACACAGGATAGGACACATGCTTATTCGATAACTCTAAACTTTCCTATTTGGGTTTATAAATAAACTTTATTTTTTAAGATTGTTTTTTCCAAGGCATTGTTAGATGCTCGTGTTTCCTGTCATAACTGTGCAAACATTTAATTTCAAACCCAGTATCACAGTGTCACGAATTGAGTCGTCCTGTCATTAACTCTTGCACTACACATCATGGACTTCATTCCCCACAAGCCACTGCACTAATCACTGCATTCACCTGCTCCCTGTTTCTCACTGCACTGATCACTGCTCACACCTGCAGCTCATTCACACACACACACACACACACACACACACACACACACACACACACACACACACCTGCAGCTCATCACACGGACTGCTTATATGCCACTCACACACACAGCTTCTTCGCGAAGTCTTGTATTGCCCCGGCTGCATTTCTGACCGTTTCTTCCCGTGTTTGTTTTCCCGTGTTTGATTCCTGGACTCCCTCCCGTGTTTGATTCTCGCTGCCAGCCCCGACCTTCTGCCTGTGTTTGACCACGATTTCTGCCTGCCCCTTTGTATTTGTTTGTCTGTATTAATAAATGCTGCAAATGGATCCGCACGTCTCAGTCCGTCCTTGTGACACACAGCTATTAAACTATTCTTATGATGCTATTTATAATATGATCTTGTTATGACATATAGTGCAATTGTGCTCCCGCTCCCCTCTCTCCTCCCAGCTCTTTCGTGTCATCTCTCTACTGTAGTATCACAATGTTTGGTTAGCTAGCAAATTATTAAAGCTTAATTCAATATTATGTGGACAACTTCTTAATTCTGTCAATTTGTTTTATACAAACGCAGCTGCTGGCATTTTTTTTTTTTTTTTTGTACACTGTAATGGATTATAAGATAACTAACAAATTAGGACTACTTCCTTACTTATTTACAGTATGTGGTGAAATGTTGTGTAATAAAACTGGTAAGACTGCACTGTATACCTAAAATGTCTAATGAACTTGCCGTTTGCTAGCAACTGATTTCTTCATGGAAGCATTGCGTTAAAATATTTCACTCAGATCAGTATTTCGTGTCTAATAATTTTGACCTAAACATCTAAATAATCTATGAAGCAGTTGTGTAATAAGTGGGATAATGTTGTTGATAATGTAGCCAGTTGTTACCACAAAGTAAAGATGTATATTATCCCTTACTTAATTCAAGTGATGAAGGATTTTGAAAGTCTGACAATAATCGATGTTGAGTGCTACTGTAAGATAAACTCTGCCTGGTTTAAATTCAAAATGAATAACAGTTGAAAATATTCGAAATTTAGAAAAGTAATCAAAAAGTAATTAAAAGTAATAAGTTACATTACTTTTATAAAGTAATCGAAAAGTTACACTACTTATTACATTTTAAATCAAGTAACTTGTAATCTGTAACCTATTACATTTCCAAAATAACCTTCCAAACACTGGCAAAAATACATTGTATAAAATAATCGATTTTTATTCAGAGTCAAATTTTATTATGTAGAGTCACATTTGTTGGTTTTGAATTCAGTGTACAAATTGAAAATGTCAGTTGTATGTGCACATTTGTGTTTTGAATGTTATATTTTTACACATTCTTGTACACTTATTTTATGAATTTGCTGTACTTATTAATACTTTTACATTTCAAAACGTATTTCTTAAAAATGTATTGTTTTGCATATTTAAATAAACAAAATGTGTATCTGAAAACAAAGTAGTGTTATAGTGTAGTTTTATTAAGTAATTTTATAAGAAAATACTGATGTAAATTAATATAATTAATTAACCCAACTGTTGGGTCACTTTTAACCCAACTGGATTTTAACCCAATTCATTGGGTTAAAATAACCCACAGATGGGAAAGTGCTATACCAAACCATAGTTGGGTTACTCGTTGGGTTATTTTTAACCCAACATTTTTTAGTGTGAAGAAAGGTAGACGTAGACAAAATGGAGAGAAACAAGCAAATTTTAAAGATGAATGAGGACAAGGACAGTGATAGATAACATGCTGACAGGCTTAATTTGTCGCTGCGGTGGGGGGTCAGAGGCTTTGGAATGCAGGTTGTGTGTTTGTGTGCAACGTGTTCTAACTACTCAATGGTTGGCAACCAAGAACCAGATCTCAGGTTCAGAGCTAGTTTCATGTTTATAAAATACTCAAACCAAATGATTTATGACATTGGGTTAGGGCGTGCGATAATGACAAAAAAATAATATCTCAATATTTTCTGTAATTTTGTCAATAACAATAATTAGATGATATTTTGCTGAGATTGTTATTGTGCTGGTATTTTGGTTTCGGGTTTAGGACTGCTATGAACAGCTGACTCCCAAAGCTATTGATATTCTTCATATTCTGTGCGGTGGTTAGTTTGCAGGAGTATCAGAAATGAACTTTTTCAATAAGTTTAAATTGATTTTTACCTTTTATAGCCATTTTTACCTTTATAAGGCCATTTTTTTCTAACCTAATTAAATGTATGCATCATCTTTTGTGTCAAATTCTTAAAGGGGTAATCGGATGCCCATTTTCTACAAGTTCATTTGATTCTTTAGGGTCTTAATGAAAAGTCTATAATATACTTTGGCTAAAAATTCTCAATAGTAGTGTAAAAAACATACTTTTACCTTGTCAAAATCAGCTCTGCAAAAAATCAACTAATTTTATTGCATGTTCCTTTAAGTGCAAATGAGCTCTGCTCGCCCCGCCACTCTCTGCTGAGGGATTATGAGCTGTAATGTTTACTTTAGCCGCGTTTAGCTGCATTTAGCCGCGTTTATCAGCAAAACTTGCCAACAAGCACATTATTAAGAAAGGCCATTTGCAAAGATGCATAAAAAAACCCTTATAATCACTTCTGCTCTGGGTGAAGCTGCATCACGAATGATTCACACAAACATAGATGCTTATGTAGATCGGTGCTTTTCTTTCAAAAGCAAAAGCCCCCTCTGTCGGTGTGTCGTCACACTGACAAGAAGCTGAGAATGACCTGATTTTAAAAAGGGGATATTAGTTTTAAAGATTAAAAAAAATGCAACTGGGTGGGTTTTTTATCATTGTGGTTGTGTACATGTAAAAGTGAAAACGTGTAAACGAGGATCATTTTCATTGTAAAATGCTGTTTTAAAACAAAAACACACTAGTGTAAACAGTGCATCAGTAAGGAAACATTGTCCTGTGTCGCTCAGAAATGCAAAACAGGCATTAGTGTGCGATTCGGGAAAGGGCCTCTCTCTGCCTGTGGAAAAGGAGCAAAATCATTTCCCCTCACAAGAAGTTTTCAACAAAATATTTATTTTGAGGTATAAAAGTTAGTTTTTGAATGCACAGTATTTTTCTTCTGGTGTATAATGTTTAGATTATGAATTTAAACTTACATACATTTTATCACTAGGTTATTGACTTCCACATGGCCCAGTGTAAGCACCTTGTTTGCCTGTGACAACATACTTTTATGTTAGAAAATGAACATATTTCAATGTAAAACTGCTTTAATATGTCTATCTTGTACCATTTCATTAGAGTTTGGTTAAAGACTGTTCTTGATTCATCAGCTGACTAATGTATTTCAGTAATATATATATTTAAAATAATAATAAAATCTAGTTGGCACTAGAATAGTTGCCTAGGCTTCTGCAAAAATAGAAATAGACTTTTGCTTTTTAAATGCATATGACGCCTGACATCTAAGATTCCAAGAATCTGAACCATATACAAAAAAAAAATCTTAAGTAACATTATTACACAGCAGTAAAGCAATTACTTTGAGGTTGCTTTTATTTGAGATAAAGTGGGTTAATATGGCTTACTTTTCAATGTTAATTGCCCCAAAACACTCCTTGAATTTAATTTAATATTATAATCTTGTCCTTATTAGTCAAAATATATAAATTGAAATATTAATTAGTGCACTACATTTGTTTCTTGTATCAAAAGATGACTCGTGTATTTCAAGTAGTCTGTGAGTTATGAAGGAAAATGTAAAAAATGTTACAGTTGGCTCTAGTCTCTCCTACTTATAATATAATAGTAACTTATTCTTTATTGTAAAAGAATCTGTGAACAAATGACTGTAATTTGTCTGCCTTATTAGTAGTAGAAGACTGAAGAATAAATGAATGGATTTTTTTTGTAAGTTTAGTTATTTGATAACCATGGATACATGTTAAAAAGAACTTGAATCTGAACTAGAAATTCTTTATGACTCCCATCCCTAGTCCTAGCATCTGTGAAAAGGTCACAGTAAAGACCAAATATTTACAGTGTTGACTGTGAAATCCCAAAGCATTAAGCTTAATATACAAGGCATCTGTCAGGGTTCTATACACATGCAATCATCCGTCTGTAAGTGATGGCTTTTATTTCAGAAACACGACAAGGACAGTTCAGGGTATGAGCGGTAATGACAGCTATAATCACCACTAGCAACATCACACCATACAGAGCTGCAAAATACAGAGTCCTATGATACAACCACTTTCCATCTGAAACGTATCACCTGCCTGATTTTAAACAATACAGAAAATGTCACTGGATATAAACAAACTGCCAAGCTATGTTATGCAAAGCCTTGTCTATGAAATTGGAATGATGCACTCTTGTATTTGAATAGTGTTGCAGCAGAATGCAGAATTAAATCACCACAGATGTCATCGCATAGCGAAGGAAAAAAAATCAACAATGAAAAATATCATTAGGTTTCCTGAATACCCAGCTGAATCTAGTCATGGTCCAGTAAACTGTGAGTTAAAATTTCATTTCACCGTCCGTTTGTGCATGTTTTCATTAATATAACACACACATGCACTGGGAGGGAAATCAGAATAAAATGAGTTTAGAGGAATATTACTTTCATTTAAGCGGTTTTATTTCCGGCCTCATTATGGCATCAACAAAGTATGAAATTTATTTTGCGGATATTATTTCTGCTGAGACTTCCTTACCACTTGATGCAGAAGAATTTGCATGTTTAGATCAACAAAATAATAAAATTCAAAAGCTCCTGTCCCAGGAGTCTCCTTATACTCCTGACACAAACAATGACTTGCAGACTGGACCAACTGATGAGTCTGAGACTCCTTGGCATTCTGTGAGCATTTAATTGGTCTTACCCCACCCTTCCTTTTTTAATCAGTACATCTCGAGTGTTCATTGCTGTTTTAATATGAGAATTTTTAAAATATGTATATGCCTTCATGTGTTTGTGCAGACAGGGGAGGCAAAAGCACTCACGTCATAATGAGAACTAAATAATATACTAGGTGTCTAACTGTGTTGAGTTATTAGCAGTGCGACCAGTGTTTGTCCATGCAAATCTCATTATACCATGATACTATGTTTTTTTTTTCTTCTCAATGTATCATCACAAGTCGCAGGGTTTAATTTGGTTTTGTCTGTTTATGTTTTTTTGACTCTCAAACCCACTGACTGCCATTATATGATTGATAGACTGCAACGGTTTGAGGTAAAAATCTTCATTTGTGTTCTACTGAAGAAACAAAGTCACCTACATCTTGGATGCCCTGGGGGTAAGCAGATCATTTTTGGGTGATCTATCCCTTTAAGACACAGTCTTAACATAACGGTTAAGTTTATGCAACTAGCTAGATGGTTGTTTACAGGCCAAAATCAAAACTGCTTAGAAAAGGACAAAGGCAAAAGCACAACTCTTCTCAACAAGTTGCACAATTTAAAGTAGGGCTGTGCAATTGATCGAATTTTAGTTTCAATTCTGGCTTCCACTGATTATGAAAACATGAAAGTCAAGCTAAAATGTGCCACATTACGCTCCTTTCCACCACAGTAGTGTGCCTTTTCTCTTCATTAAAAGCCCAAAAGTAATGTTGATTGATGTTAAAAAGAGTTATTAAAAGCACATTAAACTGCTATCGAGAACTCAGGTGCTCCTGAGGTGGCTTTTTGTGCGTGTACTCTGAGATGAGCTGAACACAGGTAGGCAAAGTACACTTTGGTCTTAGGTGTGCGCAATGTCAAACTTAAGTAGGTAGGTTTGTCAGACCATGTTGGCACTAAAATCTGCTATAATGTGGCCCTCCAGGAGCTTGACACCCCTGGCCTAAATGGTAAAACACACACAAAAATGCCAGGCTTGGTTGGTATTTACATAAACACAATCAGTTAATTCCTAAGTGAATGTAAACAGTCGGAAGATGCATTAGGTCTTAAAGTGACAGTAGCATAATATACCTTCTGCTATATGTGTCATTAATGTTAAATAACAAAAGAGAAAATCACTAACTGCTCTTGGCTAAATTACTTTTGTAACTTTAGTAAGAATCAAAGTAAGTTTAATTCCTACAGTAAAGACCATAGCCTAGTTTTCCAGGTGGCCATTTTAATTCCGTCTGAATCTGCCAAGTCTGTGTTTTTCTCACTCAATCTCCGTAATAATTCCAGAGCAAATTACCTACTGTTTTTCAAAAACTAATCCCGTCCTAGCCCCATCCTGTCTGTGATTGCCAACAATATTTTTTTTACAACGTGTTTTCTTATGTGTTTTGGCCAATGTGAACTACTCTAGACACTCTACCGTGCACATTTTCTATATGTTTGCCTCCCGGTAATGAAATAAAAATATAAAACATCCCATAAACTGTTAAGACTGGCTATTGTAATAGCAACATCAGGTAAGATTACTCACCTTTATTCACTTGCACTCAATTATATAATGTTTTAATTACATATGTACCTTTATGAAAATTAAACATGGTTTTACTACAAATAAATCTAAAAATAAAACCAAAAAACATGGTTTTTGTAGTTAAACTAAGTTAACCACAAATTAACCATGGTTTTGCTATACTAACCATAGCTTAACCATGGCATTTGTTGTAAACCTGTGGTTATACTAATGGTAATAAATCTAAATGACTATTCGCAATGCAAACTTTTAGAGCATGTGATCTCTGCAACGCCCAGATGTACAAAACAGACCTTGATAAGAACTATACCTCAAACATTGTTTAGAAAATTTGTCTTGTCCGAATAGGTCTTATGTTGTGTTTTACTTTACATTGTAAACACAATATCACTCTGCAGCTCTAATCTGGTTGCTCACTGAAGCTAAGCAGAGCTGAGTCTAGTTAGTATCTCAATGGGAGGCCTCCTGGAAAAAGTAGGTTGCATGAAAGTGGTGCTAGTGAGGCCAGCAGAGGGTGCTCATCCTGGTCGGCTGCACAGGTCCCGGTGTCCCAGTCTAGTGATGTCAACACTATACTGTCACAAAGCACTGTCCTTCTGATGAGATATTTAATCGGGGTCCTGACTCTCTGTGGTCATAAAAAATCCAAGGATGTCCTTCGGAAAGAGTAGGGGTACAACCTAGCCAAATTTGCCCACTGGCCCCTGTCCATCATCATGGCCTTATAATCATCCCCATATCTACTGGTTGGCTTCATCAATCTGTCTCCTCTCCATCAACAAGCTGGTGTGTGGTGGGCATTCTGGCATCATCCAGGTGGATGCTGCACACTAGTGGTAGTTGAGGAATTTGTAGGGCTGGGTTTTGACAAATTTTACAATTAGATTCTATTCTGATTTACAAGCTTGTGATTCGATTTGATTACCGTTTGATTCAATTCAATTCGATATTGAATATTTTGGAGAGATCAGGTACAGTACATGCCAGATTAAAATATACATGAGAGTCAGTTGGTACTACATTACTATAATACTGAAGGTTAAAATAATTTATTTGTATACAAATTCTTAAATTACACTCAATGAAGTTTTTTATAATAATAAGCTTACAATTACATAATTATATTTCTACTCTAATTAGTTTTTTGAAGAATAAACATTTAAATGGTGGCTGTCATAAAACTTGACAAATTTATTAAAATTTTATACCTTATATGGTGCATATATTTAGCGAAATGCTTTCTTGTTCTAGATGAACGAGTTCATGGTCACGAATAGTTTTTTCTGAGGTAAAAGTGACGTTACGTGACATTGTTTACAAGCTGTTATATTTATGAGATGGATTTAAGTAAGTTGTACTCTTTCTTTTAAAATGTCAGGATGTTTATTCATTATTTCATGCTGTAACTGGTATTAAAGTGGAGGAGATGCCGCGTCTCTTGAACTGAGGTGCAACAACAATCTGTCACTCCACATTATACAGCACCAGAACAGCATTTCTTGTTTGAATACTGTTAAATGAACAGAAATTGAAATCTGACCTTTGTTTCATATCAAATGTTACACAGCACAAAGCTTATTGCAATTTATTGGATGGAGACGTGCTACAATGGTGCGTTCATTAACTAAAAACTGGCTTGACTAATCCATTCTTTGGATGTAAGAATTGATAGTTTCGTGAAAATGAGAACCTAAAATATACACACATGATATATTTCACTATTATCACTATTATTACTATTAAACGACTCATATGGTGCCATAAGATACCTAATTGTGTTAAATCTTGGTTACAATATTGACCAAAATAATCATGATTTTTGTCATAAACGAGCAGTCCTAATTGGAAGCATCCTTAAATACTTGGAAAACCAGGTCTGTCAAAAATGTGATGCTTGAATTAGCAAGCATGGCTAAAAATCACTGCAGTTTTTGAAAGCTTACCTTGGCAAAAACTATCATATGATTCAGGTTCCCCTTCAGTCGAATCACTTCGACGTTACATGGGATCTCGCCTGAGAGACCGATCATCTCTGAGCCTTATATAAAAAGGCCAATTGCAAATTGGCGAGTGGACGTGCGCGTCGGCCACTCCCCCGTACATACGGGTATATAAGATGGCGGCGCGCATCACTCAAACAGACTTTCGCTTTCAGAGCCTTCATGCTCAAGCCTTTTGCTTCTCCTAGAAAAGAAGAAGAAGAACTTCACGTTCCTGCTGCACTTCTCTGCTGGTGTGCGCCGATCGAAAAAGAGCAACAAAAGCTGAAAGAGTGAATTTCTCGGCGCCGCCAGCGGGGTCCCGCGGGCGGCCGTTTTCACGGCCATAAAAGCCTCCTGCGTTCCAGCGAGCAAGCCCCATTGAGTGCACAGTGGTGCCGCGGTTTCCTCCCTGGGCAGACCGGGACTAAAAGAGCAATTTCTCACGGCTGTGTAAAGACGTTCTTTTCAGAATGGCTTTCCGGCCGTGCGCTTCTGGGTGTGGCAGTTTCCTCACCTCACTGGACGGACATGAAAGCTGCTTCACATGTCTGGGCATCGAACATGCTGAGGCAGCTTTCACGGATGGTTCATGCATTCATTGCGAAAGCATGACCATGGGAATGCTGAGGACTCGCCGCTCGCTCGCGGGCAGGCCCCCCTTCGCGCCCCACGGCCTGCGGAATTTTTCCGCCGCTGTGGCGAGGCACGAGGGGGAATTTCGAGTCACGGTGCCGAACGTTCCGCCGGCTCCAAAAGCCCTGCGGTCTTCCGCCCGCCAGCATACCCCCGTCGAGATGCCAAAGCAGTACGCCTCCCCGCCAGCCGGGCTGGGCGTCTCCTTTGGCGCTCCTCAGGAGGAAGAGATGTCTGACGCTGCGTCAGAGGGAGAGTCAGGGGGTGAGGACGCTCTTCCGGCGGCGCGGCGCCCCTCCGCGGTTGCTGCCCCGTCGGAGGCAGACTCCGAGCTCTCGGCTATGCTCCTCCGAGCCGCCAGGGGGATCGGCCTGGAGGTTACTCCATCGGCCTCGGCCGATCCTTCTCGGCTGGGCGACTGGTTCCTGGGGACGGCTCCGGCGGCATCGCCTCGCCCTCCCCCGGTGCCATTCTTCCCGGAGGTGCACGAGGAGCTGGTTAAGACCTGGCGGGCGCCCTTTTCATCTCGCCCGCTGCCCAGCTCCTCTCCCCTCGCCACCCTTGATGGCGGGGCGGCCAGGGGGTATGCGTCGGTTCCCCAGGTCGAGCGCGCTATGGCGGTGCAACTCTGCCCCCGTGGCGCTGCCACCTGGCGGGGCCGGCCGCGTCTCCCGTCCAAGGCGTGTGAGCGCTCGTCCGCCCTTGCGGGCCGCGTTTTTCACGCTGCGGGCCAGGCCGCCTCGGCCCTGCATGCGATGGCGACCCTGCAGGTCTACCAGGCCAAGGGGTTGAAACAGCTGCACGAGGGTGGTCCTGACCAAGGTACGATGCAGGAACTCCGCGCTGCCACCGACTTCGCCCTTCGTGCGACGAAGGTCGCGGCGCGGGCCCTTGGTCAGGTGATGTCCACGGCTGTGGTCCAGGAGCGACACCTATGGCTCTCTCTGGCCCAGATGGCAGATGCCGACAAAGCACGCTTTCTCGACGCTCCCATCTCCCAGAGGGGCCTATTCGGCGACTCTGTCGAGGACTTCGCCCAACAGTTCTCGGCAGCCCAGAGACAGACGGAGGCGCTTCACATCCTGCCCCGCCGCGATGCTTCCATCCCGCCGCCGGAGGCACCGCCTCCGCCTGCACGTCGCCGAGGGCGCCCCCCTGCGGCCGCAACATCTACGGCTCGCCCCCCTGCGGAGGCCCACGACGCCAGGTCGGCGAGAAGGGCCCGCAAGCGCAGAGCCAGCCGCAGGAGAGTGGCGCCGCCCGCGGCACAGGGACCGGCCCGAGACACTCGCAAGAAAACTGCGAAACGTCCCTGACGCGGGCCTCCAGAGGTGATTGAGACTGCTCCTTAGGGGATGCTAACATCTACGCTCCCCGCTCCCGGTGGAGGGCCGGGAGCCACTGTGTGCTTCAATGCTGCCGTCGGCCAACGGTCGACGGTACCCACATTTTCTCAAAAAGAGCAAATTTCTCACCTCTGGCTTCGGCCTCGAGTTTCCTTCCTGAGCAGCACTTACACTCCTCGGAACCAGACTCGCGGCTGGTCTTCGCCAGCGCGGGATCCAGGGAAGAAGGTAAGCACTGCTTAGTGCACTTAGACACTTCCCCAGGACGCTCATCCTTCTGGGTTCTGTCCCCTTCCCTGTCTCCCCTTAGGCTGCCCCACCACGGTCACGTCGGTCAACGTTCCCTTGATACCACTACGCTGGTTGATACGGACGGTACGGCCCGGCCCCAGGCGTCCGCCCAGACTCAGAGGTACCCCTTACATTCTTATTCGGGCAGGCGTGCCTCTGTTCTGCCTGCGGAGGTCGCGTTCCTACTGGCGAAGGACGCGATCCAGCCTGTCCCTCCCCCGGGACGAGGTCGGGATCTCTCAGTCCCGACTTCACGTGTCCAGTTAAGTGTGGTGGGTTAATATCCGCCCTGGATGGAGCTCTGTCCCGATCCCTTCTCAGGCTGTCGGCACACTCGCTCACGACGAAGCACATACAGGTATGTTTCCGTCTCCAGGGCTGGGTTGCAGCCATCTGCCTGAAGGGCACCCGCTGTCGCGTCTCGATTTCCCCCCGACACACACCCCCTCGGCGGTCTGCTCCGGGGGTCGAGCTCTTCAGCGTGGGGTGCTTCCATTTGGCCAGTCCCCCTCCTTCCTGCCTTTTTTAGGCCATGGGAGCTCCCCTGTCTCCTCTTCGGCAGACAGGACTTCGCATCATCAACCGTCTCTTCGACTGGTGCTTTGCCAGCCCACTCGTGAGTTCCGTTGTGCGAACTTGGGGACCTGGTGCTTCGGCACCCCCGCCATCTGGTCCTTCAGGCCAACCGAAGGAGTCCGTTCCCTCGGTCGGGAGCCCGACTCGGTCCACAAGACAGCCCGCCTTACTACTAGGAGCGCGCAGTCAGTGCTGTAGTTCCTGAGTCAATCAGGCACAACTTAGCGGTCCTCTCAAATTTGAGGCTCCTGGGGCACATGACAGCTCTAAGCCGCTTAGAGCCGCTAAGCTTGTTCATGTGAGACCGCTTCAGCACGATCGAGTCCCATGATGGGCATGGCACCTCGGCCCACTCCGGACTGGCGTTTTCCCGCAGTTTGGCCGTCAAGCCAGCCCGTGGCTACCACGGGTTGGGTTGCCATGTACGACAGAGGTTTACAACCTCCCCATCTGCTCCCATGGAGTCCAACGTGGCAGATTTGCTACTTGCCATTCACTTGAAGCAGGGAAACTCAACCGTGCAGCCTCTCGGCTCTCACGGCAGTCCACCCACCTGCAGGATGGCGACTCCACCCCGTGATGCAGCTAGTTTGGAGTATATCGGTAGGCCAGCCACATTCGCTCGTCTTCCGATTCCTCCCTTTGCCAGCTGCCTCTTTCTGAGTAACGCTGGCTCACAGCTGACTTCCGGGGCCCAAGTACGCCCTTCCCCAGCGAGCCTCCTTGCACAGACAATGTGCAAGTCCAGGGAGGACGAGGAGTAAGTCTGTTGGTTGCGCTACAACAATGGCCCACCCGGACTCAGGTCTTAGTAACCGTTCCCTCGCGGCAGTCCCTCCCTGTAGGGCACGGTATGACACCCCAGACCTCTCCGGCCTTCACAGACCGTGATACAACTATCACTCAGTACCGAGCTCCCTTACTAGGCAGGCTTGCGCACTGAGATGAGGTCTATTTTGCTGGCTTTCCACAGAGATACACGACTGCAGTAATGCTTCCCTTCCTGCAGGAGAGTTGAGCGCAGGCTGTCCCCTCGACTCTCCAAGTATATGCCGCTGCTTCGCCGCGTATCACATGCAGTAGATGGAGCTAAGTAGGCAAGCATTCACTGACCGTGAGGTTTCACAGAGGTGCCCAGAACGCACCCCTCACCCTCTTGGGGCCTTCCCGTCGCCTTCAGAGCTGCGGGACGCTCCAATTGAGCCATTGGCCTCAGTCGAGCTAGTATTCCTGTCATTAAGACAGCGCTCCTGACCGCCCTGGCTCCCGTCAAGAGGGCAGGAGACCTACAAGTTTTCTCTGTCAAGTAGCACCTCTTACCCTCTGGGACCCCCCCGTCGCACCTCATACCTCTTGGATCTCCCCGCCGCCTTTCAGGGCCACGGGTCGCTCCTTGGAGCCACGGGCCTCAGTCGAGCTAGAATTCCTGTCATTAGACAGCGCTCCTGACTGCCCTGGCTTCCATTAAGAGGGTAGGATATCGACAAGCTGAGGTTCCTTAGAGGTGCTTAAAGCTGAGGTTCCTCAGAGGTGCTTAGAACGCACCTCATACCTCTTGGACCTCCCCGTCGCCTTTCAGGGCCGCGGTCGCTCCATTGGAGCCACTGGCCTCAGTCGAGCTAAAATTCCTGTCATTAAGACAGCGCTCCTGACTGCCCTGGCTCCCATCAAGAGGGCCTACAAGCTTCTCTGCCAGCAAAGTGTGTCGAGAAATTCGGCCCGGCGTCTTCCACGTTACCGTCGAGACCCCGGCCCAGTGCCCCAGGTTCCCACCACGCCTTTCCGCGATCAGGTGGTGAACCTGCAAGCTCTGCCCTGGAGGAGGCAGACCCAGCCTTGCGATGTTGTGTCATTAAATATGTGAAACTTGAATCACTCGGCACTTCAGCCGCACCAAGCAGCTTCATCTGCCTCGGGATTCAGCAGAAAGGGAATGCTCCCCGAACTGAGGTTGGCTAAATGGGTGGTAGATGCCTTCTCCCTGTTATACTCAGGGACAGCTATGATCCTTGGGTCACGGCACCTCACCAGCAGATGTAAAAACCAGAAGCTGCGGGCTGGGCGACACCCTACCTTCGCTTGGTTCTACAACCTTGCGCAGAGGCCGTTCTCCCGTGTCCTAACATGAGGACTCACAGGTGAGCGGGAAGACCGGCTGGTGTCGGTTTGCGGCGCCATTCCCACGTGGATCCGTGCGCTATTTCCCAGAATGTTCCCTCCGGCGAACCCTGGGTCCTCCTGCCCCGCAGTCAAGGCTAGAAGCGGAGTAGTCCTGCACTGTGATCCTGCCTGGGTCTCCTTCGCCCCGCAGGTTGTGGCTTAGTTTTTATTATTCCAGCGGAGGAGACCGCTGTTTCCCTCGTGTATCCCTAAAAACCTTTATGGATATATTGAATTATTCTCATTTCCACATGTAAAGATTTCATGTGCTCCGCCCCCCCAACCCATGCTTCAGTACAACTGGCATCCCTGGAAGGGCCCCCTTATTGGGCCTCGGGGCGTTGGGAAGGTTACGTTACACTTCGCCTGCCGGCACGTATACTTGTCAGCACGTGAAGTTGTTGCGTAACGCGGCGTCAGGGTCGTGGCCTTTTCCATAGGGCTAGTTCCCATGTAACGTCGAAGTGATTCGACTGAAGGGGAACGTCTAGGTTACGAAGGTAACCCACGTTCCCTGAAGGAGGGAACGGAGACGTTACATTCCCCTGCCACGCCCCTGGCGTCGCGCTGACGCCGGCTTGACGGCTCTTCAGCGAAAACCTGTTTGAGTGATGCGCGCCGCCATCTTATATACCCGTATGTACGGGGGAGTGGCCGACGCGCACGTCCACTCGCCAATTTGCAATTGGCCTTTTTATATAAGGCTCAGAGATGATCGGTCTCTCAGGCGAGATCCCATGTAACGTCTCCGTTCCCTCCTTCAGGGAACGTGGGTTACCTTCGTAACCTAGACGTTTCTAATGCAGTTCAGCATTAGACCCTGCTCAGCAGCACAAAAGAAATAAGACAGACGTGTGAAGAATCACCCTCAGGGCCAGCGGCTGCCTTTGTTTTGGATGAAACTGTCAAACAGTTACATATTTTGCAGCATTTTTCATCTTTATCTTGTTGCCAGCTCATAATAGCGATAACTTCCACCAAGCTTTATTAGTACACCCAAAAAAACAAAGCAAAAAACATGCATACTTTCTTCCTTCCTCTTCTTTCCATTTTCTTTCCTCATTACAGCTTACTGTAACTGCTAACTGCATACCTATAACATTTAATTACTAGAATTACTATAACTTTATGTTATAATCTGTTCATTAGACTTGAAGATCTGAAACCCAAAACATAGAGGATTTTGATTCACAGTCCATTTAGAAGCTTATACTGCGTACCACAATATGGAGACTTCAGGTCGAGCCAGAGTCATTCGGCTAATGGGCTTGTGGCTCTTGGGAATGAATGGATTTCTGGACATCAGGTGCATCTCTTGTGATATTTTTATCCAGTCATTCCCAGGTAGTTTGTGCTTGGGCTCAATACCATGTATCCACACACACAAGTGGATGCCTATTAGGTGGCAGACTATATGTACCGGATGGATGTACCTTGTGTCCTTGCTATTTTCCACCTGTCTCTGCATGTCCTGACAGGCCGACACGCTCGGCCTAATGCACAGTGGTGGTAATGGCTGTGTGAATCGCATAGAGAGCCATGGAAGAATCAGAGCATGGAGAACCTCCCTAAAAACACAGATAGTAGCTCTCTGAACCCAGTTGTTTATCTGACCATGTCTCAGAGCAGCAAATCACTGAGGAAATACACACATACACAAGACTTCCCCAAACAGACAAGGTTATTCAGATAAGAGTGAATTACTGCCCACAGGGCTTAGAGCAAGAGAAAGATGGCAGGGTAAACTCATCCCCTTGACTGCTCCGAGTTCAATTTAGACTTTTTAGGCTATTGCACAGAACTCCCAGGATGTTTTGCGGCTCTAAAGAACTCTATCTCTCAGCTGTCACACTGCTAATCAGCAGAACTGCCTGGAAGACGCTGTCTAAACTGGTCCCAGAATCTCAATCTCAGCACACACATGTTGGTTTCACCATATTAGTGAGCATGTCTTATAGATGTAATGGATTTAAGGCGGTGATGATATTTGCTAACTCCAAACCTGTTGATATCAGTAGATTCATGCTGTGTTCCAGACAACTCGAAATTCAGATTTTTCACACCGCCTACTTGGAAATAATGTCTAGAACGCTGATTGAAGTTGTACATCCCACTTGTGAACTCGGGGCAGATCGCTCAAACCTGACTTCAGTGAGACATGTCATTTGACGTCACTGTTTTTAACAAGCATAGTGTGGATCCACCTTGTGTCAAACTTAAAAATAATATACATTACATTTCCCAAAATGATACCTTAAAAACAACAGTGTTTTATGTTCATTTTTGTCTGTTTTTGCCATAATTGACACAAAACCACAAATTGCTCTATTGGGCCAAATCATGAGGTCAAATAAGATCACTGGCTTTTTGTTAACCTTTTTTTTTTTTTTTTTTTTTGCAGAACTTTCTTGAAATTTTGATCAGTTTTATCAAACTTTGGGGGACAATTTTGTAAAGTACACCAATATTCAGAAAAGACACTTTTTGCTGAGCTGGAAAAATTTGAGCAAAGATTTGTGAGAGGTGTAAAAGTAATCAGCACTGCGTCTCACAATTCACAAGCTGGCCACAGTATTAATGATAAATAATATTTATTTGCAATGCATCCTCTATTTTTGACACTGCTTCTAATGGATTCTGCATTAAATGCAGCAAATATGTGGTGTAGCATATAATAATAAAAGTCAAACGTAAGATTTTAAAATGCTCCCAGATTGACAAGGCAATGTCCTGGAGGCCATAAGGTCCAGACACAGATGAGCCGGAGAATTGCAAAACAAAAAAGGACACTGGAGTGCATGTAATGTATAGACATATGCAATTCTCACTTTCAAGCATGAGCAGTCTTGAGCCCTCTCTTTATAGGTCTATAGGTTGGTGAAATAGTCCTGTAAAGGCTCCAGAAGTTTGGGACTGTAATAGCTGGAAGAGTCACTTTGTTACATATCTTGCTTGAGGGCCCTACAGCAGCAGTGTGAGGGATTTAGATATACAGTAAACAGCCTCCTGACACTCAACTGTAATCCCTCACATCCCTATCAGGATTCAAACCAACAGCCTTCCAAAAGTGACCAGTCGCTGCTTTCACAAATTCCTCACACTTGTTTAAACACGATTCTCTCTGCCTTCAATCGTAAACTGTTCAGATGATTTTGCTGAGATTACAGCTAAACAGAAAGCAATGCACAGGATGAGCCACTTTAGCTATTTTTCCAGCCCATTTGGCACAACAGCTATGTGCCTCTCTCGTTCAAAAATGTATTTTTATTACCGTACAGCAAACAAAAGTATTCTAGAGACCACACAATCTAAATTAGGATTTCTGTAGAATTCTACTGTCCTTATATTAATTAAAGGATGAATTCACTCCAGAATTAAATTTCCTGACAATTTGCTCTACCCTTTATCATCCAAGATGTTCATGTCTTTCTCTTTTCAGTCGAAAAAAGAAATTTTTGAGGAATACATTCCAGGATTTTTCTCCATATAGTGGACTTTAAAGGGAATCTGTGGGTTGAAGGTCCAAATTACAGTTTCAATACATCTTCAAAAGGCTCTACATGATCCCAGACGAGGAATAAGGTCTTAAAGTCTTATCTAGTGAAATGGTCGGCCATTTGCTAAAAAAAAAAAGAATATACTTTTTAGCCACAAATACTTATATTGCAATAGCTCGACAAGCATTATGTCGTATTGCTGGAAAGGTCTCGCATGACGTAGGCAGAAGTACCAACCCAGTGTTTACAAAGCGAGATGGAGATAATGCAGAGTACCACGCGTGACCTTTCCAACGTAATTACATGCGGCGTTAAGTTGTAGACATACATCGCAGAGCTATTTGTGGTTAATGTTTTGTTTTTTGTTTTTTTGTTTTTTAAAGAAAATGACAGATCGTTTCACTAGATAAGACCCTTATTCCTTGGCTGGGATTCCTCGGCTGTAGAGCTTTTTGAAGCTGCATTGAAACTACAATTTGGACCTTCAACCCATTGGCCACTATTGAAGTTCACTACACTGTATGGAGAAAAATCCTGGAATGTTTTCCTCAAAAATCTTAATTTAAAATCTTGGATGCCATGGTGGTGAGTAAATTGTCAGGAAATTTTAATTCAGGAGTGTAATTTAAGACAATCCTAACCCTAATATATTGAAAAATGTATATATTATATCAATTATATGATATAATATTATATTAATATTGTAATATATTATTATTATTATTATTATTGACATAAATACATATGTTATTTTTAGAAAAATATTAGTACTATATAGAGGGAGGAACTGGAAAAAAATACTTTACTATACTATACTATAAAATATAAAATAAGACATTAAAAATAAAATATACAATATATATATATATCATATATTATCCATAAAATACATATAATATGTACATTTTATATTTAATAAAGTATAAAATATATTAAAAATACATTCATATTCAAATACAAATCATTCATTTATTCATTTATTCCTAAATATATACATCCTCCATAAACTGATTTTCCGTTTGACAAAGTCCTCAATGTAAGGCTTAGTTAATCTAAGTTATAATATTTAACCCTTTGAGCGGTACGGTCCCACATATGGGATTCTAATTTCCGTGCCCCTGGGAGTACGGTCCCACATATGGGATTTAGAACGTTCGGTGACGTCACGCAACTGTAAAATTCAAACTGCGCTTTGGCGCGCTGGCTGGCACTGAGCCAGAGAAGGACGAGCTCTGCGCTTGTCAAATAATCACAACTATGCAGTGTTTTTAACCACATAACGCTTATGTTAGGTTTCAGACATTTAAATACACATAAGTACTAGTAAAAGGAGACATTTAGAGTTTGTAAAATACACACATATGTCTATGGAAGCAGCAAATAACAATCTATTCAAATATAATTTGCCGATGTGTTTTGTTCATATCACATACACATAGGCTAAGTAACTAAAAAGTTCCCTCTATACCTCTCCTAGTTCACCAGCCACTTACTTGCATGTATTTCGGGAGAAACGGATGAATTTACTTGCTGTAAAGCCGGCTGACAGGACTCTCTGAACGGCAGCGCGAACAAACATGGCGCCGCCCATTTCACATTACCGATCACGATCCAGAGCATTTATATAGGGTTTTAAACGACGAAACATACTAATTCACACATATTTGTAAATCGGAATATCAGATAGTTCATGACATGGTAAGCAAGTGTGTGAGTATTCTGAATAAAAAAGGAAAAACGAAATAAAAGCGATCTATCTGTCATACAGTGTTATTGTGTCTGTGTTGTGTCACATGACAAGCTTGATGCGTCGCCATGGAAACAATAAGAACAAACGTTCTAAAATAACGGTCGCTTAAAAAAAAACTCACTCTCGGGGGTCCGCTAGAATATTTTAAACTCACCACTGAAAGGGTTAACTGCACACGCATTGCTTCCAAACTGCTGTCACAATTTTACCTACCTGGTGTATGAAGACCTGGGCAGTGCGAGGACTGAGCAACAGGATGGCTCGTCTGAGTGTGTCCCGGTAACGGTTGAGCTCCTCCATTCTCATCGTGCTGAACAGGGTAGAAAAGACCTTTGTCACATTGCGGTCAACCTGCTGTAAAGACACGTCCAAACCCATTCGAGATGCCTGGTCCAGAAACCCACGCAGTCCCCGCACATCTAAAAGAGACAGAGCGTGCGAAAAAGCAAAAGATGATGGTTAAAAACTAAAAAACTCATGTGCAGACAGCTATTTAAGATTAGAACAGTATTTAAGACTGAGATCAAATATAGTCTAACTATTTGATTTGAGATCAGAGGTTTCCAGAGAGAATAACTTGAGACCTAATTGTAGATTTCATTCAGAGAAATGATGTTGAAAGGGATAGTAAGATCTGTGAAAATATCTAATTTTGTTCCACATGAAGAAAGAAGGTCATAGGGGTTTGGAACAACATGTTCCCCCATCAACTATCCCTTTAACTTTTGAAAATACAGTCTATGTTCATTGCTCTGGAGATTCAAGGAGTCTAGGAGAAAGAATCCTGTTTTCTTGCCCCTTTGCACATCACGGCTGTCAAGTCACGCCGTGTTCTGTCTACTGAAGTGGCTTTTTGATGGCATAATCGTCTAGCATGGAGTTTCCTAACATCTACTCACAGAAAGGACACAAGAACCGTCTCCTAAGAGGGTCAAGACGTGAGGATGAGGCTTCAAGGTCTAATTAGAGCTATACAGACCAATCATAAAAATGCAAGCATACTTCAACTTAACTATGTACATTTATGGTCTTCACTTTGAGGTGTAATTAAATTTTCATAGCACGACATTGAGGCAGTCAAAAAATGTTGCGAAAAGCTATAACTTGTCTGCATCTTTTATATTTTCTCTTTCCTTTTGTATTCACTGCTTGAAATAAAAGACAAAGCAGAAAAAAACTGAATACTTGCTAGAACCTGTCAAAGTAAAATAGTAAGATAAAAAGTATTATGAGGAGCAGAAAATGTTTAGTCCATCTGCACATTTCAGGGTGTTAACAACAGCTTTATCTTATCTGCAAACAAATCTGAATCAGTCTTTCAGTATAATCTAGTTATTCTGCATCTGAATATATTTCATACTATACCGTAGCTGTGAAAAGAGTAGTATCTCTGAATTCACAGTACTCGAAAAACAGCAGGTGAGACATTCCCAGATGAATTACTTCAACCTAGATTGTAAACGTCAGGCCGTTGGCACGTGTCGGTCGGGCTAGTTTGTTAAGGCTGCAAATCAATTCCAAAAAAAAACATTCCTTGATTCAGAGGCATTGGGAATCAAGAGTTGATTCCAAAGTTTGAGTTCATCAAGAGGAATCGACTCCTTATTCAGAGCCGTTTTCAGTTCTACAAAACTTATATACAGTATGGGTGCCTCTTAAACAGAGGGCTGCATCCCACGAAGGCTGCGTATCTCAGCTGCTAGTCATCAAATGTCGCTGAACGTCAATTCACAAAAATAAACTGAATGAAGACAAGTCATTACTGAGCTCGTCTAAATTCGAGGATACAGCCTTCCATTTGAGAAGCAGTCATTAATTTGCCTCTTGCTCGCTAATAGTTATTAGAAGTTTGATTCGTTTCCAGGAAAAGGTTTGTTCGGAGAGATCGTTTTAATGAACCACAATTGTCCACAATTTTGAGCACTGAACAGAATAGATCATGACGTGATCGAGGGTCTCAAACATCGTTTCCTTCTTATTATATAAATCTGGTGTTTGCAAAAGACCACTGAAAAATAGGCTAATCCTAACATACAGTAACAGCAACTATTACGTAATAGTCTCAGGATCATTAATAGTTACGCCCCTAACATTCGCATAGCCAAATCATCAGACGTTCTGCAGGTAGGCTATTGTGAAAAAAACTACAGTAAGCGAGGACGATAGCGAAAATGGCAGATCACGGGAATAAATGTTATGTTCCAGGTTGTGCAGGCGATGTTAAGTGCAGGGATGGGTTGGTGTCTGTACTCAGAAAGGCAAGGAAAACAAATAACGCGTTCTAATAAAATAAGGCGAGACACTAAAGGGACATGGTTAGCTTCTTGCTAGCGGTAGTCTGTTACATTGCAGTATATAAGATTTCATTTACCACATAAACTGAGTTAGAAGAGATTACTGCGCGATGGCGAATGATTTACAGGTCCTGAGCATCACTAACAAGCATCTAAACTAGTCAAATATGTGGTAAGTACTGCTGTAGTATAACGTTGCACAGAGCTTGGCAATCACAAATCAAAAGTGAAAGTAAAATGATCGTGCATTCAAAACGGCAGTTCAATGACCCGCATATTAATAGCGGCTCGGGCTCCGTGATTAAATATATATTTTCCTCCATGTGTGAGCTACTGAATGAGCCACTCTGTGAAACAGCCAATCAGAGCAGAGCTCATCATTATTATTCATGAACCTTCCAAATAAGGTAATAACAGACCATTTCATTCTAGGGACAAATCCTAGGGTTGTAAATGGACCTGTAAAACCATTTCGGGAGAATTATTGTCCTTTCCTATGTCATAAACCTTCTATGTAGATTTAGGAGAACAATTTCAAATATTGTATCAATTAGGGATGCACGATATGAAAATTTTTTACCGATACCGATAGCCGATAATTAAGTCCTTCTTGTGGCCGATGCCGATACCGATACCGATACCCAATACGTTCATATTTTTATATGATAATTTTGTGCACCCAGGAGAATACAAAATCTAAGATAAACTAATGAAATGTATATTATATATCTGGGTCTAACAATCATGGCAAACATCAGTCCTGACTCTTCAAAAATGTTTTTATTTTTTGTGTAAAGCACCACAATTCTAAATAAATAAAATGCTTTGACATTTGTCAACCTAGAAAAAAAATCGAAAAGTGCATCATGGAGTAATGTCAGATGTCCAAACGTCCGTTAAAGCTTACGTGTAGTCCATTCTTATTGATCATATTATGAATGTATGCATCACCATTCACACAAAACATCAGAATCGAGATAAAAACATCTCAACTTTTCAGAATGCCGCATGCCCAACGCAGGTAATGTGACATGAACCAACCAATAAGAGTCACCCTTTCCCTTCATAACATTGAAAGCACTGCCAAGGTGGAGAAACAGCTTATCATAGCTGTACAAGAATAAACATTTTTAAATAAATTTAATAACAGAGCTACTGCAAGCGATTTTTAATGCTGAAAATTCATGTATCCTTTGCTCTAACTTCCGCGTCTTTATGGAGAGCGCAGGTCATCGTTGCTTAGCAATGGCAGACGCCACGGCAGAGCAGGCTACAGAGTGGTTTGGAAAGAAAGAGAAAGTGGCGCGCCTAGTGTTTTCCACACGTTTTAGACGCGACATGTGAACGGCCCCTAAAACAGATTCACCGCGATGACGACCTCTGAAGTGAGATATAAGATTTGTTGTGTTAAAACTTGACGGCTTTTTACCTCCTCTCGGAATCCTTGCTAAACATGTGTTGCAAATAGCAATAGCATTGTCCTCATCTGCCTCCGTGAAAAACTTCCAGACCAGCGAAGACGATGATGACGACACAGATGATGACGTATTAAACGCGACAAAGGCCGAGAGTCACTGCAGTTTACAGCTGCAGTCACTTGCACTCGGAAAGCAGATGAATCTCAGATAAACCAGACTGATTGATTGATTTACCAGCAAGAGCACTTTATCGGATCGAATTTCATTTATTTATCGGAGCAATAAAAATGACGTAATTTTTGCCCATATCGGTCGATAATTTATCTGTCTGACAAATATCGTGCATCCCTAGTATCAATGCATTCTATGACACCTTTAAAGTAAACACCATTCAGCTGAACTGTGGACATGTGTTTTCGACACTTCATGTCTTGTTTTGTTCATGCAATAAATGCATATCCACTACTGAGCTATGGGTTATGACTAATTTCATGGGCAATGCAGACAAAAATACAATTTAAAATCAGTCAGAGCTACAGAAAATTTTCTCCATATATTTTTTTTTTTTTATTACAAATGATTCATATTACGAGAAGGCTACTTTCTACAACCTTTATATCCTGCAGTCAATGCTAAATTAGCTTCCTCCAATTTAAAAAACAAAAATAGTGAGGAACCAGAACCAGGAATCGGAATCGATTCCAAAAATTTCGGAAACGAACAGCCCTATGTTCCATGTTCAGTTTACAGAATGAGTCAGTGTCAGAGAATTAAAACAAAAGTGATGAAAATGAGTAAGTAAATGAAGGCAGCACAAACAGAGGGCTGTTCTAATGTTACATGAACTTTCCCAAGCATTCCAATATGCAAATATTTTCATACCATGATCCGCTTAAAATAAAGTTATCAACATGATACTCAAAATGGTAAGCATTATGTTTGTGTTTTATATATTTGCATTTATCTCGTATATCTTTGTTTCAGTTTCTCCTTGTGGATGATGAATATTACACTATTAAAAGCCGCCGATATAGACAACTGAATCTTCTCACGCGTGCGCAGAACGGACATGCTAGGATGTGTAAACACAGCCCAAGACACATGGTTAAGAACAAAGAATGACTGAATAACAATCACCCTTCTTTTTATCTCTAATTTATTTATTATTATTTTTTTTTAATTTCCTGTCCCATATCATGAGCTATATTAGAGGTGAGAACATTCTTTGTTAAAAAATAATTAGTAAACATATTTTCACATCAAACCTAACATTAACAAATTGTCTGTCCTTTCTTCCATGTCTGGCATCAAGTCTATCTGTTCCTTCAGGCATATATTTATTCAGACAACCACACAGTCCAGTTTTCAGGGTTATACTGCGACACAGGCAAGCTAATCAGGCATCAAGAATGATCAAACACCATATTACTTTGTGCGTATGTGTGAGTGTGTACTTGATACATTTTATCATAACTCAACCTCTGTGCAATGCGGCATGCTACAAGCTACAAACTGTTTCCATAACAACTGACCATAAAAACAGATTACTCAGCCCATACCGGCCACAGTGTGCTCTCAAAACAGTAACCAATGGAAAAGTCTAATCATTTGAGTACTTGCAAAAAGAACTGAAATTCAGGTGGGTTTAAATACACTAATGAAAACCCTTTCAGCATAACTATAATCTTTTGAAGGGATTAGTTCACTTCCAGAATAAAAATTTCCTGATCATTTACTCACCCCCATGTCATCCAAGATGTTCATGTCTTTCTTTCTTCAGTCGAAAAGAAATTATGGTTTTTGAGGAAAACATTCCAGCACTAGTTCTGCGGTGATCACGCATGCCTGGCATAGGCGTAAATACTGACCCAGTGTTCACAAAGCAAGCGTGCAAAGAAAGTCAAATGCCCTTTACGAAAAAAATGAAAACAACGATGTTGGAGGGGAAAATGAAATGAGTTTTTCACCCCACCCTACCTTTTTGAACTAATCTCGTTTAACTTTTCCAATGTGTGCAATGCTTGAAGCACATATGCATCTTTTTTATTTATTTATTATTATTTATTTATTTTTGTAAGAAAATTACGAATCGTTTCGCTAGCTAAGACCCTCATTCTATGGGTGGAATTGTGTTCCTTTTGAAGCTATTGAAACTGCATTTTGGACCTTTAATCCATTGGGTCCCATTGATGTCCACTATGGAAAAAATCCTGGAATGTTTTCTTCAAAAACCTTCACTTCTTTTATTCCGAAAGTTAACTAATCCTTTAATATCTCCTTTGCCAACAGAGACAAAGTGTATTGAAGTATGTCTCTTATATATAAGAGAAAGAGAAAATTTTATGGCCTTCTGAGCAGCTCCATGATAACAGGTCAATTGAATCTACCTACAGTACAGGTGATTGACTGGTACTACATTTAATGACATTAGTAGTGCTTTTAGTAGACATTCGGTATTCACTAGTACTGAGAAGTGGCAAACAATCATTTTAAGCAGCTGTTATTTCTGTGGAAGAGTCAGAAATAATTTTGACAGTTTAAGAGCAGGACTAAAGCATACTTGCTACATTAACAGAGCTCAATGGAGAATACAAAGCCAGATATAGCCTTGAAGCTATTAGCTAATAAGTTTAGTTAATAGTAAATATTACTTCACTCTGCTATAAGCTGATGAATGAACTTCAGCAAGATCAAGATGAATAGAATTGGAACCAGTACATTTGAATACGCTTAACATATTTAACTAATCTCACTGATTAAATAACTAAAACTATATATTTGCAAGAATTAAATATTTTTACCTAAACAGATTTTAAATTAATTTATACACCAGTGAGCCATTACATTATGACCGGCAACCATATGGTGCTGCAGGTACAGTTAACAGAGCAGTATACAGTATATACCACCTGAGGGCCGCCTTTCAGTCAGTAGTGTTTGGTGTAATTTATCAGTTTGATAATGCACAAACTGTGATGGCAAAGCACCTTGAAAGTTCAATTTTAGAAATGGCATGCCTTGTGAATAGTTCACGTGCCATTGTAAGTAAGTACATATCAAAAGTAGTGCTATCAAATGATTAAAAAAAAAAAAACGAATTAATTGCAAACTTTTTTCTGAAATTAATCACAACTAATCCTACCTAACTCTGTTGGAAAAAACAGCATATGCTGGTTAGGTAGGTTTTGAAGCATGGTCCTTAGCTGGTTTAAGCTGGTCCTTAGCTGGTCATGAGCTGGTTTAAGCTAGTCCAAAGGTGGTTCTAAACAACTAGCTCCTGCTCAGGACCAGCTTAGGACCAGCTCATGACCAGCTAAGGACGAGCACATGACTAGCTTAAATCAGCTCATGACCAGATAAGGACGAGCACATGACTAGCTTAAATCAGCTCATGACCAGCTAAGGACCAGCTTAATCAAGCTCAAACCAGCATCCATGCTTCAAAACCTTCTTAAACAGCATATGCATCAGGGGGTCTTAATCGTCTGGCCTAAATATACAAACGGTACCCTGAGTCTTTCCAGGCCATCAATTCCAGACGCCCAGATCTTCCTATTCTCCGTACATTTTCATCCTTTTCCTCATCTCTAACATTTTGAACAATAAACTGTTCAGTTTGGTTGAGGTGTGGTCCTTTGCTTGTGAAGCACAGTATAAGCGGCTCGTTTGACTGAAGTGAAGTTAGAGTGCACATCTGAAAATTCTCCGATTTGATGTGGTCGCAAAGACGTTCTGCGACTAAATATAAATGCACTTCTTTTTAAGAAAAATAAAGAGACAGAACTAGCAGTTGTTAGTAGGATGGCCAACCCTAGCCCCGCCCTGGCGTTAACTGCATAAAATATTTTAACCGCCGTTAAACTAGAAAAAAATAAATCACCTGAGTTAACTCGCTAATTTTGGTAGCACTAACCAAAAGTGGTGCACAGATAGCCAAACAACGAAATTTCATCCAGCCGTATGTCAACTACAATTGATGCCAGAGGGAATGGAGACTGTTGTGCATTGTTCACAGTGGCCGCAGAGCCATAGTGCGACACATGGCTCCCCATGCTAACTGCAGGGTATTGTGAACAACACATGAAATAGACCCAGGATCATTGAGATTGGAGCGTGTATGACTAGAAGAAATTGGCCTTTCTGGTGCATCACGTCGACAAGCAAGCACAGATACCCGATTACCAACAGAGGCTATGGTACCTGGATGAACTGCCAGGCAGACACAGCAGCGGTGTTATGCTGTAGGTGATTTTTTTTGTTTTGTTTTTGGAACACTTTAGGCCCCATTATCCCAATAGCAAAATCCCTGACAGGTGTCAGGTATCTGAACATCGTTGAGGACCAAGTGCACCGATTCATGGCAACAGTGTTCCCTGCCGGTAATGGCCAGTACCAATAGGATAATGTGCCATGCTATACTGCCAGAACTGTCAAGAAGTGGTTCAAGAAGCATGATGGTGAATTTCTGGTGTCTTTGCCACCAAATTCAGCCAACTGAACATTTGTTGCTTGACTTGGAAAAGCAAGTTCGCACTACATCACCACTTCACACTGTACAGCAGGGTTCCTCAAATCTCGTCCTAGGGGGCCAATGCATTGCAGAGTTTAGCTCCATCCCTGATCAAACTCACCTCCCTGTGCTTTTCTAATGATCCTGAAGACATTGATTAGCATGCTCAGGTGTGTTTGATTAGAGTTAGAGATAAACTTTGCAGGAAAGTGGATTCACCAGTGGATCCATGTTGTACAGAAACTGGAGGACCTACTGTTGATATTATGGTACCCCAGGAGGCCTATCGCCTCTTAGGCGAATCGATGCTGCTGTTTTGCGGGTCTGCGGGTTATCAGGTAGGTGGTCATATTGTAATAGCTCATCTGTGTATATCTCAAAAAATGGTATCAGTCTCTATGTAAATATGAAAATATGTGATATGTGACCCACAACCACAAAACCAGTTTTAAGTAGCACGGGTATATTTGCAGCAATAGCCAACAATACATTGTATGGGTCAAAATGATAGATTTTTCATTTATGCCAAAAATCATTAGGATATTAAGTAAAGATCATGTTCCATGAAGATATATTGTAAATTTCCCACTGTAAATATATCAAAACTTAATTTTTGATTAGTAATATGCATTGAACTTCTTTTGGACAACTTTAAACGTGATTTTCTCAATATTTAGATGTTTTTGCACCCTCAGATTGTATCTCGGCAAAATATTCTAACAAACAATAATTCAATGGAAAACTTATTTATTCAGCTTTCATATGACGAATAAATCTCAATTTAAAAAAAACTGACCATTAAGACTGGTCCAGGGTCACATATATGCACATACTATATGCTGAACCACACTTTATAAATGAACACCTATAATTACTAATGAGGTAAAGATCATGCATCACTTAATCACAAAATTCAATCAGAGAATGTCAATATCATGTTCCTTTGTTGATGTTAATGACTTTGGTGTGACTTAAGAGTAACCCATCGACACACAAACACACACAATAGTTAAATTTCCCCAAACTCGCACAGAGATTAGTTTCGCCATACCATCGTAATTCAATTATCACAGCTGTAGCTACAAAGTGAAGAAAAAAATGTGACTCTTGAGGAGACAGTTTTAGAAATACATAAATAATGTGGAAAGAAAGAACTGAGAGAAGTCTTTTGAGAAACAAATTGGATTTGGTTAAAGAGTGTAATTAGATATCTAAAGGCACATACAAACTGCTGTCTCACTGGGCAAGTACACATAAGTGAAGGAGGTTGAAGGAAATCAATGAAGCTTTTACAACGAACAGTTTGACGTTCATCTGTTTCTTTCTTTGTAATGAAAATAATTGGTTGAAAAAAAAACAAAGCTTGTTCTTGAACAAATCTACATCCATATCATGATCAGCAAGGTCTTGAATACAAGAAATCAATCAAGAACTGCAGTTTGATAAGTGAAATTAATGTGCAAGTCTATCACAATATATTACTGAAGATTAAGATCATAAAGTTAAACATCTGAAGACTTCAACTCACAACAAGGACTGTGTTGCAGTTTGAATTTCTTAATAACAGTACTTTATAAATGCATCTTCGAGAGGCAGAGTACATTGTGATTAATGGACCTCAGAATGCTTGTTCTTTGCATTAAAGGTCATCGTAAACAACCTTTCAAAGGATATGTTTAATTGGTTCTGCATAGGGTTCGCGGTTATGAAACCTCATAATTTGATCCACTACAAAGGCACCTGGACAGTTGCTAGGAGATGGTAAAATCATTTCATCTGTGGTTTCTTTTTATGAATCTCTTTGTGTCTCAATCCACCTGCCTGCATCCATCCTTCACAGATCTGGGGACTGGAGTGTGAGTATTGCTCATGAAGGCCATTGGGAGCGCTCTTCCTGGAAAGACGTAAAATACTTATGTCCTATTAAACGAGAGGAGGTTTGGTTGACGTGCTGTTGATTGAGTCTGCGTGATAGCACTGCAAAACCTTCACAGTCCTGGAGACTACCACTCATTTAACTGTCTGTGACATGAACTGCCCAGAGACATGCCCTGAATGTAAAACAACGCCTCTATGCTTCTCTCTTCCTCTGTCTCACTTACAGATCAGTTCTCTTTGTCTTGAAGAGAGAGCCAATTAGGAAAAGTACATTATCCTCATGTTCTAAAGCAGCAAATTATGATACAAACTCTATTATTACCACAATGTTCTGACATAAGAAAGAGACTTCAGAATAAATCACTGCACCATCTATATACACACACACACACTACACATACATGTCAAAACAAGTCATGTTTAAAAACTCCATGGCAGAGGTCATCATTAAACGACAGATTGCCTGCGTGCATGTAAGAGTGCAAATGATATCACTTCTCAGAACAGGTGGTGCAGTAGGTGAAAGATGCTATCAGTTCTACACTGCTGAATAAAGCTAAAGGACACATTACTCACCGGCATGCTAAAAAAGGGACACTCGTAAACACCGGGACTGCTCAGCTAAAACCAAAAACATCAATTAAACTAAGAACTTTCACTGGCCTGTGGGCCAACTTACTGTTGTTTATAAATTGTATAACACGAAAAGATCTCAACATTAAGATGTTTTATAGACTCCCTTTATGGAGGTTGAACGTACACAAAAAAACAGTAAAAAAAGGGGTTCAAGCAGCTCAAGGGAGAATCAGTTGCCAAGAAACTGACACTCCCATACCAAAGTTACTAATAACCCAAGATTGCACAGAAGTTGACTGATGCCAACAACAAAACAGTCACAGTATTTGAAGGGTATTTTAATATAATGTAAATCACGTCTATTACTCAAACATGTATAGTTGAAAACCCATAAAAGATTACTTTTTTTTTTTTTTTACATATATAGTTTTTGTTTACATAATGTGGACAATGGATGGGTGTCATTATGACATGAAATGGTTGCACTCGGTGAGGTACTGACACTTCTTGGTGCTATTCTTACCGTAACACAACTCGGAAAATAAAACACGATGGCAGAAGCTACCAAATGACATACCATTGATTATCCTCACAAGGAGTCTAAACACCCCTGGATCCCAAGTGAAATCCATGCTGAGAAACTCCTTCAGTTCATTACAATTGTCTGCATGTTTAAATCCTGCCAGGATGGCATCTAGCATTTCTTGTCTCTGCTGTTTGTAAGCATCTTCCCCTGCGTTTATTTTTCCGTCTTTGTTTTTCTCAGTGTTTTGTTTTTTGATTTTTTATTATGGATCCCACCGTTCTCCTCATCCTCCTGAGACAGGGGAAACGCTCTCTTGAGGACCACACCCGTGATTACCTCTTCCTGGCAGAAAACTCCTACTTTCCTGATAGCAGTCTATGCAAGTTTTACTTTATTGGACTCAACACCACCACCAAGGCGCTGCTATCCGGAGAGGGTCCTCAAGAGAGCCTGCCGGACTACATTGAGTGGGTGCTGGCGTTCTGTGGATCCTCCTGGACTATCGACATTGTTGAGGAGGACGTCAGCCGCTGGGGGTGAGCTTGAGTTACATTCTGGGGATTTAATTGACTTCTTTTCTGAAATATCCACCTGTTATAATCTACCTGCCTGTCTGGAATTCCCACCCACCCTCCCTCTTCTGCCTACGTCAATGTCTATCTGGTCACTGCTGTCCTGTGCAGTGGGCTTGCCACGGGTCTGCCAGCTTCCATCGGCGTCATTGCTGGAGGATCCCTCATCTCCGCCTCCAGCCTCAGAGTCCAGAACTCCGCCTCGGCCCTCCGACCCTGCGGTGCCACCCCGGCTCTCAGCGCCCTCGTCTCCATCGTCAGTCCACCAGCTGACGATGGAGACGAGTCCGTCAGTCCACCAGCTCCACTGGGCTCCCTCGTCTCTCCGGCTCTGCCCTGGTCAGTCGCCTTCCCTCCGTCACCTCAGGACTCTGCTCCTCCGGCTGCGCCTCGTCACTCCGTCCCACCGGCTCCTACGGACTCCTCCCTCTCTCCGGCACAGCCTCCATCCTCTGTCTCTCCGTCTCCACCGCAGACCTCCGTATCTCCGCCTTGGTCTCCAAAGCCTCGGGCTCCGCCTTGGCCCTCCGGATCCTCTGTGTCGCCCAGGATCTTCGGCTCTTCATCTCCGCCTCAGACTCCTTCGCCAGCTGCTCCGCCTCTGTTGGTCGGCCCCATGGAGTCGTCAGCCCTTCTTCCACCATGGCTTCTCCCTCCATCGTCTCCACTGTGGCTCATCACGGCTGCGTTCTAGGTCCTGCTAGGTTGCTCCTGCTCCGGGTCCCTCCTGTTTCCTCGCTGGCTCCTCCCACCTTCGTCACCTCCTTGGACTTTGTTTTTTGTCCCAATGACTCTGTTTTTTGTCCCCCCCAGGGGTTCCGTCCTCCACCGAAGCCTCCTCCCACATGGACTTTTTTCGCCCCTCTTGTCCTTTTTGTTTTCTACGGCGCGAGGACGTGCCTATTCGGAGGGGGGCATAATGTCACAGTTCTGTCTGTTTATATACTTGGTTTCTCCCATTGTCTCCCCCCGTTGATCTGTCTACTTTAGTTTAGTCCTTGTTAGCATCATCTGGTTCACCTGTGTGTCATTATTAGTTAGCCTTTATAAGTCTGTCTTTGTCATGAGTTCCCTGTCGGTCTTTATTGTTGATTTGGTTTCAGTGTGTGTGGATGTCTCTCCGTGTTCCTGCCTGTTCTACTTAAAGATCATTAAATATACTATTTGTTTTGTACGACGTATCCTGTCTTCCATCCAGCACCAGCAACCGTTACAGTCATTAAGTTTTCAATTTAATTATTGAACTGTTTACTCATTAACTTAATATGAAATGATAACATTTTGTTGTTTAATATTTGCTGCCACAAAGTGGATCAGTATAATAACCTGGATAGTATTTTCAGCAATTAACAACTTAAATTCTGCTCTGCAGCTCACACAAACCTACCATACTCTTGCTTTTGAAACTTTTGCAATAAATAAATTATTGCAATTGCACTTACAGTATTTGTCTGTCATGTTTTTCTTATACTGCACAGAAATAGTTAGAGGTAGAAGTGGGAGTAGTCACTATAAAAATGTCCCTACATATTTCAGTCAATTATGTTTGATGTATTTTTATATTTGCTATAAAATTGGCAGGTTTTATTACATATGTATAAACACAGAGACTAGGATGTTTTAACAGTATTTACGTATTTAACTTGTACTGAATGTAGGCTCAAAATGCCCTAGTCCTCAACACCTTGGATATATACCAGTGAACAAGAAGAAACTGTTAACTTACGCAAAAGCAATCACGTTTATTTACCAAAATCAAAAATAAACACCTCAAAATTGCAACAAATCAAGGTTGTCACAAGAGCTTCTTAAATGTCTGAAACCACTTAAGTCTCAATTAAGCTGAAGTGCTTAGAAAAAGCATAACTAAAACCTTCAAAATCCTTCAAAATGGTCTCTTTAATATACTGATATACAAAATAAGTACAATTAAAAAGTCAAAGCCTACATTCACTGGACGTGCTTGTTTCAGCCTCATCACCAGCTGCAGTCCATGTCTTCATCTCATACACTATATGAATATCTTTGATACTAAGTAAAACTACAAAGTAGCCAAACACACTTAAGTACAGTAACTAATTACATTTACTCAAATAATTTACTTCACTGTTCATGAGATCATAGAAACAAATAATTTCTTTGAAAACCAGACTATTTAGCAAAATCAATTTGTCTGAAAGGTTACTACAGAAGTGCAACAGATAAATAATGTTAACTTCAAACGCTATGAAAGCTTTTCACATAGCATTCCGTCAAGGCTGTTTACTCGTCCTTCTAAAAATAATAGCCTGAAATGCAGTTGGCTAGAATAACTGAGTAAATCAATGAGATGAGTTTCTTCAAAACTATTGAAACATAATTATTGGTAAAATAAAAAAATAAAAAATAAAATTAGCAATAAGAGAGTCGTGCTACAACAAACTATATGCGGCAATGCAATCTGATTTAATTTAAAAATGTCCACTTATTGATTGTAGACCAATCAGACAAACAGAGGTAACTTTCTGTATGTTTACTGACAGTATAAAAAAAAAAAAAACTGTGGATAATTACATGCTTCTTCATAAAGTTCAGTTTAGTTTGATTGGTTCTTATTTCCCATATGTACCATGAAATAAATACATAATCTGTTGCTATATCAGCTCTTGGTTTATGCTTTGTTTTTTAAGTGGAGTTGCAAAAGCAGGCACCAGTAACATTTCTATCAGTGATGGAGGAGGAGGATGTTTACGAAGTGCTCAAGGGTGGGAAATGAGAGGATGAGAGTGAGAAAAACCTATTAATTCAACTCACTTGAGTTTTTCACCTTTTTTACGCTTTAAAGATATAAAGTCTTGATTCACAGAAGCAATTAGGTTTTAACACAAAATAGGAATCTGTGAATATTAATAGTCAGATATGACATTTTTGGAGCCAAGATGCATCCAGACACAATCTCTCTCACATCTAACACATGGGGACAAATTCACTAAACAGCTGAGCCACTTTTCTGGTATTTCAACCATCTGTACAGGAGTAACAGCTTGCTTAGATCAGTTTTTCCTGCTTTCAGATTCTGGGTATGTTTAACACACCCGCAGCCTGCGGTTTTCAATTTGTAATGCTAGTATCCATGCACCAGTGGAACAGAAGTGACAAGAGCAGAACTGAGACTATCTTGGGTAAATTATTTTCTCTCTTCTTTATGCAGGGTATCATAATGTAACATCATTTATGCACGGCCTCTCAAATGTCACTGCATTTTTTTTATGATCTAAAATCACTCTCAATGCAATGTTTGTTAATACAGAATGTGCTGTGTACAATGGCATTTTTTATGATATAATGGTTTTGTTAAAAAGTTAAACGCAAAGGTGTAGATTTGGATACGCTCTTAAAAATAAAGGTTTACAAGGCTCTTCACAGAGATGTTACAGAAGAACTATTTTTGGTTCCACAAAGAACCATTCAGTCAAAGGTTCTATGAAGGGGGGTCCAATGCTGTTTCATGCATGTTAAGTTATTTACACTGTTAAAAAGTTGGATTCTCATGCTAAACATGGCCAAAGTTTCAAAGTTTTTTTGTTTTCGATCATGGCTCTTCATGACATCCTGAAGGGTGGAACTCCTTATGGGAATTTCGCACACATCGACCAGAGCGAGAGCAAGAGCGCGCCCATCAACATGCTTCATTCGGCTGCACTGCTGCACAGGACTTACTCTATGTCTCTAAAGAAGTGTGGTTTTGGTTGTAAGGCAACCAAAGAACCCAGCGTTACGTGAACAGTGGATGATGCAGTTTCTTTTTCCGGGGCAGAAACGGAGTATGTTTGTTGGCGAACGTTTTATATAAACGGCCCAGTTCGACGCTGGATTTGCACATCATTTGATACTGAAAGATGGTCCCAGCTATGTGTTTTGTTGGCAATCGGTGCACGAGTTCTCATCAATCTTTACCTTTGCCCAAGACGCACCTCCAGGAGCTCGGCTGTTTTCGGAGAGAATCGTAAAGCTGTATCTTTCTTTTGTAAATATAATAAAACTAGAGACTTTTTGGAGATATGAAGGATGCAGCACTACTCTATAGGTACCAAAGATTAACATAAGTTTGGGTGAAACTTTGTGTGTTATGCCCCCTTTAAAGAACCATTTATTTCATAACTTTTTTATATTCTGAAAAACCTTATTTCGTCACAAAGAACCTTTTGTAAAACAGAAAGGTTCTTAAGATGTTAAAGGTTCTTCTTGGAACCATTTAAACAAAAAAAATTCTTGTATGGCATTGTGAAGCATCTGTATGGGCACTAGGGATAAAAATAAACAGATCTATGCCTATTTGTTCAAGCATCACAGTAATAGAAGACTGACACGGAAGAGAAGAAATTGTTGAATAAAGTTCCCTTCCGGGAACTCGAGCCGCGTCTAGAAACGCTATGGGGAACGCCATTGGCGGGCCGCACTCTGAATCATGTCTACAACCAATGAAATGACGGGAGTGACGTCACAGGCGCGGTGACGTCATCGACCAGGAAGTATAAAGCACGTGCGTTCGACGCCCGCGGCAGCTTTTGTCATTCAGCGAGAGCGCTCTGTGTCTGTGTCTGTCTCGGTCATACTGCTGTTTTTTCGTGCCAGTTTGCACGGCTTTTATTTGAGTAGTATGACCTTTAAAATGCAACCATGGGGGAAAGAAGTGTTACCAAACTAGGCGGTACAAGCAGCCACATAGATAGAGTAAGAACACACAGTCTATGTGTGGTCTGCTTGAGTGTAGAGCACGCAAAGTCAGCCCTCGAAAAGGCTGACTGTCCACAGTGTGAGCGTAAATAGCTCCACTGCGGGTGCTCCACGGAAGGCTCTCTTTGAGGAGGGAGCTTTCGCCAGCGTTTCCCGCGGGTCTGGCCCCGCTGCCGCGATGCGGAGCGGTTGCTGCACTCGCTGGGATCGCGGCTCGATCCATTAGAGGGACGGCAGACGGGTGTTGAAAAATACCCCATCTCCTCTCCTATCTCGTGGATCGGTAAACCTTATACTGGATAGGAAGTTCGCAATGCGGTTACTTCCCTCCAGGAAAGGTTTTCAACGCTTTCCATATCTTCCTCTGAGGAGGTCGATGTGAAGTGTGTTGTCAAAGTGTTTAACCGCCCCCCCTGATCGCCTCAGTATGATGAGCTGGTGGTTGTGCTGACTAATGCATTAAAAGCTATATAAGCAATATGAGCCGCAGAAAAGCAGACGTTATGCTTCCTGCGGACTAAGTCAGCACTTCCAAACGGAGCTTTCCTTCCTTTTCAAACTAAGAAGCTAGATGATACTGCGGGTTGGACAGACGCTATCTGCTATCTGTCGCCCAGTCTAGCATCATCCTTGAAGGCTCCGTCTTTGCTTTTTAAGCCGCCTAATAAAAATTTCAGGCTTGATCAGCAAATATACACGTCTGGAGTTCTTGACGGGGAAAATAACCCCAGCCGTGTACCAGCTCCGCATCATAGAGGCTCATAATAGGAGCATTGCAGCCCGTTTCCCTCCGGTGACACCTAGAGGGCGGGATTAGCAACACTCCTGACCGGGGGCTTCCTTGACTGAGCACGGTCCGAGGATCGCGCTTCGGTCTAAAAAGCCCTTGGACCTAACGGCCCGACTTTAATAAGAATAATATATTTACATAGGGCCGATGAGGGCAGCCCCTCTCGGGGAGATTTGTGGTGCACCATAGAAAAACACGGTGACCACATCTTCTCGGGCCCTCAGGAGTTATGTCGGTGAACCCCGTCAGTATTATAGGGTGCGGCAATCTCCCGCGAACATCATTCTCTAGCTGTTCCGCCCGGAAACGTAGCGGCCCTAGGGAGTTCGCAACCCCCACGGGGGTCTTCATAGAGGCTAGTTCAGGATTATCCTGCCAGCACGCTGTTACAGGTCCCTGAACTAGTCCCTCAAATAAACCCAGAGGCCAGTCTCGAGAGACTGGTTCCCTTAGTAGATTTTCTGGCAGCGTGGAAACTACTGCCGAATGTCTCCACATGGGTCCTGCAGACTGTAGAGAAGGGTTACTGCATTCAGTTCGGCGCCAAGCCTCCACCTTCCAACGGGGTATTCCTAACTCTAGTAAACCCCGAGCAGGGTCTGGTAATCGAACAAGAAGTAGAAACTCTGTTAAGGAAGGAGGCCATCGAGGTGGTCCCTCCTCAAGACAGAGAATCCGGGGTCTACAGCCGGTACTTCATAGTTCCCAAGAAGGATGGAGGGCTCCGGCCCATTTTAGATCTCAGGCAATTGAACCGCTCAGTAAAGAAACTGAAGTTCAAAATGCTCACTATCAAGCAAATAGTGTCACAAATCAGGTCCGAGGACTGGTTTGTCACGATAGATCTAAAAGACGCATACTTTCACGTCTCCATCCTTCCTCAACACAGGAAGTTCCTCAGGTCCGCTTTCAGGGGCGAAGCTTACCAATACAGGGTACTTCCTTTCGGCCTAGCTCTCTCTCCCCGTACTTTCACAAAGTGTGTGGATGCTGCTCTGGCTCCTCTGCGACTCCAGGGCATCCGCATACTCAACTACATAGACGACTGGCTCATCCTAGCCAGCTCAGAGCAGTTAGCGGGTTCAACACCGAGGTGTCGTTCTCGCTCACATGAAAGAATTAGGGTTGAGACTCAACGCCAAGAAAAGTGTACTTTCTCCATTACAGAGGACCACTTACTTAGGCGTGGTGTGGGATTTGACCACGATGCAGGCACGAATGTCTCCTGCTCGGACCGAGTCGATCCTCACTGCAGCGAATGCGGTCAAGCTAGGCCAGTCACTCACTGTCAAACAGTTCCAAGTACTGTTAGGTCTTATGGCAGTCGCATCCATCGTGATTCCTTTTGGACTGCTGCACATGAGACCACTACAGTGGTAGCTCAAAACCAGGGGGTTCCCCCCGAGGGGAGACCCGCTCCGCAAGATCAAGGTCACGCGGCGCTGCCTACGTACCTTGGCTATGTGGAAGAAACCCTGGTTCCTCTCTCAGGGTCCAGTTCTGGGAGCTCCTTGTCGCCGCGTCACGCTAGCGACGGACGCATCCCTCACTGGTTGGGGAGCGGTCATGAGTGGCCGCTCAGCCACTGAGAGCAGTCCAGTATCTCTGGACGTGGGAGCAGACGTCCTGCTGAGGCAGGGGCCGAGGCCCGGGGAATAGATGCTTCACCCAGAAGGTACAAGAAGCAGATCTGGAGAGTGTTTGTCCAGGTTCAGTGGACCTCTTTGCGACTCAAAAGATATCGCAATGTCCCCTTTGGTACTCTCTAATGCCCCCAGTTCCTACAGGACTGGACGCTATGGTACAGATGTGGCCGAGGCCTCGTCTGTACGCCCTTTCCCCGATCGCTCTGCTCCCGGGAGTTCTGGAACAAGTGTGACCCCGAGGGGGCACACCTCATAGAGGCCGGTCTCTCAATCAAGGTTGTCGAGACCATCCCTCACTCCAGAGCTCCCCATATGAGGAAAGCCGGTTAGTGGGCAAAACCCCCTGGTCACACGTTTCCTCCACGGTCGGGAGATCTAGGCTTCATCAGGAAGTATGAAGCATGGAGAATTCTAAGCATACAGACTCAGAAGATGGGACCTCTGGCGACTCGATAGATATCGCAAGGTTCTCTCTGGTTCTCCTTAGTGCCTCCAGGTCCGCCCGGACTGGACGCCATAGCACAGACGTGGCCGAGGCTGCGTCCAAAAGCATTCTCCCGATCGCTGTGCACCCTGGAGCCCTGGAAAGAGCATGCCGGCATCGATTCGGCTAGTCCGACCATGGTCTCGAACCTCCCCTCTCAGGCTGGGGGCGCGGTTCGCTACCCCCACATGGAGAGGTGGAAAGTTATGGCCCCTAGGGGGGCGCAACTCATAGACTCGGGTCTCTCAACCGAGGTTGTTGAGACCCTGCTCCTATCCAGAGCTCCCTCTATGAGGAAACCTTAAGTGGAACTTGTTTGCTCCATGGTGTCACGAACACCATCCAGACCAAGTTACTGCCACAGTACTAGAGTCCCTGCAAACTTACCTGTCCACAAAACCAGCTCACTCCACCCTGAGGGTGTTCGTGGCGGCTTATTGGCCTACCACGCCCCTCGTGGTGGCGTGTCGATATGGTTTCCTTGGTGGTGCACTCAGGTTGAGACCCCGAGGGGTCTCAAGCCTCTATTACCTCCATCCTTGGAGTGCGACCCATGGGAAGTATATTTGTCCAGTGTGAGCACTGGACACATGCGGCCACAAAAGAAAGCATGTGGCACGATCAGAGCTATCAGTAGATGGAGCACGGATGCCATTCCTACTACTTCCAAGCCCTCTGGTCTCCCAGCTCCATGGGGAGCCAAGACTTACTCCTACTGAGGCTGTCTGCCTCGAGAAAGCTCTGACGGCAGGTGTCCCCATTCAGGACATCTGCAACGCTGCGGGTTGGTCCTCGCCCCTGACGTTTGTCAGGTTATATGGAATTGACCTTGAAACCGCTCCAGGCTCCTTCGTCCTCTCGGCGTAGCAAAAAGCCACTAAGCCCAAAAGAAATCAGCCATCTCCCTAGCCAGGAGGAGACTTCTCAAGGCGCATTCTTTTAGTTAAAAGAAGAGAAGTTGTTACTCGCCACACCCTCCTCGTGTGCCTGAGGGCCGAGGAGTGGTTCCGGATCCTCGTGAGCCCGAGGGCCGAGGGTCACACTACTCTGCTAGTCCCCCCTGTGCTGGCCAATCCCAGACAAGGGACTGCTATTCCCCGTGGGCCTGAGGGCCGGGGACCATGTCACCTTTTGTCCGTAGAAAACTAGACAAAGGTTCTTTCTCTCAAGCCCTGGTAGGTCCACCAGGCAGAGATTTTTCAGTCCCTCTTGCTCTGGCGTATCCCCAGACAAAGGACTAAGACTCCTCGAGTGCCTGAGGGCCGAGGAGTACCTCTCACTACGGTTTATGACTCAGCAAGGCTAAGATAATTATAGTTCGGTCCCTCTTGTTCTGGCCCTCTCCAGACAACGGACTAAGACTCCTCGCGTGCCCGAGGGCCGAGGAGTGCTCCTTGCACTAACTACGTAAGCCAAGTAGAAGGTCTGCTCTTATCCTCGTGTGCTCGAGAGCCGAGGATCATACTACCCTCTTGTCCGCGGAATGCTAGACAATGGTCCATTCCCTCGCGTTCTGGCAAGTTTACCAGACCGAGTGTAATTCGGTCCCTCTGGTTTCTGGCTTTTTCCAGACCACGGATTAAGACTCCTTGTCTGCCTTCAATAAGGCCGAGGAGTGCCTCATGCTCTGGCTGGCTACCAGGCAGAGGCCCATACTGTCCTCCCCGTGTGCCCGAGGGCCGGGGATTGCAGTGCCCTGTTGTCCGCATAAGGCTAGACAAAGGCTTATCTTCTCGTGTCCTGGCGGAGCACCAGGCCGAGCCTTGAGTCCCTCTTGCTCTGGCAGAACCCCAGACAAAGGACTACCCTCTCCTCGTGAGCCCGAGGGCCGAGGAGTACCTCTCGCTCTGGCTGGCGACCAGACAGAGGCGGACCACCTGGCTGAGGTCCACTTCTCCCTCTGCACTTATCAATGTCAAGCAAAGGTTGAGAACCCTATCCTCGTGAGCCTGAGGGCCGAGGATCTTGTCACCCTCTTGTCCGTAGAATACTAGACAATGGTTTATCTTCCTCGTGTTCTGGCAAAACCACCAGACCGAGTGTAGTTCGGTCCCTCTGGTTTCTGGCTTTTTCCAGACCAAGGACTAAGACTCCTCGTCTGCCTAAGGGCCGAGGAGTGCCTCCTGCACTGGCTGGCTACCAGACAGGGGCCCATACTGTCCTCCCCGTGTGCCCGAGGGCCGGGGATTGCAGTGCCCTGTTGTCCGCACTACGCTAGACAAAGGCTTATTTTCTCGCGACCTGGCGGAGCACCAGGCCGAGCTCTTAAGTCCCTCTTGCTCTGGCAGTACTCCAGGCAACGGACTACCCTCTCCTCGTGAGCCCGAGGGCCGAGGAGCACCTCTCATTCTGGCTGGCGACCAGACAGAGGTGGACCACCTGGCTGAGGTCCATTTCTCCCTCTGCACCTATCAATGTGAAGCGAAGGTTGAGAACTTCATCCTCGTGAGCCTGAGGGCCGAGGATCCTATCACCCTCCTGTCCGTAGAACATTAGACAAGGGTTTATCTTCCCCGCGTTCTGGCAAGACTACCAGACCGGGCGTAAATTCGGTCCCTCTGGTTCTGGCTCTTCCCAGACCAAGGATTAAGACTCCTCGTCTGCCTAAGGGCCGAGGAGTGCCTCCTACACTGGCTGGCTACCAGGCGGAGGCCCATATTGCCCCCCCGTGTGCCTGAGGGCCGGGGTGCTGCAGTGTCCTCTTGTCCGCGTAAGGCTAGACAAAGGCTCATTCTCTCGTGTCCTGGCGGAGCACCAGGCCGAGCTCTTGAGTCCCTCTTGTTCTGGCGGAACCCCAGACAATGGACTACCTTCTCCTCGAGTGCCTGAGGGCCGAGGAGTACCTTGAGGTCGAGTACTCTGTCCTCGTGGGTCCAAGGACCGAGGACCCCTTTCCTACCACTTAGACAGTGGCTATTTCAGTCCCTCCTGTTCTGGCTACTCCCAGACAAAGGACTAAGACTCTGCGTGGGCCTGAGGGCCGCGGAGTACCTCTCGCTCTGGCTGGCGACCAGAGAAGCAGAGGCAGAACCCCGTGTGCCTGCGGGCCGGGGAGCACTCTCGAGGTCGAGTGCATTGTCCTCTTAGTGCGAGGACTACCTTACACCGTCTGTCCGCGGAATGCTAGACAGTGGTCATTTCGGTCCCTCTTGTTCTGGTTATTTCCCAGACAAAGGACTAAGACTCTGCGTGTGCCTGAGGGCCGCCGAGTACCTCTCGCTCTGGCTGGCGACCAGACAGAGGAAGACTACCTATCCTCGTGTGCCCGAGGGCCGAGGACCACAGGGCCTTCTTGTCCGCGGAATGCTAGACAAGGGCTCCTTTCTTTCCACCTTGTTTTTCCAGACACAGCGCAAGGTGTGGAAATTATGGGGGCGTTGGTAGTCTCGTTCCCCATAGCGTTTCTAGACGCGGCTCGAGTTCCCGGAAGGGAACGTCTCGGGTTACGTATGTAACCTTAGTTCCCTGAGGGAACGAGACGCCGCGTCTCGGACCATAATTCCCGCACCCTGCGGCGCTCGCTTCATTCCTTAAGAGCTGCCGCGGGCGTCGAACGCACGTGCTTTATACTTCCTGGTCGATGACGTCACCGCGCCTGTGACGTCACTCCCGTCATTTCATTGGTTGTAGACATGATTCAGAGTGCGGCCCGCCAATGGCGTTCCCCATAGCGTTTCTAGACGCGGCGTCTCGTTCCCTCAGGGAACTAAGGTTACATACGTAACCCGAGACGTTATTTTTGTTTTCTTTGCACACAAAAAGTATTCTCGTAGCTCCATAACATTAAGGTTGAACCACTGATGTCACATGGACTATTTTATCTATGTCCATACTATTCCTGGGCCTTGAACTTGCGATGCCGTCAATTCAGGATCAGAAAGCTTTCAGATTTAATAAAAAATATCTTATTTTGTGTTCCCAAGATGAACAAAGGTCTTATGGTTTTGGAACAACATGAGGGTGAGTAATTAATGACAACATTTTAGGGTGAACTATCCCTTTAAAATACAACCTACAGCCTTTCCAAGAAGCCTTTTATCGGCATGTCTAGTATTTCAGGCTATCCAGAGTGATTGTTGTCCTGTAGGAGGGTGCCATGCTCAGTGCTGAGAGCTCTGCACCACCATCAATCATGTTTTATGTCTTGATTGGGGCTTTTCCTCTGACCTCTGCGATATGGTTTGAAGGATGTTACCTGCTCCAGGGTGTTTGGTGGTCTGACTCATCTCAGCCCATTGTCAGAACCCGCCTGAAGCCAAATTCAGTAGTGCATATAGCCTTAGCATAAACGCTGAGCTATTTCAAGCACTGTGTGGCTGCATATTTCCTGAAAGAGATCTCAGTTATGTGAAGCACAAGGGAGCTCTGCTTTGACTAGGGGGATTAAAATGCCCCATCATGGTTCTGAGTTGCTTTTTATCCAGACCTTTGAATCTGTGATGGCAGCCTGTTAGCACAGCAAACAACCCAAGGAGAGAGCTATAGGCTAAATGAGACTTGCTTGGGTTAATGTGGATTTTAAGAAGATAAGATGGGAAGAAAAGGAAATTGGGCCTGTGTGCTTGTTAGAGTTTCTGTCATTATACATTATTTATTTTCCCATACAACAATGAAAAAAGCAAGGATGCTAACCTTTAAACAGAGCGATAAAAATAGTCCACATTGTTTTTCACTGATAATCTTCCCTTTTAGCAAAGTTGTTAATAAATTGCTATTTTTGTTTTCTTTCCGCAGAAAAAGTATTCCTGTAGCTTCATAAAAGCCTTTATTGGCTATTACAGCAATCAAATGCTTCCTATTATTGCTGACCAGCTTTTTACATGTCTTTACTGGTATTTTTGCCCATTTATCTTTAGCGATGAGCTCCAACTCTTTCAGGTTGGAGGGTCTCCTTGCCATCACCCTGATCTCTAGCTCCCTCCACAGATTCTCAATTGGATTCATGTCAGGACTCTGGCTGGGCCACTGCAAAACATTAATGTTGTTGTCTGCTAACCATTTCTTCACCACTTTTGCTGTGTGTTTTGGGTCGTTGTCGTGCTGAAATGTCCACTGGTGCCCAAGGCCCAAGTTTCTCTGCAGACTGCCTGATGTTGTTGTTGAGAATTTTGATGTATTGCTCCTTTCTCATGATGAAAAACCGGCTGAAAAACACCCCCAAAACATTAGGTTCGCAGCCGCAGGTCCTCAGTGAGTTCCTTTGTCTTAGCCATGACTGTCCACAAACCAACAGCAGAGAGCTTCAGTTTTTCACCTGTTGAGTTGATTAAAACAGCTGTTCCTGATTAATCAGGGTAATTCGGATGCTTTAGAACAGCTTGGACCATTTGGAATGGTATAGAACTTTGGATAGACTGTGACAGTTTTCAAAGGGTATGAATAATTTTGGACATGCTACTTTTTGTTAAAATGTAAATGAAAGCTGAGAAACATTATTTTTTTTCCACAATGATGCCTCTTGTACATTGTCTTATTATCTTTTGGGAGTGTCATTTCCGGTCAAAAAAAAAACTTGCTGGTTGAATAAAAGTAACTTTAAGTCAGAATTTGCCAGGGGTATAAATAATTTTGGGCCTGGCCAGATTTTCAAATAGTTGTATCCAAATATGGTTCTTTCATAGTCAACCATACATCAATGGAAAGCTTATTATGTAGACATCTCAGTTCCCCTTTCAGTCGAATCACTTCGACGTTACATTGGGATCTCGCTTGAGAGACCGATCATCTCTGAGCCTTATTAAAAAAGGCCAATTAAAAATTGGCGAGTGGACGTGCGCGCCGGCCACGCCCCCGTACATACGGGTATATAAGATGGCGGCGCGCATCACTCAGTCAGACTTTTGCTTCAGAGCCGATGTGTCGAGCCTCCAAACAAGCAAGAAAGAAACACAGAAAAGAAAGAGTTCCTGAGTTCCTGCTCTCTCTCCCGCCGGTGTGCTGCCAAGCTAAGAGAGTGAATTCTAAAAGAGCTTTTTGGCGGCCGCCGGCGTGGTCCCTGCGGGCAGCCGTTTTCACGGCTTCAAAAAAGCCTATTTTGCTTTCCAGCGAGCAGCCCCGAGTGCACACCACCCCGCGGTTCCTCCCTGGGCAATCCGGGGTCACAAAAGAGCAATTTCTCGCAGCCGATCAGACGTTCTTTTCAGAATGGCTCTGCGGCCGTGCGTTTCTGGGTGTGGTAGTTTCCTCACTCCTGCGGACGGACATGAACGCTGGATCATGGATCATGCCCGCACTGTGAGAGCATGTCCATGGCCACGCTGAAGTCCCGCCGCTCGTTCGCGAGCCGGCTCCCCCCGCTTTCCTCCCGCGGCCGGTCGTTAAGCCGTCAATGTTTTTCGGCCACCACAGGGAGGCCCTGGGGGGACATCCAGGTCACAGTAAAGAACGTTCCGCCGGCCCGAAAAGAGCTGCGGTCTTCTCTATCTCAGCGTGGCCCTGTCGAGCTCCCGCAGCAGTATGCTTCCCCGCCCGCCGGGCTGAGCGTCTCCTTCGGGGCTCCTGCGGAGGACGAGATGTCTATCACTGCGTCAGAGGGAGAGTCAGATGGTGAGGCCTCCGCCCCTTTGGTGCAGCACCCCCCCCCCCGCAGTCGCTGTCCCTTCGGAGGCAGACGCCGAACTGTCGGCTATGCTCCTCCAGGCGGCCAGGGGGATAGGCTTGGAGGTTCCTAGTGAGCCTCCGGCCGATCCCTCTAGGCTGGATGACTGGTTCCTGGGGAGGGCACCGGTGGCACCGCCGCGCTCTCCCCCGGTCCCTTTCTTTCCGGAGGTGCATGAGGAGCTGACAAAATCGTGGCGCGCTCCGTATTCGTTTAGCCCGCGCGGCGCTGCCACCTGGCGGGGTCATCCGCGTCTCCCTTCCCGAGCGTGTAAGGTCTCCTCCGGCCTTACGGAGCGGGCTTTCCACGCTGCCGGGCACGCTGCCACCGCCCTGCATGCCATGGCAACACTCCAGGTGTACCAGGCGCAGGCTCTCAAACACCTGCACGAGAGTGGTCCCGACCAAGGGACATTCGAGGAACTCCGCGCCGCCACCGACTTCGCCCTCCGGGCCACGAAGGTCACGGCGCGTTCCCTTGGCTCAGATGGCAGAGGCCGACAAAGCACGCTTTCTCGACTCTCCTGTCTCCCAGGGTGGCCTATTCGGCGACACCGTGGAGGACTTCGCCCAGCAGTTCTCCACAGTCCAGAAGCAGACGGAGGCCATAAAACACATCTTGCCCCGCCGCGAAGCAAGGACTTCCTTTCCGCCGCCAGGGCCCCCGCCTCCGCCTGCCCGTCGCCGAGGGCGTCCCCCCGCGGCTCCACAACCATCTCCAGCTCCGTCCCCTGCTGAGGTCCATGAGGTGAGACTCGCAGCCCGACGTCGAGCTCCCCGCGGGAGAGGGGCACCGCCCGCTTCTCAGGGTCCTGCGAAGAACACCCGCAGGCGAGCCACGAAGCGTCCCTGAGACGGGCACCCCGGAGGTGAAGAAATCTGCTCTTTTGGGGACGAGGACATCTGCGTCCCCACTCCCGGTGGAAGGCCGGGAGCTGCTGTGCACTCTTATAACATCGTCGTCGGCCCACGGGCCGGCGGTACCCACAAAATCACAAAAAGAGCTGAATTTCTCACCTCCGGGGTTCCGGCCCCGGGTTTCCTTCCTGAGCAGTGTATCCACTCCTCGGAACCAGACTCGGAGCTGGATGTCGCCAGTGCGGGAACCAGGGAAGAAGGTAAGCGCTGCTCAACGCAGCCGGACTTTTCTCCAGGACGTTCTTCCTTCTGGGATCAGTCCCCTTCCCCTTCCCCCCTTAGGCTGCCCCACCTTGGTCACGTCGGTCAACGTTCCCTTGATACCCCTGTCGACTCGGCTGGGAGCCTGGCTTCAGCTTCCCAGCCCCTTGCAGTGGTTGATACGGACGGTACGTCTCGGCTATGCGATTCAATTCACCAGGCATCCCCCTCAGGTACATGCCGCTGTCCTGCGTGCGGAGGTTGCAGTCCTACTGGCGAAGGATGCAATCGAGCCTGTCCCTCCAGCCGAGATGAAGTCAGGGTTCTACAGTCCCTACTTCATCGTGCCCAAAAAGAGCGGTGGGTTAAGACCCATCCTGGATCTCAGAGCACTGAATCGGTCCCTTCTCAGGCTACCGTTCAAGATGCTGACTACGAGGCGTATGCTCACATGCATCCGCCCCCAGGACTGGTTTGCAGCCATCGACCTGAAGAATGCGTACTTTCACGTCTTGATTCTGCCTCGACACAGACCCTTCCTAAGGTTTGCTTTCGAGGGTCGGGCGTATCAGTACAAAGTTCTCCCATTCGGCCTGTCCCTCTCTCCCCGCGTCTTCAAGAAGGTCGCGGAGGCAGCCCTGTCCTCTCTTTGGCAGGCAGGCTTTCGCATCCTCAACTATCTCGACGACTGGCTTCTCATAGCTCACTTGCGAGATCTGTTGTGCGAACAGAGGGACCTGGTGCTTCAGCACCTCAGCCGTCTGGGCCTTCAGGTCAACTGAGAAAAGAGCAAACTCTCCCCGGTGCAGAGGATCTCTTTCCTCGGTGTGGAGCTGGACTCAATCGAAATGACAGCCCGCCTTACCAACGAGCAAGCGTCATCAGTGCTGAGGTGTCTGGAAACATTCAGACACAAAACGGCGGTTCCTCTAAAACCATTTCAGAGGCTCCTGGGGCATATGGCAGCTGCAGCCGCGGTTACGCCGCTGGGCTTGCTTCATATGAGACCGCTTCAGCGCTGGTTACACGATCGAGTCCCGAGATGGGCATGGCACCGTGGCACACTCCGGATTGGCGTTTCCCCGCAGTGTCGCCGCCTATTCAGCCCGTGGTCCGACCCTGCTTTCCTACGGGCAGGAGTTCCCCTGGGACAGGTGTCCAGGCATACTGTGATCTACACGGATGCCTCCTCCATGGGCTGGGGTGCTGTATGCAACGGGCAAGCAGCATCAGGCTCCTGGACAGGACCTCGACTGCAGTGGCACATCAATTGCCTCGAGTTGCTGGCAGTGTTTCTGGCCCTTCGCCGTTTCCGACCGGTGTTGCGTCAGAAACACGTGCTTGTCCGTACCGACAGCACTGCGACCGTAGCTTACATCAGCCGCCAAGGAGGTCTTCGCTCCCGTCGCATGTCTCAACTCGCCTGCCATCTGCTCCTCTGGAGTCAAACGTGGCTGAAATCGCTACGTGCCATTCATATTCCGGGGGAACTCAACCGTGCAGCCGATCAGCTCTCGCGGCAGTCCACCCACCCCGGAGAATGGCAACTCCACCCCGAGACAGTCCAGCTGATTTGGAGCCATTTCGGGGAGGCCCAGATAGACCTGTTTGCCTCCCCCGAATCCTCCCATTGCCAGCTGTTCTATTCCCTCTCCGAGGCCCCCCTCGGCAGGGATGCTCTGGCACACAGCTGGCCTCCGGGGCTCAAGTACGCCTTTCCCCCAGTGAGCCTCCTTGCACAGACCCTGTGCAAGATCAGGGAGGACGAGGAACAGGTACTGCTGGTCGCGCCATACTGGCCTACCCGGACCTGGTTCCCAGAACTTATTTCCCTCGAGGCAGCCCATCCCTGGAAAATCCCCTTGAGGAAGGACCTCCTTTCTCAGGGGATGGGCACAATTTGGCACCCGCGTCCTGATCTATGGAACCTCCACGTTTGGCTCCTGGACGGGACGCCTCAGACCTCGCTGGCCTCCCACAGGCCGTGATTAACACGATCACTCAGTCCAAGGCCCCCTCTACAAGGCAGGCCTATGCACTGAGGTGGGGTCTGTTCGTCGACTGGTGTTCCTCTCGAGCAGAGGACCCCCAGAGATGCACGATTGCAGTTGTGCTTTCCTTCCTGCAAGAGAAGTTGGAGCGCAGGCAGTCTCCTTCGACTCTCAAAGTATATGTCGCAGCCATCGCGGCGTATCACGATGCAGTGGATGGAACATCCCTAGGTAAGCACCCACTGGTCGTGAGGTTCCTCAGAGGTGCCAGGAGGCTCAACCCTCCCAGACCGCACCTCATACCCTCTTGGGACCTCTCCGTCGCCCTCCGTGGCCTACGGGACGCCCCATTTGAGCCTCTCGCCTCAGTCGAGCTAAAATATCTGCCATTTAAGACAGCGCTCCTGACGGCATTGGCCTCCATCAAGAGGGTAGGGGACCTACAAGCCTTCTCTGTCGACGAAGCGTGCCTGGAGTTCGGGCCCGGCGATTCTCACGTTATCCTGAGACCCCGGCCCGGTTATGTGCCCAAGGTTCCCACCACGCCTTTCCGCGATCAGGTGGTGAACCTGCAAGCTCTGCCCCTGGAGGAGGCAGACCCAACCACTGCGCTACTGTGCCCAGTTTGCGCTCTACGTACATACGTGGACCACACTCGGCCCTTTAGACGCAGCCAGCAGCTCTTTGTCTGTTTTGGAGGTCAGCAGAAAGGAAATGCTGTCTCTAAACAGAGGTTGGCCCATTGGGTGGTCGAGGCCATCTCCCTATCTTATTTGTATCAGGGAGAGCCATGCCCCTTAGGACTGCGAGCCCACTCCACAAGGAGTGTTGCCTCATCCTATGCGTTGGCTCATGGCGCCTCTCTAACTGACATCTGTAGAGCTGCGGGTTGGGCGACACCTAATACCTTCGCCAGGTTCTATAATCTCCGCGTAGAGGCCGTGTCCTCCCGTGTCTTAACATAGACATCAGGCAAACGGGAGACCGGCTGATGCCGGCTTGCTGCACCACTCCTTCGGGATCCGTGCGCTATTTCCCAGTCGTTCCCTTAAGAAGCGAACCTGGGTCCTCCATGCCCCGCAGTCAGCCTAGTGCGGAGTAGATACTGACTGTGCTCCTGCTGGGTCTCCTTCGCCCCACAGGTTGTGTATTTTTCTCAGTATTTTTCCCCGGTCAGCCAGAAGGCCGTGGTTTTCCTCTTGTACCCCTAGTTTCTGGATACACCGATTATCTCATTCCACATGTAAAATATCTCATGTGCTCCGCCCCCCCCCAACCCCTGCTTCAGTACATCTGGCATCCCTGTGGGGTCCCCTACTTTGGCCCCCAGGGCATTGGGAAGGTTACGCTCGTACCCGCCTGCGGACACGTCCGCCTGTCTGCACGTGGCATAGGGCGTAACGCGGCGCCAGGTTCGTGGCCCTTTCCATGGGTCCAAGTTCCCAATGTAACGTCGAAGTGATTCGACTGAAAGGGGAACGTCTAGGTTACGTAGGTAACCCTCGTTCCCTGAAGGAGGGAACGGAGACGTTACATTCCCCTGCCACGACCTGCCGTCGCGCTGACGCCGGGCTCTTCCGGCTCTTCAGCAAAAGCCTGACTGAGTGATGCGGCGCGCACGTCCACTCGCCAATTTTCAATTGGCCTTTTTTAATAAGGCTCAGAGATGATCGGTCTCTCAAGCGAGATCCCAATGTAACGTCTCTGTTCCCTCCTTCAGGGAACGAGGGTTACCTACGTAACCTAGACGTTACCAATTCTCAATTTCAAATTTTCAAAGTTTTGTGTTCATATTCATTGCAACTGCATTACAAAAAAGAGCAACCAGTACATTGCTTGAAATGTCTCTTTTGCATTGTGCAGAAAGTCATGCAGATTTGGAAACAACATCAGGGTGAGGACATTTTATTTTTGGGTGAACACTCCCTTTAAAAGGCAAGTTAAACTAACCAAGAAAATCCTTTGGTAAAATTCTTTGTTACAGAGCCTGAGGCACTGCAGAGAAGACTCTTACAGTTTAAGTGTTAATTGGTGTCAGTAGTAAGTACAAAGAATTTTTATGAGGGAGCTTTATGCTTGACCTTCTCCAACAAGATCTCAAAATTTATTGTGTTGTTTTCAGGAAACAATATACCCCACACTTCAGCCTGAACAACCAACTTACAGTTAAAGCTGCAGAACTAAAGACCTTATTAATGTAAACTGCAAATACTGTAGAAACACTTGTCAGCAGATTCTGGCAATGCTCAAACCCATAAATACAATTTACTGTCAAACAGGACAAGAAAACAGAAAAGAATAATTATCAGCTAATGTGCTTTGAGCCTTATATTATCTTAGGGGCAGGTTAGGATTTAGAGAAAACCAAGATTGAGACCAGAAAGTGTTGTAACAGGGTGAGTTGCATCATCCTCAGTTTACACAACTAGAAATGAGCTAGAGGGGTGAAATTATGTTCGTTCACGTCTACAACCCTCCTGCGGGGACAGTCTTAAGGTTTAAATTTTTTTCAATGTTTATCTGCTGGTTTAAATTAATGTTTCCTATATGTTTACCATTTACACTAATATTCAAAACTTTGGAGTCAATAAGATTTTTGAACGTTTTGAATGAAAGCCTTACACTGACCAAGGCTGCATTTATTTGATCTCAAATACAGTAAAAACAATAATACTGTGTAATATTATTCCATATTCGAAATAACTGTTTTCTTTTCTTATGTAACTTTTTCCTAAAATGACAAAGCTGAATTGTCAGAGAATCTTCAGTGTCACATGATCCTTCAGAAACATTTCTTATTATCAATGCTGGAAAAACAAAAAAAACTTAATTCATTCATGTTCAGACTGAGGACAAAAGTGGCCCAAAAAGTGTTAACAGTGTGACCTATCTTTTATGGAAGCCATTTCCGCAACTGAATAAAAAATAAAAAAAAGTCATTGTGACTTTTTCTCATACTTTTCTCACAATTATGACTTTTTTCTTAGATTTGTGTGATACAAACTCACAATTCTGACTTTTTTTAAACAGGATCTGGCTAAAGGATGTTTTTTTTAAGGTTAGGATGTACTACAAAAGGTAAAAGGCCTTAGTTACATTAGGTTACGTTTCGAGAGAGGTTAGGTTAAAAGTAGTCTTTTTTATATTACAATAGAGGTCTGACATAAATAAAGTTCAAAAGACTCCACTTCTCCAGATAAGGCACACAAAAGCCCGCTTGGCCTTTGCAAATGCTCATCTGGACAAAGAAGAAGACTTCTGGTCTTTTGTTTTATGGTAAGATGAAACAAAAATTTTATTGTTTGGCCACAATGATGTAGCCTTCATTTGGCGTAAAAAAGGAGAAGCCTTCAACCCTAAAAACACCACCCCCACTGTCAAACATGGTGATGGGAACCTAATGTTTTGGGGGTGTTTTTTAGCCGGTGGACCAGGGAACCTAATCACATTAAATGGCACCATGAAAAAGGAGCAATACATCAAAATTCTCAACAACATCAGGCAGTCTGCAGAGAAACTTGGCCTTGGGCACCAGTGAACATTTCAGCATGTCAACGACCCAAAGCACACAGCAAAAGTGGTGAAGAAATGGTTCAGAAAAGATTAACGTTTTGCAGTGGCCCAGCCAGAGTCCTGACTTAAATACAATTGAGAATCTGTGGAGGGAGCTAAAGATCAGGGTGATGGCAAGGCGACCCTCCAACCTGAAAGAGTTGGAGCTCATTGCTAAAGATGAATGGGCAAAAATACCAGCGGAGACATGCAAAAAGCTGGTCAGGAATTATAGGAAGCGTTTGAATGCTGTAATAGCAAACAAAGGCTTTTCTATTGATTATTCAGAAGAGTATGAATAATTTTGGACATGCCACTTTTTGTTTAAATGTAAATAAAAGATGAGTAATATTTTTTTCCACAATGATGCCTCTTGTACACACGTCTTTTTATCTTCTGGGAGACGTCTGTGTCATTTCTAATCAAAAAAAAAAAAAAACTTCCTGGTTGAATAAAAGTAACTTTAAGTCAGAATTTGCCAGGGGTATGAATAATTTCGGTCTTGACTGTAAATATAGTTTTGGATTGACAGCCAAACTCGATTCCCATAAAGCTGAAAACCACTGGCTCAATAAAGGAATCAGAAGGTTATTCAAGTCCATTTTATATATCTTAAAAGTTTTATGGTTTTCAAAACACTACAGTGCTGGAGCTAGTTAACAACTGACAGTCTACCTTTTAGTCTGTCCGAGTCCAGCTGCTCACATCAAATTTTAACTTTAGAGCTGATGTCTTTGTACTGTGAAGAATTTTTCTGAAGCATTGCTCATGGACTGCATCATTTTTTTTTTGCTTTGAAAAGTCTTCCAAAATTCACCAAAACATTGTGCAGTTGTGAATTCCAGCTCATACGCCACCCCTTCCCCACTCACGTCACTCACCGTATTCGCTGTCATAGAAAACGATGAACTTGTGCCAGCGGAGCTCAGAGACGAGCGTGATCATGACATCATTGAGACGCACAGGAGGGCGTGCGGCCAGTGTGTAGCGCTCTCCGTCAGGGCTGGGATTGAGCTGGCACTCGGCACGGGGTGTCCCGTCTCCGTTCCTCTGAATGAACAGGTGAGGAATGTGCATGGCATCCGTGAGAGACTGTAGCGCATTGGCTGCAGCGCATCCCGTCGACGACACCAAAGCCAGTATCCCCTGATTCATTAGTTCACAGGCTGGAGAATAAAAGAGAAGAAAAAACAGCACAGTTAGGTTTGAAAATTAGTTTGTCCAGGTGTCATAAGCACTATTTTACAACAGTTAAGCACATTGACCATTACAGAGCTTATGGTCCATTTTCATCAACCAGCAGCAATTAATGCAGCAAATGTCAGGGCGATCCTGCAGAGAACAGGTGGGATAATGTGTCCAGATTTCACAGGGCAAATGTAATTCTCTTCAGTGTATTGCCATATGCTGCTAATTTATTGCCTCTGTTAAACACCAGTGTTACAATTTCTCAAGGAAATCTAGTTAAAGTGGACATAAATAATTTATGAGATATGACATTTTATAGATGTTGCCATCAGAGAGCCGCAGGTTAGGAAACATACACTTATACATATAGTCACCCTTGTTTTTTACAGTGATAAAAAGTGGATTTCAATTCCAAGGCTGTTCCAGGGTGCATATCTGACAATGTGCCTATATTAAAAAGGGCAGTGTGGCATAGAAAAATGGAAGTAATATTCTCAGCTTTGAATGCTGGAGCATTGTTTCCACATAATATATGATTACAGCACAAAATCATTAAATTTATGCACAAATGCATCTTGGAGAAGAGGTATAATATATGACAAAAAACATTAGACTTCATTCTTCGTTTAAACACATTTATATTCTATTCTTTTCTCCTATTTATACAAATCAAAGTAGTTAGGGTACTCTGTTGTATTTATTTGCATTGTAATAAATATTTTATCATAGATTCCAAAAAGGGAGACTGTAAATTAATTTTGTCTGTGACAGCACAAAAACTTTTACAACTGCAGGAGCCGGAAAATCAATTATTAATAAAACTAAAACAGCATTCAAAATGCACCAAGCCCGCTATATGGAGAGCGGCTAATGGAGGTGGAATTATTCTCTGAGTAAAAAATAAAACCCAGTCATTTCTGTAACTTTAACACAATAACTGTTTGTCCACGTGTCCCCAGAGAGACTGTGTGCTAGATTCATTTCAGCAAAGCCTGGATTCAGATTGGCTGAGCACAAAGGTTTTAAAGAACAGATCTTTAAAGACGTAGGTACTCTAGATCAATGGATTACAAATCCCAATGAAAATTTGAGGAAACACAATGATTTTTCTTTCTTTTTTTTTAAGCAAAGAAACTAATTACTTTTCTCTTAGAAGCTGAGCAAATAATTCCGCACAAAGCCACCAGAGAAAATACTCTGCAAACATCTGAACAAACAGACTTTAAATTGTTATTCCAGTGAATGGATCCACTTTAATTGAATATAAAATACCCTAAAACACTAACAGTCCCCTAATAGGCTTTACATATAGGCTTCTGAACACAATCCAACATCCAACATTAAGGTTCGCCCAAACATTAAGTTAAAAATAAGCCTTTAGAAACACTGACCTTGAACAAACAACTAAAAAACTCCAATAAACAGAAACTCTTTTCAATAGTACAAAGAAGATGCAAGTTCTGCAAGTTCTCTAAAGTGAATAGGGCTGTCACTAAGGATTATTTTGATAATCGAGTAATCGGCCGATTATTCTGGCGATTAATTGAGTGATCGGATAATTATAAATATTTTATTTGTGGTTATAAAAATAGACCTAGGCCTTTAATATGACTTACATATAAAATTCCATAGCAATGAGGTAATCATAATTCTTTCAAATAAAGTATCAAAAGCAAGGAATCATGTTTTCATTGAACAAAACTGTTAAAATGCATAGGCCCAGTTTCACAGACAGAGCTTAGACTAAACCAGGATTAGGCCTGGTGTGCATCTTGAGACAAAACAAAGGCACAGAAATCTTTTAGATCAGTCAGTGCACGTTTTTTTTTTTTTTTTTTTCAGTTGAAACAGCTCAGACTTATATTTCAGTCTAGGACTAGGCTTAAACCTTGTCTGTGAAACCGGGAGATAATTATAAACAATAGAACTAACGTGCATTATGTATTATATCAAATGCCTGCAGAGGGCGCCAACGGCCTGATGATTGTTTTTTACACTTTGCGGATCCTGTTTGAGGAACAAAAGGCGTTTGTGGTTGACCAAACTGAACCAGGATTACCAGGACAAGAATCTTGACAACATTCATGTTTGTTCTTATCATTTCTGATCAGGTAGGTCAATTATTACTGTGCTTGTCAAAATATTGCATCCTTTCCTGCTTACTAGCCCTTCTCTATATGAATTAACAGCTTACACACATTTTTTCTCATTGTTTAGACAGCATAAATTAGCTAACATACTCAGTTGTTGCTGTTGTTTAGATCCAAGTATCGCCAATATGACATAAAATCGTGACATAAGTGCAAACCCTCGATATGAAGAGATGAAGTTTGAGACACTCTATGCATGTAAATGATAACAGTTTGTGTGGAGCACATTTACTGTAAACAGAGTTTACAGAGGCGTGTGTATGTAACCTACAAGCATATAAATAATTGAAGCGCATACAGGCTATCAAACCTTCATCCATAT
>NC_133381.1:26359206-26424082 GCF_049309525.1 Garra rufa
AAGTGAATTTATGGTCTAATACAAACCAGAGGAAAACTCTAGACCACCCACAAATATTTTAGACTGTACAGAGTTCCATCAATTTCAAATGGTAATTTAATTTTAGATGCCCTTAAGGATATTTCAACCAAAAAGGAATTTTATTTTTGTCATCTTTTACTTCATATTACCTCAAACTGTCCCAAACTAGTATAAGTTTCTTTCTTCTGTTGAGCACAAAAAAAAAAGACCATTTAAAGATTGTGGGTAACCAAATGGTTGATTTCCATGCAACTGTTTGGTTACCCACAATCTTCAAATTATCTTCTAACAAAAAAAAAAAAAAAAAAGGAAAGAAATTTATACAGGTTTGGAATGACATAAATGTGAGTAAATGATGACAGAATTACAATTGTTGGGTAAACTATCCCTTTAAGATTCCCTTTAACTCAACATTCATCTAATTTGACATAAAAACACACTGAATAATGCTTAGAAAAGTAATATGACTCAGATCTTACAGATAAATGTCTCTCTTCATGACTTGGCAAGCCTTCTGATGAGCTTCTTATCGCTCCATAACTGTGCAAATAGTGCAATTTTTTTTTATCTTTAAAATGTCTGTGTGCGTATAACAGAGCTATGGAGGAATATGGGGTGTGAAAAGCCCACTAGATAAACACATCTGCTGGTTCACATCACAGAACTACATTTCCTTGGATAAATCCTTAAAGAGAAAGATGGTAAGACTGATAGGGGTAGAAAGAATAAGAGAGGAATAGGAAACTCCAGCCTTCTATGTAACGCTGTCGAGATAGAGCTGATAGACAACGGCGAAACAGTCACAACTCCATCAATCAACAAGACAACATGCCCAAATTCAGAGCAAGAAAAACCTCCACAAGCTGCAGGGCACAGCAAAACACGCCACAGGAAAGCTATAAGTCATATGAGAATGGCCGTTAAACCTTCTGATGTGGAAATTCACACTGCCAGGCGTTGTTCGCTGGTCCATGAATGCTACATCTATACATTCTTAGACATCATGGTCAAGACAACCGCAAAACAAAAGGATAGTTCACCTAAAAATGATATGTTTGTTATGGTTCACCCTCATCTTATTTCAAACCTGTATGAGTTTCTTTCTGCGGTGGAACATTTTTTTTCCACTGTTTTCATTCATACAATGAAAGTCAGTGGGATCCAGTTAAAAAAACTGGTTTGATTCAACATGAGGCTGAGTAATTTTTTAGCGAGCTATCGCTTTAATGTAGGCTTTCTATCAACATTCAACAGATGCTGCTCAGCCAATCAGAGAAGCAAGATGGAACAACACAAACATGCATCACTACACTGCAAGTAGAATTAGATTAGAATATAGTGTAATAATAATACACTCTCTCTCTTTCTCTCTCTCTCTTTCCAAATCCACACATAGCTTCTTATGCAGATTATGTAAAATTATGGACTAATACTCAATTATAGAGGCATGGTTTACGTACAGGGTGAATGGCACAATTCTTTGTAATCCCTGATTTTGGGATTTGAATATTGCGCGTCTCTGAAACGTTGATATAATGCATTTAAAAATGCATTTGTCATGCAGATTAGTGACCTTTATCACCAAACAGGATTTAACAAATTATCTCAAGGAATATATGAGAGCTCAAATCAGAAGGCAGGGATAATTCACAATCAGGCATTAACACGCGGCCAAATTAAATTAATTAATCCACAGCTCACAGCGCACCTCCAGAGTCTCCGTGCCATTGATTTGAAAAGCCCCCGTGTCGTAACGATAGCGATACAGCAATAGAGACGGATGATGGGTGATTCTCTTACCAGAAATTACATAAGTCGTGCCGCCAGGATGATTTCACACTAACAGACGGATGTTTTCATTGGCCTTTGTGAGCAGAGACAGAGATGCTCAAGGTGTTGTGGACGGGCTTCCACCCAGCAGGGTGCTGTTCGTGGTTTGATAAGGAAACTGTGGCCTTTACGCCCAGTCCATCAGTCTGTGATTGCAGCCATGACTTCAGGACTGAATTCGGAATAGAGAAAGATAACAGTGTATGTATTCAGAATGTGTGGGTGTATGTACGAGTGTGTGTATGAACAGTATGTGTGTAAGATGGCATGTCCATTGAAGCATCTTAAAAGATTACCAGACCACAAACATCAACCCCTACAAAATCCCATAATCCTGTTGGAATTGGCATCATCAAAGACATTCCGTGCCTTGTACTATCAGAAGGAAAACGATAGTCCATCTGTGCATGATGAAGAAGCCTATAATTAGCATTGTTGTCCTAAAATACACACATTAGGTGATAAATGTGCAGATTAGAGGGGCATTTTGTGTATCTTGCAGTATCTGATATCAGGTACTTTCAAAGGATGTAGTGTATTAAAGGGGACCTATTATGCAAAAATTACTTTCATAATGTGTTTGAACATAGTTGTGTGGCCACAATGTGTGAAAACAACCAGCCTATAATGGTAAAAATCCACCAACTAATTTTTTTAATAATCCCAATATATCATAAACAAGCCAATCCAGATTTCTGTCCCACCCATTTGTGACGATCTCTGCTCTATTAGCATAAACAAATAAAAGCCTGAGTGAAAACCAGTAGTCCGCCATTACTGTTTTCTCGCTGTAGCTGCTGGAGATATAATTTGAGCGTCAAAGAGGCATTAATTTTGCTGAAGCTACCATTTTCTCTGCCTGTTTTCACTGAATCTGCATTCGCATGCAACCAGAATGATCGTAAATAGGAATGTGGTAGTTAAAATTGCATCATAAACACAAGTGGGACTTATAAAATTTGTGATAGCATTCAATGGCACCGTGAGACCATATTGTTATTTTTATCGCACCATGTGTAATTCATAAATGCACATTTATTATGCATAGTATAATCAGAAACCAATTCTGGTTTAAACACCAATACTAAAAGTTTCTGACATTTTCAGTGTGTGAGATTGGCCTGTTTGGTTTTTGTCAGCTCTTGAAGCCCCACTCTTTTTGAAAAGAGGGCTGGGAGCACCAGCTCATTTGCATTTAAAGGGATCGTTCACCCAAACATAACAATTAGCCCATTATTTACAAACCCTTGAGGCATCCTAGGTGTATATGACTTGTTTCTTTCCAGTTGAATGTAATCACAGTTACAGTATATTAGAAATTGTTCTGGCTGCTCCAAGCTTTATAATGACAATGGGTGGGTGTTTTTCTTCAACAGTCCAAAACAAGTCCAATAAAGCACATCCATCCATAACAAAAAGTTCCTCACATGGCTTCGGGGGTGAATAAAGGCCTCCTGTAGCGAATCTATGTGCTTTAGTAAGAAAAATATCCATATTTTGAAAGAACAAAGTCATATACACCTAGGATGTTTTGAGGGTAAGTAAATGATGGGATCATTTTTGGTAAACTAACCCTTTAATGGGACAAACGCGAGTTTGGACTCATACCCTAAAAGTGGGAATTTTAACAAGCTATAAAAAATGATCTGTCCGGTATTATGAGCTAAAACTTTACATACATAATAAGTATGAAAACATCTTACTTGTACTCCTTGGTATCTACACTTAACAACATTCACTCCATTTTTAATTTCTGTACCTAAAACTTTAGTGCATGGAGCTATCAACGTCACAGTTATTGGTTTAAAAGACAACAACAACAAATGTCTGGGACACATTTAAAAGTTCAAACATTTAAAAGTTCAAATTAAGCACTGCAATTGAATGCTGAATGGAGCCAGTTTTCAAACATCTAAAGTGTATAGGCTAATTGGTTAATAAACAAAACCCAAACTGCATCTAATCAGTCATTATGACGTTACTAAACACACTCCGACTGCAGAGTCTGCTGTTGCCCTTTTAGCCAATCTCTAGCGATCTTGATGATTCATGAGTGATGGGTTTTTAAAGTGAAAAGAGATTAGATTTAGAATGTATAGCTGTATATTCAAGTGATCACATAAATATAAGTTGCAGAGTGAAGAGTGGGAGAGTGACTCAGCTCTCAAATCGAGAATTACACCTATGGAGGGAGATGACACGAAGGCTCTTATATAAGTGTAACTCTGAAATCAGAGCACAGTTTAATAATTTAATCAAAATTAAAAACTAAATATGGGACTATTATACCTGTGGAGGGAGATGACACGAAGACTTTAATATCACAGTAACTCTGAAATCAGAGCACAGTATAATAATTCAATAAAAATAAAATATTCAATCCTGTCCTGCATCAGGACATCTTTTGAACTGTCCGACTGGTATATCCTTGAAAGCTGCTGGACTTGATTAATTTTGACTGTGCAAAGTATTATGTTCTACAATATGAATTTCATGAAAGACATGCTCTAGTTCTATCTAAAGTTACAGTGCAACACAAAGGTAAGCACATTATTGTTGTTGTTCATTTTTTATCACACAGTATCAATGAATGACACAATTTTGACTGTCATAATGTGTGTACATGAACGAGTGTAAAATACCTGCTAATTAGGCTGCTCGTTCGGATCACTTATATTGGACACTTTTTGTATTTAAATTGGCTTATTCTGACTGTTGACATTGAAAATGATGCATATGCTTTTTCGAAAGTATTAATTAATTTGTTGATTGCCATTTTGACATAGTGTCTGGCTGCAAATTTAGTCATATTTGGTAATTGTCTTTAATGTATTAGTGTATTTATCTATTTTTATAGTATTTTGTCATATTTTGTTTTAAGGAGTAAAAATGTCCCTATCAACCTTGATTAGCATGGCAATAACATAATTACCTTATTATGACAGTTAAAGTTTTTTTTTTTTTGTTGGAAAGGTGGGTTTTGGTGAGCTTTTGGGCTGGCTGGAAATAGTCTATCCAATCTGGCCATACTGAATGGAGCACAAAATGCTGCAAAATACAGTGTAAATAGATTAATTAACACAGAATGTGTTTTGGCATTAAAAAATGGCAGGGGAATGAAAAAAAAAAAGCAAGACCCAGAGAGGCTTCTTGTAACTTGAGTGCGTGTGTTTAGAATGTGCATGTGCAACTATCAGTCTAGCACAAGTTTACATGGAAAAGCAGTGCAGTGAATACAAAATTGGTTCTGAAAGTAAATACAGTAACTAACATTTTTAGACATGATATTGACAGTTTTTAAAAACAATGTCACAGCCATTGCAATACTGATCAGGTGTTTCCATCCTGAATGAATCAGCGTTTTGAACAAATCTGCTGAATAAATGATTCAATAACTCACTCATAAAGAGGCACTTGGTAAATCGAAGAGTTTTTGAAGGACTCAGGGTTTTTGAACGGCTGACTGGTTCAATGACTTAGTCATGAAAACAGTTGCAGTATAACTTTCAGAGACACTTTTTATATTTCTTACAGCTGCCAAGGACACGCAAATACAGATAAATGGAGTGATGCAAACTGTGAAAATTCCCAGTGCTCTTTGAACGCTAGTCCGCCAATCACGTTTGAAAACTATATAGTAGGGATGTTTGCATATTTAGACATGAGAAATGTAATCTCTTTCCTTGCATCGTGTGTTATAACAAACAGGAAGTAACCATCCATACCTGTTATTCACAATAAAACAAACAAAATGTCTAGCTTCTTATACACATCTGGCTGTTTGCAAGACATACTGTACAGAAGAAAGTGATAAAGAGCATTACTGTGTATGAGTAATGGATGGTGTCACTTGTAATGACAAAACATGAGGTCAAGAACAGGAAGTGCTGGCAGAAACTGATCTATTGTAATCATAAAGATCATACATTTAGCTCCACATGATAAAAAAAAAAAAAAAAAAAAAAAAAAAAAAAAAACAGCAATTCACATTATAGTATTTCTTTTTTTTTCCTCCAGTAAATTGGCTGTAATTTTCCACAGGTTTTGACCTGAAATTCCATTTACTTCCATTGATGAATGAAAGCAAAACTCTTTTTTTCCTCCATACAATAGAGCATAAGAATGAAAAGCAGGTGCACATGGCGAGGATAGAGAGAGAAAGGATGAGCTAATTCACTGCATTATTCTCTATCATCCACACCCCACACATTTTTCCACCTTTCTTCTTCTCCCCCATCCACTCTTCATACTAAAACCCACTGCCAACAGGGTGATACAGGATGAAAAGCAGACAGCCCGGCACTAAGTCCTTCCTGACTTTGTCAGAGTGAGTTATTCATATAGTCCCATCCTGTCCTGTGTCCTTCATTAATACGTAATGTGTAGCACCTGCAATTATGTGCAGAAAAGCTATTTCAGGTTTGATGCACCGAATTACAACCAGCTAGGAAGCAGCCTTGAAAACATGAGGCCCTTGTCTCAGAAATTCTACATTAAAAATGAGTTATTGACATTTCACCTTGCCAGTCTCTTTTCTATTCTAGTAAACAGAAATGCTATACAGCCTGGATTGAGCTTCTAACATTGAAAAATGTTCCCTTTCAAACTAATTACAGTTTAAAAGTTTACTTTTTTGTATGAGGTACACTTTTTAAAGAGAAAATCCTAAGAAGAAATGCCTCAATACTTCAGATCTCAAAGTACTGTTTCGGGAAGAATCTGAAATATTGGAAGAGACACTTAAGTGAGATTCTTAATCCACATGAACTCCTCTGAAATGTCCCAGTACACCTTACAGTGGAAATAACAGGACAGCAGCCTAATCTCTTTCACTTGAGTTCTGCTCTCTAGAAATCAATGATGGTAGAAAAGCTAGTGTGTCCCAGAAGAACAAAGTACAACAGTGTTTCATAGGTGGCTAAACAACATGTCCTTGTGAAAACTGCTGAAAGTTCTAACTGCACATTACAAAATCGTCATTCAACAGCCATTATGGCATTATGGAAAATCTGAATGTAATACCCATTTCATCTTTTGACCTTCAACATACAACTTGATGTTTCTCCATAGTGAAAGGCTGTCAAATCAGATGATCTAATTTTAAAGTCAACAAAACATAGCATTCACTACCTTTCTATATGTGATGTATTCCACAGTCAAACAAGATGTTAAAATAAATACATTTTATAAATATAAAATAAAAAATGTATAGAACTAAAATGTGACCCTGAACCACAAAGCCAGTCTTAAGTAGCACAGGTATATTTGTAGAAGTAGCCAAAATACTAGCCTGGGTGTCCCCATACTGCCTTGCGCAGCGCGATTTTATTCACGCTTCTAGTCAGTCTGGAAACCATGGACCTAATTTTCACCTAAGATAGGGAACCAATCACAGAACGGGGAGGGAGCAGCAAGACGATGACGTCTTCTATGCGACTCACCGAAGGATCCAGCATGGCAGCAGACGCAAAGTTATCTTTCGTGTCTGTCACTGGACGCGAGCGGCGCGACCCGACGCGACAAATGACATTAGAACGCAAGTTTATTTTGAAAAAGGAGCAACTTTTGGCGTTCGCTCTACATACGTCATCCGGTATAATTGAAACGATTGGCTATGAGCTACGCACAGCGCATTTGATAGACATTCGTATCGCCCAATAAACGGCTCTGGGCATTCGTAAACCACGCCTCAAATACGAGAAAATGAACATGTGGTTCCCAGACCACGAATCATGACGAAGTCATAACGTGGTCTGGTGATAGCCAGGCTACCAAAATACATTGTATGGGTTAAAATGATAAATTCTCTTTCGTGCCAAAAATCATTGGGATATTAACTAAAGATCCATTAGTATAAAGTTCCATTAATATATATTTTACATTTCCTACCGTACGCTGTAAAAAGTTTTCACCAGTTTCAACTTAAAAACTTAAGCTTAGCAGCTGCCTTAAATTTTAAGTTAAATCAACTTAAGAAAAAGTTAAGCTGCTGATCTTAGGTTTTTAAGTTGAAACTGATGAAAACTTTTTAGTGTAAATACATCAGAATGTAATTTTTGATTAGTTATATGCATTGCTAAGAACTTCATTTGGACATTCAGATTCCTGATTTTCAAACAGTCATATGTCGGCCAAATATTGTTCTATCCCAACAAACCATACATCAATGGAAAACTGATTTATTCTTTAGTGAAACTTTAGTGTAGAGAACAATTTTCACTATTAACTAGTTACTTATTAGCATGCCTATTATTAACATATTGGCTGTTTATTAGTACTTATAAAGCACCTATTCTGCATGACCATATTCTACATGCCTAATCTACCCAATACCTAAACTTAACAACTTGCTTACTAAATATTACTAAGCAGCCGATTAAGATTTCATTGAGGCAAAAGGCATAGCTAATGGTTGGTAATAGTGAGAACTGGACCTTAAAATAAAGTGTGACCAATCTGACCCTTAATGACTGGTTTTGTGGCCCCAAATGTCACAAATAAACTGTATAAATTTATATAAAATAAATGTGACCCTGGACAACAAAACCAGCCTTAAAGGAGTAGTTTTTTTACATTTACATTATCTGTAAATAACTATTTACAGATAATGTACTCACCCCCTTGTCATCCAAGATGTACATAGTTTTTTCTTCACTCGTAAAGAAATTATATTTTTTGTGGAAATTTTTTGATTTCAGGATTTCTCTCCATATAATGGACTTCTATGGTGCCCCCAAGTTTGAAATTCCAAAATGCAGTTTAAATGCAACCAAGGAAGAAGGGTCTTATCTACCGAAACGATCAGTTATTTTCTAAAAACATTTACAATTTATATACTTTTTAACCTCAAACGCTCATCTTGCCTAGCACTGCGTGGACTCTGTGTATTCAAGTTCATGGCAGTTGTAATTTGTTTTTAACATAACCGATCATTTGCTAGATAAGACCCTTCTTTCCTCGGCTGCGATCAGTTAGAGCCTTTGAAGCTGCATTTTGGAAGTTTAAACTCGGGAGAACCATAAAAGTCCATTATATGGAGAGAAATCCTGAAATGTTTTCCCCAAAAAATATAATTTCTTTACGACTGAAGAAAGAAAGACACAAACATCTTGGATGACAAGGGGGTGAGTACATTATCTGTAAATTTTTGTTCTGAAAGTGAACTACTCCTTTAAGTAGCACAAGTATATTTGTAGCAATCGCCAAAAATACATTGTATGGGTCAAAAAAGATTTTTCTTTTATGTCAAAAATCATTAGGATATAAAGTAAAGATAATGTTCCTCAAATATATCAAATATTTATTCAGCTTTTAGATGACGTATAAATCTCAATTTCAAAAAACTGATGACCCTTATTGTTTTGTGGTCCAGGGTCACAAATATAATAACAAATGATCAGTGCTATAGTGTGCACAGATGATTCGTTCACAATAAAACCAAGAACATACATTAAGAAAGTAAACAGTAAACTTCGACTTGAGGTTGACTTTCAACTAGGGATGTCTGTCTGCACTTGTTTGTTTGGATTTTGTGTGTCTATTTTTATGTATAAATCACCCCACTGCAGCTGATTATTGCGCTAATTAGCTTAGTTAGTCTAGCACAGCTGGATTGTTAATTGCTCCTCTGGTTGCAGCAGCCTGTGTGACAGACCAATAAAATGGGTTTGGAGGAGACCCCAGTCTCTGTCAAAACAGTGTTCAGGACACAATACATCACAGTTCCATGTTAAATCCGCGCCTAGATTCAAAAAATTTGCCAGATTCCAACACCCTTTCCTTTAATTACTTCTTCAGAAAATCATGCGACTTGTCATCCAGATGTTAAAAAATTTGTCTCTGAAGTTACAGTACCCATTCAATGGGCTTGTGTGATAAACCCCCTCTGTTGGCTTTTAATCTATTTTTTAAAGCAAGCTGAGGGTTTGAAGCCTCTCACGAATCATAAATCACAGTTTATTCATTATTCCTTCCTTCCTTTCTTTTTTAAGTATATTTGCTATTATTCTCTATTATTTTTTGACAAATACAGTGATTAAATTTCCTAGAAAGGCAGCTATTTAAAAAAAAGTGAAATGAACAGAAATAAGGATGTTATACAATAGTAGGGCTGTGAATGGCAGCTGTTGAGAAGAGAGAAGAAACCTGTCTACTCAAAAAATTAACACTAATGAAGGCTGCTGTGAGTACTTTCATAGTATGTACTGAATTTAATTAATAATTTCTCAGCTGTTTCTCAAAGTCAGTTTAAGGCAATATATCAGAGTAGGAAATTAGGGCTTGTGGCAAAAATGTCAGCAAAATAAACAAAAATGCCCTGTAGATTCAAGACAAAGGGGCAAAACAAAGACACAAAACAAAAGCATTTTTAAATCGCTTTCTTTGTCTATATTAAAAATATTTTTTTTTACAATATAAATAAGTCTAAATAATCTATAATAATGATTTTTGTCATAATAGTGCAGCCCTATGAGCTCCTGTTTTTATATGTATAATTTAGATTTTAAACAGTATATTATTGAGAACAGTTTAAAACATTGATTGAGGTAATTGGGTATATGAAAATTGCCCTAACGAATGTAAAAATGCCCTGGAAATCAATTCTGACAACAATATTATCATACATTGTGATTAGCTGAAAGAAAAGACAGTAAAATAAATAAGCAAGTGAATAAAGAAATAAATGAACTGAAAAAAAAGAAAAAAAGAAAAAAGAAACAAGTAAATCACTTTTTAATAGACATATTTAAAACGGTTTATTTAATTCATGGTTTAAAAATAAAGTCAACAATAAATATATCGGTTTTTTTTAATTGAAAATCAATTAACTTAATTTAAACTGCTATTTAACTAACAGTATTTAAGTGTTGTTGTGAAATGTAGTTTTACAAAACAAGACGTGCATATTTTAAGTAGCTTTTTAATTTTTCCATTTGGCACTTGTGTTTTTGTTGTTTTGTTAAATGACTGCTTTATCATTTTGTGAATCAACTTAAAAAAAAACTTAATGTTGCTCAAAACCTCAAGTGTTGCTAAACAAGTCAAATTTAACCACACTCAACAACTTTTCTAAAGCTGTCACACTTGAAAAAATTGCTGTTATTGGAGCACCTTGTAAGTTGATGTAAACGTGACTACTGTTGGTTAATTTTAGGATTGTCTTGGAGCTGAAGATCTTCAAAGCTCAGCTTATCAGAGACTTCCCACGGCTGGCTTCTGTTCTCTCAGCGGTAACTGTTGTAAAGAAACTAATGCACACTTTCTGCTTTAGAGTGTGGGTGAATGGTCAATTGGCGTCCTACACACACCCCTAGAGAGGAATGTTCTTGAAAAGACATTTGGGGACAAAACCTTACTAGATTTATTGTGCTGCCAACAACATTTTTAAAATCTAACCGTGTTTTAGATCTTAAATCTTCAGAGGTGCATTTCTGCATAAATCGCTAAAGTTTCATCATCACAATGCTGATTCTATGAGGCTTATTTAATAAAGTCAAATGCCAGACACAATAAATAAGAGAAAAGAGAGAGTGGAGATTAAGAACACAGACCTCAAAGAAGAAATAATGAAGACAGAAATGATGCAGAATCAAACAGAAAAGATGCCTGTGGATGAAAGGTATAGAAAAAAGTTGTGAATGATCAATAAATATGTCTCAGTCTGACTGTAGAGGGATAGAAGAAAAGAATGAAAAGAAATCCAGTTGTATTTGATTTAAAGTCACTGAAGGCTTGAGTAAACAGTAGCCCTGGAGAACAGATAAGCACTGTCATCTCTCTAATCAATGTCTGAAGACTGTGACATTACAAGAAGCATCAATAAATGCCGTCTCGGGGGGACTTCAGTTTAGACTCGCACAAACACTCTGCTCTCTTACACACCGATGGGACTGTGGATTACAGAAAAGCTGATGTTAGATGACTATGTCATGGAACCGTGTTTGCTAAGCTCACACAAACATCATAACGTACAGTAGAAATAATAATAAAAAAAATGTATTAGATATAAGACATAGCAGATGGCTACAAAAATTTCAAGCTGTAGTGTCTTCAGAGCCAAATGTTCAGCAAAATGTGACTCCAGTAGGAATTCATGTGACATTTAAGTTTGAAGTGATGACGTTTGCTCTCTAGATATTAAGAGGATTCTTACTCTTTTTTAAATGCATGGAATATTGAAAACAGAGCACAGGTGTCACTCTTTCTCTCATCAGGTGTATCTTTTCTCCTCTCACTCTCTCTCATCTTTGGTCTGACATTAATTTTTAAAGGATTCAGTCTATAGTAGAATGAGTGGTAGTCAAATGTCACTGAGAGTGTTTGATGGACAATTCGCCTGCTTTTAAATCATTGTTGCGCCTGTACGCCAAAACCTGTCCTATACAATCCTTTCAAAAGCACAGCACCATGTATAAATAAATAATTGTTTCTGAGATTTCTCTAAGGTTTGTTTACAGCAAAAAATAGCATCTGCAGTTAGCAGCAAATAATCTTCCGTAATCACTGATTCATTCCTGCTAGAGCGTTTACTTGGACTCCTGTAATTGAACCCGCCATAATGAACGTCTGCCAGGCTCTACATCCAACTCCCAAGATAAATCAGGAGGCATGCCAGTGATTTAAAAGGATAAATAAACAATGTCATATTGTAATCTATCTACTTTCACCTCACATCATCGAGAGTCGAGAGTGCAAACAGACAGGCAAGCGCTGATATGACTGTGAGATATCAAGTGAGTCATGTGATGGAGTTCAACACATACTAATGTGGAGCGACACGTAACCTAAGGGAGCCACATAGAAACCATCTTGGGGGAGAAAGAAATCTCTTTTCTGAGGTTAGAAAATTCTCATATTTGCTGATAACAGTAACAATCACTTCAAGAGATAAGAGAGAGTCAAGAGAGCCGTGGAAAGATATGCTGAAATAATGTCTCTAATGTGCTGTTGGGTTTTCCACTGACTCACAAATGAGATGCTTGATAGGAACATAAATTAAGAAAACATTTTAGAGTCCTAGTTGTTCCAATCGTCTTCCATTATGGATAATGCTTCTGTGAACCTTCAATGCAGCAGATTTTTTTCTGAACTCTTTCCTAGATCATTGCCTTAACGCAAGTCTGTCACTGAGCTCTACAGGCAGTTATCTTGACCTCAGGACTTGGTTTTTGCTCTAATATGCATTTTCAGCTGTTAGACCTTTTATGAGAGGTGTGTGCCTTTCTAAATCATACTCATTCAAATGAATTTGCCACAGTTTAACTCCACTCGAAGTGTAGTAACATTCAGAAGCAATATGAATGCTCCTGAGCTAAATTTCGAGTGTCCCAGAAAAGGTATGAATACTTATGCAACGGGATCTTTTCAGTTTTTTATTTTTAATAAATTTGCACAAATGTTAAAAACCTATTTTTTTGCTTTGCCATTATGGAGTAGGGAGTGTAAATTGATGTGGGAAAAAAAAAGTAATTTAAAGTAGTTTAACATAAGGCAGCAACATAACAAAATGTGAAAAAAATTAAGGGGTATGAATAATTTCGCAAGGCACTGTATATGTCAACTTATTTTAGTCTTTTATTTAGTTCTACTAAAGTACACTCATAAAAATAAAGGTGTTTTAAAAAGTCTTCACAGTGATGCCATAGAAGAACCATTCAGTCAAAGGTTCTTTAAAGACCCATCTCTTTCTTACCTTTTTATAATTTGAAGAACCTTCTTTTGCCACAAAGAACCTTTTGTGAAACCAGATGTTAAAGGTTCTTTATGCAACTATTTAGACTAAAAAGCTTCTTCTATGGCATTGTGAAGCACCTTTATTTTTAAGAGGTAGTAGAATGCTATGGCAAGACAGCTGAATATACAGCTAAAAAACAATATAAGTTGAAGAACACCAGGCAAATATTTTTTCTGTTTTACTTGTTTAGCAACACTTGAGGTTTTTTGCTTGCAAGCTGAACCACGGACCTGACAAAAAAGCATCTGGCTTAGTTGCCTCACAGCCACCATTTTGGAAAAAAGGGTGTTAAACTTCATTACTGTACTTAAGTACATTTTTCAAGTATCTGTTCTCTACTGGAGTAGTTTTATTTTGAGTAACTTTTACTTTTACTTCACTAGATTCCAAAGCGAAGCATAAGATCATACTTTTTACAACATTTCATAAAACATATCGTTACTCCTTATAATATATCATATGCTTCGATATGCAGAAGCAGTTTCTGATTCATGAACGAACTGATTCTTTTCAATGAACTTGTTAAATTGATTCGCAAATCGCACCTAACGATTCATTCACAAATTGGAATGATCCGATTGCAGCTGTTCTCAAGTTGACAACTCACTGATTCAAACGATCTGTTTAGAGCGAGTCTTCAGTGAACTGAATTCACATGTAAAGAACCGCATGACTGATCCTGCTAAAAATATATTTAGAATTAATTATTGTAACTGAAAATTATGTTTAGATCAAAACTGTCAGTTGTTTGGTTTCTGAACTAAATTTGTTGTAAAGGGTGATCTATTTAAGCCCACTGAAATGCTTGAATGCAGGCATATTAACATCAGTGTCTTAATGTTTTAGGTAAAAAAAAAAACAAAATAAAAAATTAAAATAACAGATTAAACAAAATAACGTTGCATGTTTATATTCTCCGCTGTAACGTTAGCAGTTTTATTAAAATGCAACGCATTTAGCCCTATGTGACGTCTGTTTTTATATTGTTTAGCAAGGGTATAATTTTTTTTTATTGTTTGGATCAACTAGAATTGGAATGATTTTAACCTGTTGCAGTGGGTTGATTTTCTCATGTGGGTTAAAAGTTTGAAATATTTCATAAATTCCATTTGACTGAAATGCTTGTATTTTGCATTCTACCTGTGATAAAACTGTGGTTATTTTTGTGAAGGATGGCCACTGTGATATAAAGCTTTTTAGCTGTGTTTATGATCAATCTGCATAACGCCGACTATAAAATATGTTTTGGTATGGAAATGACATATTTTTATACCAAAACTATGACCCCAACCACCCTATCCTACGTCCTCTTTTTTTAAAAACTAAAATATGGTCACCCTAGCTAAGTTAAGGTAATTTTCAGATATAAAGTCCAAATAGTTTTATTCAACCAGCTAAATAGATTACATCTGAGGGAAAAAGAAAGGATGTGATGTTCATGGTAACTACAGTAATTAGTGGGAAGTGATGTCCTCTGTCAGGGGTGTTTTTACACCACAGAAAAAAAAAATCATTCTGAAAATATGATTATATTTTCCTTGAAATGCTTTTACTAACTTCAGGCCTCATTCTCATATCATGTATAACTGTGATGTTCTGCAAAACAACAAGCTTTAAAACACTTTTTACTGGTGAAAATTAGATGGTCAAGTCTGTTTTCTCTCAGGTACATCACAGTGTAAAGCTTCACAGTGAACATTACTACATCACTGTCCTCAACGTAGTCCATATCAACAATAAAAATATATATCTTGACTCTTGAGGCTAGTGGTTACTCTGGGAAAATCCCAGGTATTTAGAGCAATAGGAATATAAAACATATATGCTAATATACAATTAAATTTAGTAGCCTATAAAAAAATCAGTACTTTCTTACTTAAGTACATAAAAAATCGAGTACTTTTGTACTTTCACTAGAGTAAAATTGAAAAATTAGTTATTTTACTTTTACTGGAGAATAGTATTTTATTATACCTAACTGTACTTTTACTCAAGTACTTGATTTGTGTACTTTGTCCACCACTGATGTTAGGTATGTATGTGTGTGGGCTTATATATTATTATATAAACAAAATAAAAACTTGCATAATGTCAGAAATATATAAATATAAATACTACACATATATATGCAGTATTTATTTCTTAAGTTTAAATGTCAAGGCTTTTCTTAACCAGTAATTTTGTTTTTTAGTAAAACTTAGACATCAAAGACACACGTACATAAGAAGCAAATATCTGTAAAATATTAAGATATATTTTTATATTTTCTTGAAATACTGTAAGTTTATTTATCTTACCCTAGTGGTATAGACCTCACTAATCTGATTTAGGCGTTATACAAGAAAAAAATAAATCTGCCAGTGGAGTGAGAAAAAAAGAAATTTAAAAGAAGATGAAAACATGCCTTATTCCAAGTCTTAATATCTTAAGTAATTTTGTATCTCAAGCAAATCTTGTTTTTAATGCCATTTCTACTGAAAAACAAACAGTTTGAATTTAAGTTTGGGCTGTTTTCGAGTTACAGAACAAGTTCAGGACACACAAGTTCCCCACCTTTTCTGGATTTCAAATTTAAGTGTTGCATAAGACTGATTCCAGTTGACGTTATAGGCTTCAAATCCCCCCAAAACAACCTCACTCTGCTGGACAAACACACCATCTGACATTTAGGCCTGGAGCAAGCAGGAGGCTGAGCTTGAAATTATTCATTTTGAGTTTTCCGTCAGAGCCAAAAACTAAGGAACATAATGTGCTACTTCTGTTGTGTGCGTGAGCAAGACCATGCATATATATTTTTTTCTTTTTCGTTTGTCTCTCTCTTTTTATCTTGCAATAAAAATAATTTCATCTAATCTTGTTTCATTATTTTATTGTGTGTCTGAAAGACATCTAAATGTTGTTTTCAGTTCTTGTCAAAAAGTTCTCTTGGCTGACAAGCCATATCCAGCAGATTTGGGAAAAAACATGATCATGTCTGCTTGATTGGCTGATTATTAGGCAGAGTTCAAGAAACAGCTCCCTGCTGAGGAATGTCTCTCTGTGCGTCATACTAACAGTTTTTCCTCATAAATTGAAAGACATCTTGACGCCTTCATTTGCATCCAATAAAGCTTCTAAAAAGGCATAAAAATAGAAATGAACTAAATATATTCACAATATATACAAATTATGTACACTTACATGAACTGGAGACTCAAGTCATATCAGTAGCCTAATAAAAGCGGTATTTTTTTACATGCCACATTGCCTCATGGGATATATTGAGATCATATGACCAGCCAATTACTACTACTAAATTCTCACTTTCATTTCTCACTGGATGCCATACATAGAAAATGACTTCTAGTTGCAAGCACACTTAAACACACACACACACACACACACACACACACACACACACACACACACACCAATGGCATATATACAAAGCAAATGCTGTAGGCTACAAACGGAATAAATAAATATGACAGAAGGTTGGATCTATGTTAGACATTAAATTAATACTGTGACTAATCTCTATTGTTCTTGCCAAAAAACGGACACATTCTCCTAAAATCCTGGCAGTGAGAAGCAGTTATATGCTTTTATTAACATGTGTACACTTTCAAAGGACTATTTGTTTTGCTGTAATGACATATGCTAAGCAATAGCAGTAAATATCTTTTTTTTTTTTTTTAGCTAAGGCTAAATAATTAATATTTCAGACCCAATGTGAGACCCCAGACTGGATGATTCATGCAATCCGGGACTAAGCATGATCTTTTTAGTTCCCAAACAGCTTGAAAAGAGACTCTGGAGCCATGATTACCCCATAATCCACAGTAGATGTGAAGAGTTCAAATTTGTTCATTTCCTGTAGATAGGACTCACTGTACCCTCAGTGTAACTTATAAAACATTTACAACAAGTTTTGATGCGTTTATTTATTTCCACCCTCCAAGGCCTTAATGGACTTTGTAATAGCGATGGTTGGGCTAATGCCCATTAGTACCAGGGCTTAATGTTTGCTCACAGAAGCATGTGGGCCGCATTTAAAGTCTGGCAGGATGTGAGCATTGGCTTGACTTTGCTTGGCTAACGGCAGGTACCCACATTTGAGGCTAATGAATCTCTCTCCCTGCGTTTTAGCATGTCTGTTCTCCTTAGAGGGCAATGAGGCTTAAAGCTACAGAATATAGCATCTGGGTAATATGCTTTTTAGTGTAAGGCTGTTTGCACAGTCATTTGCGAAATGATTATGAGGAATTTTTTTACATTAGCAGAACATGCTAATACATCTGTTTTTCAGGTTGCCGCTACGATATAGACATCTATAAGAATCCAACAATAATGTGCATATTTTCAGCCATACTTGTCCTTTTAGACATACAAATACAAACAGCATTTATCAAATAATTCCGTTGATAACACAGTGGTACAATGAGCTGTTGGCATAGTCATCCAGAAAAATGTATGTTGTGTAAGGAGACCTGAGATGTTTAATAAAATATACAAACACATTTTAAATAGATTTAATCGAGGTATTTATTAAGGTATATGTTTCACTGCAACATAAAAAGTGATTTGCTGGTCTTAGCTGGTCTCCCAGCTTGACAAGTTCTATCTAAAATCTATCAAGATGGCGGCTTGTGTGTAGCGTGCGTGAAAAGCCTGTGTTGTGCTCTGTTTGTTTTCGGCTGATTTAGAAGTTTGTGTTGGTCTCTATATAATTTTATTATTACAACTTATCTTAAATCTACTTTTAAAATGTGGACATATCCTGCACTTGTCTACCTACTTGGTTGTCTGGCGCTGAGGATTCCCATGGACAGTGGGCCTTTTATCGCGGAAGACAGAGGAGATGAATCTGTGCCGTATTTGTGGATTATTATCCCGAGGGCGGCGACTTCCCCGGAGCCGATTGGTGGAGTTTCTATTATGAGGACTCAGAGGTATGAGATGTACACCGTGTATCGGACGCTCTTCATACAGAGAGTTGAACCGAGAGGGTTGCGGTGCCTGTGGGCTTGGGGAAACAGAAAGTTGTCTCCCTATGCGACATCTATCTGCAGTGACGGTTCGACAGCCGGTTCGGCGAGGAGAAACTGGTTGGTTTTCCTTTTGCTATTAACTTTGGGCAATATCCATCCTAATCCAGGCCCAGTACAGCTTCAAACTCCTGATGAATTCAAGTCCTGTAATGGTCTGTGTTTTTTTCATCTTAAAGGAGAAGTCCGGTGTGATTTTGACCTAAAGTGTATTGAATCATGATACCGAGTGTGAACGTACCTTGAATATCTCATCTCGGTTTGTGTCCTGCTGTCCGAAATCTGGGGTCAGTTAGCCGATGCTAACAACAGGTTGTCAATGAGAGTCAATAGGGCATCGCAGTAGCCATGTAAATAAATCACTGTTTTATGCCATTTACGAGGCACAAAGTAGCTCCACACTTCATTGGTAGACTTCCAAGGGCCCTGACATTTAAAACGAGACATTGATAACTTTGAAAAAGCACCGGTAGTTTATTTACGAGATTTATACAGACATTCCCCTTAGTAAAATCACCGGCCGCCGCCATCTTGAATTTAGTCACAATAAGTCGAGTGACGAGCAGGAAGGAACTTATCAGGTTATCAACTTATCAGGTTGTAGTTTCCTTCCTGCTCGACACTCGACTTATCGTGACTAAATTCAAGATGGGGGCGACCGGATTTTTTCTTGCAGGAACTGTCTGTATAAATCTTCTCGTAAATAAACTACCGGTGCTTTTTATGAGTTCTCAATGTCTCGTTTTAAATGTCAGGGCCCTTGGAAGTCTACCAATGAAGTGTGGAGCTACTTTGTGCCTCGTAAATAGCATAAAACAGTGATTTATTTACATGGCTACTTCGATGCCCTATTGACTCTCATTGACAACCTGTTGTTAGCATCGGCTAACTGACCCCAGATTTCGGACAGCAGGACACAAACTGAGATGAGATATTCAAGGTACGTTCACACTCGGTATCATGATTCAATACACTTTAGGTCAATATCACACCGGACTTCTCCTTTAATGTCCGTAGTCTGGTGAATAAAATTGACTTTATAAGAATATGGGCTGATTCAACGAACGCCGTCATAATTGTTCTTTCGGAAACATGGTTAAACAAATCAGTCCTGGACTCTATGATACATATTGAGGGTTACCATGTTTTTTAGATCGGACCGTGTTAAGAAGGGTGGTGGAGTTGCAGTTTATATTAAGTCTAAGTTAAACTGCACTTGTATTTTGTCCATCAGTAAACCAAAATGTTTTGACCTCTTGGCAATTAAACTACATTTTTTAAATGGTCCTGATATTATCGTCGTCGGATGTTATCGTCCACCCTCGGCTTCATGCGAAGCCATTACTTCATTTACGGACTTTTTTCATAACTGGACTAATTCAGAGATGATTTTACTTGGGGACTTAAACTGGGACTGGTTTTCTCATGTATCTGATCCCTTCAAAAATATTTGTGACTCTTTTTGTTTGGAGCAATTGATAAATCTTCCCACCCGGTTAAATCATAAAAATTCTACTAAATCCACGTTACTTGATGTTATTTTAACTAATGCTCCTCATAGATTTTCTGCAGTGGGTGTTTTTTGTAACGATATTAGTGATCATTGTCCTGTGGTTTGTGTGAGAAACTGCAGGACCTCAAAGGGTAAATCTCACCTTATTTTGAAAAGGCAATTTAAATATTTTAATCAGCAAGCTTTTTCGCAAGATATCTATAATAGTGATTTATATAATGTTTCACAGATACCTGATGTTGATTTAGCCTGGGATTTTTTTTAAAAGTACTTTCTTAACTATACAGTATGTGATAAACATGCACCTTTTAAAAGATTTAGAGTGCGAAATAGAGATAATCCCTGGTTTAAAGAAGCCATATCTTCACTTATAAAAAAAAGAGATGCTGCATGGGCTAAAGCAAAGAAAACTAATAGTCAAATGGACTGGATAAATTATAGAACACTAAGAAATAATTGCACAAAATTAGTAAAAAGATCTAAGTGTGATTATTATTTAAATATGATAAATGAGAATATTAATGATCCATCTTCTTTCTGGAAACTGACTAAATCAGTTTCTGGTCAAAAAACTTTTACCAGTCTTCCTGGTTATTTAAAATTAAATGAGAATATAATTAAGGATAGAGAGAATATTGTAAATGCTTTTAATAAACATTTTATTTCGGGGGGAGAGACCCACAATTGTAGTAATTTAAGGAAACAAGAAAATGTGGAAGCTACTTCAAGTTATATTACTCAGAGCCAGTAGTTTAATTTTATTCATATTTTAGCTACTCAAGTTTATAAAGTTCTATCTAATTTGGATATAAAAAAATCAGCAGGGCCTGATAAAATAGAACCTTTTTTATTTTTTATTTCTGCACATCTTATAACAGAGCCCATTACATCTATTTTTAACTTGAGTTTATCCTCAAATGTTATTCCTCGTGCATGGAAATCCGCGTCAGTCTTACCTTTGTTAAAAGCTGGTGATCCATCAGTTTTGGATAATTATCGGCCAATTAGTAGGTTATCCGTGTTGGCAAAAGTATTTGAATCTTTTGTCAATGATCAACTGAAATTGTTTCTAACCGAAAATAAAATATTAAATGAATTTCAGTCAGGCTTTAGATCAGGTCATAGTACTATTACAGCAGCTATGCTGGTTACAAATGATATTGTTAAATTTCTAGATAGTAAATTGTGCAGCATTATTTGTAGATCTTTCTAAAGCATTTGACTCTGTAGATCATAAACTTTTATTACAGAGATTAAGTTGTATAGGTTTTAGTGAAATGACTCTAAATTGGTTCAATAATTATCTAACAGAAAGAACTCAATGGGTCTCGGTCGAAAACTTTACTTCAAATGAATTAAAAATAATAAAAGGTATTCCACAGGGTTCGATTTTAGCCCCAGTTTTATCTTCTATTTATATTAATGACCTTGGTTGTGGGATAACCTCAGCTAGAATTCATTTATATGCTGATGACACAATTATATATACAGTAGCACATTCGGCGAATCAAGCCATTGAGCTTTTGCAAGAATCTTTTCAGTTATTGCAATTATCATTATCCAACTTAAAACTGGTTTTAAACTCAAAGAAAACAAAATACATGCTTTTCACTCGTCGCACTGAAACAGTTCGTCCTATTTTAACTTTATTAGGAGAAATTATTGAAAGAGTAAATTGTTATAAATGCTTGGGTATATGGTTGGATGACAAATTAGGATTTCAGATACATATCGAAAAACTTTAAAAAAAGCTTAGATTAAAGTTGGGTTTTCTTTTTCGTTTAAAGAAATGTTTTCCTTTTAAAGCAAGAAAAAGAATTATACAGCGTTGTTTCCTTTCAGTATTAGATTATGGCGATGTGATCTATATGCATGCAAGTTTATCTTCACTTAAAAAGTTGGATTATGTATATCATGCTGCTTTACGCTTTGTGACGAATGCCTCCTCACGCACCCATCATTGTATATTGTATGAATTGGTGGGATGGTCCTCTTTGTTTCAAAGAAGGAAAGTGCACATGTTGCTGTTTATTGTTAAGGCATTGTTGGGAAAATTACCTACTTATATTTGTAGTCTTTTATCTTTTTACACTTGTAATTACAGTACTAGATCCTCTGCTAAACTTCTTTTAAATGTTCCACGAGTACATTCTGAGTTAGGCAAAACTGCTTTCTCTTTTTTTGCTCCTTCGTTATGGAACGAGCTGCAGAGTATTACTATGCTGGAAACACTTCCTTCTGTAAATATCTTGAAAAACCTTTTATGGTCTACTCTGAAGGAAACATGTACTTGCTATAAGTAAATTACATATTTGTAATTATCTGGATATAGGGCAAATGATTCTGTTTGTGTTTATGTTGTTGAAATTGTTTTATTGTGAAACTTTTTGTGCTGCCATACTTGGCCAGGACTCCCTGGAAGAAGAGATTTTGTATCTCAATGGGACTTTCCTGGTAAAATAAAGGATAAATAAAAATAAATAAATAAATAAAATAAAAAATGAGAAAATTTCCGCCACTGAATAAAAAAGGCACAAAAAGGACTTTTTATTTCACAATTCTCTTTTTTTTTCCTCAAAATTGCATGATACAAACTTGCAATTTAGACTTTTTTCCAGATTTGTGAGATATAAACTTTCAATTGTGTGTAATATACTGCAAAAATGCTTTTCTTACTTAGACTTTTTGTCTTGTTTCCAGCCAAAATATCTAAAAATTCTTAAATCAAGAAGGATTTTATAAACAAGTAAAAAATATTATCTTGTTTTCAGAAAAAAAGAAGTTAAAATTAAGCAAGTTTTTGCTTAAACAAGCAAAATATCTAGTCTAGTCTAATCTAGTTGTCTGCTTGAAATAAGATTATTTTTCTTAACTTGTCTAGAAAATCCTTCTTGATTTAAGAATTTTTTGATATTTTGGCTGGAAACATGACAAAAAGTCTTGAGAGAAAAGAAAGAAAAGCATTTTTTTGCAGTGTAAAGTTTGAATTGGAAGATATAAAGTCACTGACCTTTTCTTCTCAGAATTTTACTCACAAAACTCGCAATTCTTTAAACTTGCAATTCTAAGGAAGTTAGAATTATGAGGTTTCTGACTTTTCTTCCCTCAGTATTGTGAGTTTATATCTCCCAATTCTGACTTCATAATATGCAATTGTGAATTATTAAGTCAGAATTGGAAGACATAAACTCGCAATTCTAAAAAACATATCAGTCTGTTTTCACCCTCAGAATTGGACTTTAAAACTCAGTTGCGAGTTTACATCTCAATTCTGAGAAAAAAAAGTTAGAATTGCAAGAAAAAAACTCGCAGTTACCTTTTTTAATTTTGTATTCAGTGGTGGAATCAGACTTCCGTAAGTATCTGTATATATTTATATCTTCACTCATTTATACAAATATATCATGCACAGTATAAGTATAAATGATCTTAATATTATTATTATTATTAGTCAAAATAAAAAAGTAACACACATACATATTACAGAATAATAACTGAATAATAGTATGAAACCAAAAATCTTCTGAAGGTCTGGAAGAACCTCTTGCTATCATTTAATGTATTGTAATGACACTGACAAAAATAATCAAATTCACCAGCTCCGTAACCTAACACGATCAGTATTCCTGGTGCTTTGATCCATGCTATGAATATTCAAGCATGTGTATGTTGATTCTTTTTTGCATTAATGAGAATATTTTAAAAGGTCCATGTGTCATATAGCACTTAAGGGAGTTTAATTTTAGAAAACCTCCCACAGATCTGCGTCAGGTACTTTTATTACTGCAAAAAAAACTCCAATTTGACCATTAACGTGGCGGTAAGCAGCACTTAGGGACGGCTTATTAAAGAGTGGAGACCTGATGAGTATAATTAGCTCATCTGTTTCCCTCGACAGATGCGCTGGGGACGTTAATGCGTTACTAAAATCTCTCTTGGATGCACGCTCGTCACTCATTACGCCGATATTGTCAAAAACAAAAGCAGGCTGCATTTAAACGTACATTAAAAGCGACTGCGCCAATCATCCTATAACAGGAGCATTCTAAGACCAAATGTCAAATTAACACTATATTTTATTCATTAAAAATGACATTAAAAATAAACTGAGCGACAGCCGCAACACTACATCTAGGATGCCCCGAGTCTAGATTTACAACTGCTTACATCAAATTTCACAACTATTCAGTAATGAGCATGAAAAAGAAAATTATGGTGAGTAATCAAAATTTCCTTAATTAGTCTATCTTATTTATTTATTTCTAGTAAGCTTCCTCTAAACTTTAATTAAGAGGATGGCAATGTGATGTTTGCTGTGTGCTTTTGTTTCTTTTTTTCTTCTGTGCCTCTGGGAATATAAGAGAAATGAGAAAGAGAGAGAAACGGCTTCATTCTACTGGCTTCCTGACAGGTGTCTCTTTACAGTGCTCTTGCACTTACCAGTGTTCCTAAAGCGGTACTGTTGACTCTGTGGCCAACATCTAAAATTAGAAGCAGAGCTGATGCTGATTCAGGCCACACTCAGAGCCCATGCTGTTTCATTATAGAGATGGGAATGCCCTATAGGTCACAGACTCAGACAGGATCCGTCACAAAAAAAAAAAAAAAATCAGTCAATGACTCTGTCTCTTCGTCCACACAAGTTTAAAAGATTGTAATGATCAGTGAAGATGCTACTGGTGAACTACCATCAGTTTTGGGTCCTTTATGACCAGCATTTAGCTTAAACTTGAACAGTTTTCTTAGTCACACAGTCATACCGTTGGTTTGATTTTCTGTGAATGCACTCACTGGATAAAAGTGTCTGCCAAATGCATAAATGTATAATTATTTTATTCAAAACATAAAATTCAATTCAATTTTCAATTTCAATTATACTTCTACTGTTGGGATTTCATTTAAAAGTTGTCTTGCATCCCGTGGCACTAAACACCACCACACTGTTACAATTACCTCTCAATAAACACCAACAATAATAACAATACAAATCACAAGTGAGCACTTCCACATTTCTGAAAACAATAAGGCCTAATTTCCTCCCCACATTTGATTAAATAATTTGAAAGACTGATGAACAAATGATTTCTGTAGTCTGTTCAAACGAGCATGTGGTAGCTGATATTCCCTAAATAAAACTCGAGAGGGATCAGACATAATTTTACCTAGTAAAGACATCATCTTTTTAGCATATGTAAGCTTAGGCTCACAATTTTTGAACAAATACGTAGCAAGTGAAGCTTTAAGTTGAACAGAGAGTCAGCTGTACCATGTATACATTCCATGCTGTACAACACTCTGTATTACAGACTGATAAAACAACAGCAAGATCTTATTTGCTCCATGCAAATGACGTTAGTCTCCTCAAACATGTTGTTGTACTTTACAGCAAACATAATCTATATGTGTTTCTCTATGTTAAAGCTAGTCTCAGCCTCAGGCTTCACGCCCACGGATGTTGGCTGAACGTCTGATATATGGCATACAAAATTGGAAAACGCTTCAGGAGTTTTGAAGTTGTCATAGGTTTAATTATACAAGTTTTGCGATAGACTTGTTCTTTAACATTCCACCTGGAAACAAAGACGCTGTGATGCCAAACCCCTTCACCCTGCTGAAAAAAAACAGCATATACTGGTTAGGTATGTTTTGGTGCTGGGATGCTGGTTTTAGTTGCTGGTCCTTGACCAGCAACATGACCAGCATAAACCAGCAAAGGAGCATAAACTAGCAAAGGACCAGCATAAACCAGCAAAGGACCAGCATAAACCAGCTAAAAAACCACCAAAACATACCTAACCAGCATATGCTGGTTTTTTCAGCAGGGCACAAAAGAAGAAAGCCGTCGTGTTTATAACTGTGACAAAGAGTGCTTTACAAGGATCAACTGAACGCTGTATTTTCAAAAGTATGTGACTCTTTAAAATACATCCAAGACTTTTACAAACCGGTCTATCTGAGGTGACATTTCCATGCCTCTAAACATGACACGGCCCAAAACACAATGTGACTGGTTGTTTTACCTGTTAGTCAAAAGGCCTCTTGGGCAGTCCTTGGCCATTCAAAGTGGCCAAGGTTCTCAGACCTTCTGCCGTCAGTTTGAACATAGATAGCTAAATATTTATACAAGAACACTTGTTCAATCTGTATGTTATGCACAGTTACTGGTAATGGATACATATTAATTGGGTAGACCAAAAATAATTTCTTGTGTCTTCTTAGCATTTATAAAAAGTGAATTTCTTTCACACCACTCCACTAGACTGTCTCTACAATATTGATGTACAGACAACAACAATGTATCATCCGAGAACTTCAATATATATGCATCTGGAATATCAGTTTGCAGGTAAACTCACACAACCCTGAGGTGCTCCTGAGTAAGTAACAATAAATTTCTGATTAACTTTATCTGTATTCTAAGTCAAGGTGTGGATTAACCTTGAATCATTTTTCCACCAACCTGTCTGGCTGAATTGTGAATGTAAAAAAAAAAAAAACAGCCTGAGCTATAGTTTTAGGCCTTATCCACACAAAATCCAGGCTCACACTGTACGATTTTGGCCATGTTTTGGTTGCCTGAGACAAATTAGAAAATTCTAAAAGACTCCTATAACCCTAGGCTAAAATCTGTAGTCTTTGATCGCTGATTTGACATGTTCACAGACAGCCGATTAATGACTGCTGACAATTTTCTCTTAGATTTTTATCACGATAAGAGTTCAAGGGATAGTTCCCCCAAAAATAAAAATGTGATGTTTATCTGCTTATCCCAAGGACGTCTAAGATGTAGGTGACTTTGTTTCTTCAGTAGAACACAAACAAATTTTTTTTAATTCAAACTGTTGCAGTCTGTGAGTCATATAATGTATTCAATAGGACCCACAGCTTTGAGAGTCAAAAAAACATACACAGATCAAACCAAATTATACCCTGCAGCTAGTGACGATACATTGAGGTCTCAAGACACAAAACAATCGGTCCGTGCAAGAAACTGAACAGTATTTATATTATTTTTTCACTGAACTGGTTCAACCCTAGCTCTAGTTCAAATCAAACTGAACTGGATTGTATAACTGAACTGAACAGCTAAACTTCAAGGAGAAGTCTACTTTCACAACAAAAATTTAGACATAATTTGCTCAGTCCCTTGTTATCCAAGATGTTCTTGTCTTTCTTTCTTCAGTCGTAAAGAAATTATGCTTTTGAGGAAAACATTTTAGGATTTATCTCTATATAGTGGACTTTTATGGTGCCCCTGAGTTTGAACTTACAAAATGCAGTTTAAATGCCGCTTCAAAGGCTCTAAATGATCCCAGCCTAGGAAGAAGGGTCTTATCCAGTGAACCAAACAGTCTTTTTCTAAAAAAAAAATTACAATTTATATACATTTTAACCTCAAATGCTTGTCTTGTCTAGCTCTGCGTGTGCTCTGTGTATTCCAGTTCAAGACAGTTAAGGTACGCCAAAAAACTCCCTTTTCATTTTCTCCTCCAACTTCAAAACCATCCTACATCGCAGAAGTATCAACCACGTGTTTACAAAGTGAACGTGCAAAGAAGATCAAATGCCTTTACAAAAAAGGGTAAAACAGCGATGTAGTACAATTTTGAAGTTAAAGAAAATGAGATGGAAGTTTTTCGACATACCCTAACTATGTTGAACCAGAATACCCAGAGTGAACGCAGAGCTAGACAAGACGAGCATTTGAGGTTAAAAAGTATATAAATTGTAATTTTATTTTGAAAATAACTGATTGTTTCGCTACATAAGACCCTTCTTCCTCGACTGGGATCGTTTAGAGCCACTATATGGAGAGAAATCCTAAAATGTTTTCCACAAAAAACATAATTTCTTTCGACTAAAGAAAGAAAGACATGACCATTTTGGATGACAAGTGGGTGAGTAAATTATCTGTACATTTTTGTTCTGGAAGAGACTTCTCCTTTAACCAAACTGAATCAAACTTGAACTGCACTGAACAACTGTACTGAACTGAATTGAAAATTTGTTAACACTACCATTCACAAAAGCTCGCAAAAATAACAATCTACTCAAAAGCTAAGAAGGGTTGGAATTAAGGGGCCAGATTTTCTAAACAGGTTAGATTAGCGTTAAAAGCGCTGATGGGAGGGTAAAATTCTGCGTGTGATTTACTGACAATGCGCACATTAAAAGAACACAGACACAGCCAGATCATTTCCAATAATGACCAGCGTAATCTACTAAGAGCAGCACAAATTACCTGCTTTAATAGCGCATTAATGGCGCAAATACCAGTAATTTGACCAGCGGAAACATTAGTACATCTGATAATACTCTCCTCCCATAAATTTCGAGTTTTAAAAGGAAACTTCTTTTCAGCACTAATTCTTCACTGCGCATCTTTAGTAAATCCTGACAGTACTATTTTAATGCCAAAAGGTGTTTTTTTTTTGGCGCAAGCTGTTAGTAAATTTGGCTCAATATGAACAAATATTGTTAGCCGAATGATTAAAGATAGAGGCCATTTGTTTGAATCTACTTGAGATGATTCATCCTTTCTGCTCTGTCACCTCAGACACCCTTCAGCAAGACATATAACCTGAATTGGCTCCTGCAGAACTGTTCCTGTAATTAAATCTGTGTCTAACACGTCACATGGGATAAAAGCGTCTGCTAAATGACTAGTAACTAGGCAGGCATCAGACAATGACACACTAATGGCAAAGCATGTCTGCCTCATCACTAGAGGGTCTTTTGGCAGAATCTCCTTGAAGACCAAGATTACAGGAAAGAAATGCTCTGTACAAGGTCGATGCCTACAGTCAGTTCAGTGCTTTAAAAGCATGCAAAACCTCTGAATACGATTTGAATATTAGCCAAAAGCTTTTTTCTTTCTTTGTGAAAACAACAATCTGCCACAGTCAGCACATCTGAAATAATCCATCTGCGTGAAAGAGTAAAACTACACAGCCACAGGCAGTCCGAACGATTCTCTTCAAATCATGCTTCCGTTTAAACTCATCCTGTGGTCACACAGTAAGCTCTCTGTACAAAACAGCTCAACTCAGCAAGATACCAGGGTTCCTAAACACAGCGGATGAAGACAAATGTTTGCAGGCACCATAAGGTGTCTGCTCTTCCCCTTTTTTTGTTTTTTCTTTTTTGGTCAAGCTTAATGCATCCCAGTGTGATAAATTATCGAGAGCCAAGAAACCGAATCAAACTGGATCTTCTAAATACGCTTGTTCATGGCACTTCAGAAAACAGTTGGCGATTTACGCCACTGAATGAATGCGGTCAGCCATTGCATAAAAGGCCAGTGGGGGAGATCACATGCAGGAAGGGAGGATGGGAAGGACGAAATGAAATTACACCAAATAACATGTTACGGAGGGGAATGCATAAGTAGCTCTGCGATCCCCAATGGCAAAGCACGAGCCGCTGAAACCAGAAGCCGAGCTCGAGGAGAATGGGCTGCAATTACTCTCAGAGAATAACACTGTCCAAATCAATCATTGGCAAAACCCAGACAGGTGTCAGGGAGAATGAGGCGCAGTCCGATCGGACACACGCTCCGACGCTCTAGTCACCTGAGAGTTTTGTCATAACAAACCCCTCCCGAACCCCAGTCTTAATTGGGGAATGATTAACGAGCTCATGGGAGACGTGTCCTTGAGTGTGCCAGAGAAAGCAGACGACCGCATCAGTCCTCCGAAAACTGTTCCAAAAGCTCAAGTTAGATGGATACCGTGCCTCAGGAGTTTTTGTCTATCATGTTCTAAAAATCAGCCTGAGTGGGTAAAAATGGTGAAAATGGATTAACTAATTACAGAGTAAACAACTGAACCGGATATCAACACTTGCAAATACATTAAAATCTAAATGATCTCCAAATGAGCAAGCCAGTTTTAGCAACCATTTAGCTCAAATAAAGGTGCACCTTCATACCAATGTCATTCATTACACTTACCAAGAATAAATAATGGAATAAATAATCTGTATAAAATGGGTTTGAATTATTCTTGTTATTATTTTGAAAGCAACTGAACATTGTGTGATTCAAACTCACAATTCTGAGAAATTAAGTCATAATAGAGAGATATAAACTCACAGTTCTGACTTTTTTCATAGCATTGTTAGATATAAATTGCATGTTATAAACTCAAAATTCTGAGAAAAACGTCACGATTCTGAGAAATAAATTCATAATTGCAAGATACAAAGAATTCTTTTTTTTCTCAGAATTGCTAGTTTACATCTCGCAATTCTGACTTTGTAACACGCAATGGCATGTTATTAAGTCAGAATTGTGAGATTTGTAAGATTCTGAAAACATATCAGTTTATGTCTCGCTATTCTGACTATGTAACCCACAATTATGAGTTTATATTACACAGTTCTGAGAAAGCAAGTCAACATTGCCAGTTTATGTCTCAAAATTGTGCGAAAAAAATCTGAATTGGAAGATATAAACTCACAATTGCAAAAAAATAAATAAAAATAATTCTGACTTTATAACACGCAATTGCAAGCTAGTCAGAATTGTGAGATAAACTCAGAATTGGACTTTATAACTTGCAATTGCGAGAAATAAAGTCAGAATTGCGAGAAACAAAGTAAGAATTCCAAGATACAAACTCGCATTCGCGAGATAAGTCATAATTTCACGTTTTTGTCTCACAATTCTGACTTTATTTCTCACAATTGCAAGTTTATATCCCAATATTCTGCCTATATAACTTACAGTTGTGAGTTTATATTACACAGTTCTAAGAAAAAAAAAGGCAGAATGGCAAGTTTATATCTAACAATTTTAAGAAAAAACAACTAAATTGCAAGATATAAACTCACAACTGCAAGAAAAAAAAACTTTTCCTCAGAACTTATATCTTGCAATTCTGACTTTATAACACACAATTGCAAGTTAGTCAGACTTTATAACTTGCAATTGCGAGTTTCTCTCACAAAAAATGTCAGAATTGCGAGAAACAAAATCAGAATCCCAAGATACAAACTCGCATTTGCAAGAAAAAAATCTGAATTTCACGTTTTGTTTCGCAATTCTGACTTTATTTCTCGCAGTTGCAAGTTTATATCCCGCTATTCTGACTATATAACTCACAATTGTGAGTTTATATTACACAGTTCTAAGAAAAAGTCAGAATTGCAAGATATAAATCACCTAATGTAAAAAAAAGAGAAAAACAATTACCTTTTTTTATTTATTATTCAGTAGTGGAAACAGGTTTCCACAAATATGAGATGTAATATGTGAATAAAAATAGTACAAATCTCATGTTAACAGAATATGTTCATTTTGCATTATTACGAATCAAGGTGTTGTTTTGACAAAAGGAAAAAAAGAAGAAGATAAATATTACTGGTGTGTATTTGACACACATTACATGTTAGCTATGAAATTTTTTTACAACTTTTATTCAAAAAATTTTATTTACATGATAAATAATATATGAACAATACATAAAGTATATGTGATAAAAATGGCACTGTTGTGAGGACATTGTTATTCAACAAATTAAATAAACTAGGGAGAGTGTAAAAAGTTCAGAAGTGCCAATAGTTGAAGAAACACTTGTAAATGTGGCAATTAGAACCACTGAATTCCTAGAAAAACATCTGTTATAAATGTTAAATCAAAACAAAGTGATTTTCCCAGCTTTCATTAATTATATTATTTTTCAAAATGATGTGAAGTGTTGTCTAAAATGATTTAGTCACTTTGTCTAGGGCTTTTAAGGGAAAAAAATACAATAAGCTCACTGCAATCTTAGAGATGTGTTCTATGCTTGCAGTTCTCACTCAAGGAAGGTTTTTAGCAACACATTATTAATTCAATGTTTACTGACTTTACAAATATTTTGAGTAAGGCATAATGAGAGATAATTTGCATCAGAAACATACAAGTGAGCTGTAATACTGGGTGCATAAAATAATTTCCTGAATATGTGCTCATTTAGGAAGTTCATTTAATGAAGAGCCTTTATACCCTCAGCATGGCAGATCAGTGTAGAAGCCACAGTTTGAGTAGAGGATGGAAAGGTCATGGTTATAACCATTATTTGTGCCCTTCATCTACTCAGTCTTAACTGCATGTCTCGACTTCATGCCCCATAACTCCAGTTTATGGACCAGCCGGTTCAGTTCTGGTATAAAGATAAAATGAACGTCCTCGCATTCCTGTCCAATCTTATAAAGTGGTTCTAATGGACATCAACATTATGGCTTTAAAATTAGGTAGTAAAATATAAAAAATGGCACAGTAAAACATAAAATAAGAAAAAATCAAGGCTTTATATGCCATCTTTGCATAATTTGTTCAGTTTTATTTTTGGAGGCTTCAGACAAGCAGATGCATTGGAAATTCATATCCTTGCATGAACACAAAAACTACAGACCAACATTAAGGAAGATATTTTAAATTATGGGCAGCTGTTATGAGCTGCAATTTCAAAGAAATTATATTATACAGTCCAGGCTAGGATTTTGAAAAATCAAATCCTTCAGAAATCATTCTAATATGTTGATTTGCTACACAAGAAACATTTCTTATTATTAGCAATGTTAAAAAACAGTTGTGATACTTAATTTCGTGGAAACCTCTTCAGGATTCTTTTTTGGAAAGTTCATAAGAACAGCCATTGTAAATGTCTTTACTGTCACTTTTGATAAATGCAATGCATTTTTAGTGAAAAAGGTACTATTTTCTAAATTAATTAAACAAACGCACTGAACCCTAACAAGAAAATACAAATATACAGTAATAGAACAGAAATAGAAAATATATAGAACAGCTACATGAGCCATCAGACCGAATAGATTCACTAGAATAATTTAAACTTTAAATAATACATATGAAAACAAGCACAGTATTGCAAGATGTGTTTGATATTGTCTCAGCTTGCTTAGCTATAGGCTGTGTGCACAACAATGCAACATTAAAAACTGAGATCTAATGTACTGCCATGCTACACCACTGGAAAAAGCAGCTTGTTACTGAAAAACCTTCACTATTGTAAAAGTAGTGTCATTACTTCTACTCAGTTTGTCCTCAATAGAGGGGACTCCAGTAACCCAGAAAGCATCAGTTCATAGCTCTACAGTGTTAGAACACCTGCCTTAGACACAATGGCAGCAGGTAAAACAGGATGGCATCGTTTCACCTAAGAATCCAACCGACAACTTTTGGATCATGACCGTCCTTTGATAGCCATAATCCATAAATAGCGTATTTAATGCACCACAGGCCTGTAAAGGCGCTGATATGAAACACACAGGGACAAAAATTCATAGATTCACAGTTCACTGCCTCAAACTCACTCAAACAGTCATGTCATCAGATTTATTCGTGCGGAAGATCTGGACCTCATATTAACGGAGGACTGTATCTGTGATTTGCTAAGGAATGAGCCAAGCGTGAATGTGATTATAAGAGCATATGGATGAGTGGAAGTATAAAGATATTTACTCGATAAGGGTTCTGGCCTTACAAGGCCCTAACACCCATGACAGTTCTTCAGATCAAATCAGCTGTCTTCCAGGTTGCCTCTTCACTTTAAATACCCATGATGGGTCTCGCTCTCTCTCTAAAGTACAATCTCCAGAGATGTCCCGTAATCTTCAGATACAAAATTACTAGCTTGTTATGAAGCAAATACTTGAGAAAGAATGAATAAAAATGTAAAAAAAAAAAGCATATTTAGAATACAGAAATATTTGGTAAGTACCTTCCAGGATAAATGAACATGCTCACATGGGACTGAACCCACAAATTTATGCTTGCTTAGCTTAGTTAATGTTAAGTTACCACCTTAAAATGCTGCAGTATGTTCTCCTCTGGCCTACTGAACTGTACTAAAAATCTGTTTAACCATCTGCAGTAATTAAATTGTTTAAAATTAGTTCCCCAAGGAGAATCTTAAAGGTTTAGTTCACTTCACTTCCAAAATTTCCTGAGAATTTACTCACCCCCATGCCATCCAAGATGTTCATGTCTTTCTTTCTTCAGTCGAAGGAAATTAAGGTTTTGAGAAAAACATTCTTGGATTTTTCTCCATGTAGTGGACTTCAATGGGTTTAAGTGGACTTTCAATGGGTCCAATTCGCAGTTTCAATGCAAGCACGCATTTGTGGTTAAAACGTACATACTGTCACGATGCGTGTAGGGAAGCACAACACGACGTAGAGTACATAAAAAGTCTTTAATAAATCATCAGGCAGAGTGACAAACAAACAGGAATCGCAAGAGACCACACGCACAACAAAGGAACACAGGTGTAAAATTTGTAGCCGGACAAAGAAACAAGGAAATCAAACGAACTTATAAAAGGGAGATAATTGCAACAACAGGTGGAGGGGATCACACAAACGAACAGGAAGACCAAATATGGGCATGGGAGAAACCAAACAGACAGTCCAAAGGGGGGAAACACTGGGAAAAACCAAGACAAACTGTTGGGCGTGACACATAAATTTTCAGGTTTTTTTTAATTGACTGACTCTTATTTCTCAGCTGAGATCATGTAGAGCTCTTTAACCCTCCTGTTACCCTAAAATCCGCTAACACCTTTTTCCCACTGGGGTCAATTTGACCACAAATTTAAAACCTCTAGAATATTATATTTTTTTGCTAAAAGGTTAGTGTCAGGTAATTGATGTCTTTGTTGACTACTTAACAACACTCTGAAACACCCCCCAACTTTCACTGTCAAAAACCTGTGACAAAATCTCACTGACAGAAAACCTTTGCGTAGAGGCCATTTTCGATTGAGAGAGCAATTCAACTGACAGTGGTTCTCGCAATACTACAGGTATGGTTGTGTTAGTTTTATTTTTTATTTTTATTATACTTAACATATAAAATTATAGTGCATATTATAAAATCATAGCATGTTATAGTGACCTCAATATCACCCAAAACAAATGTGTGTAAATTTTTTATATTTCTTATGTTTTATACAGCTAAAAGAACCTGGGGTCAAATTGACCCCAAAGAACACCGATGTAACAAAAATGTGTACAGGGCATTGAACAAATAATATCATGTTAGTTTTATGTTTACCAAGTTTTCCCCATTAAATTAGGAAAAGTCATTCAATCTGAAGCAAAAAAAAAAAAAAGTCAATTATATATGTGTCACACCCTCTGCACGTTCCCTCAGCCCCAATCACCACGATCCTCCACCAACCAGCCAATCACCACCACAGCACACCCGTGAACCATCACCAGAATACTAATCACCGTCACCTGCACCAGCAATCACCACACCCTTTATATACCTACCTCTGCCACTCACTCATCGGCTGGTATCGAAGTTGCATGGATGCTTCTCTGTGGATCTTCTCCCCCTCCTGTTGTCTCTCCTGTGCTCCTCGTGGATTCTTCCGATGTTCTCCTGTGCTCCTCGTGGATTCTTCCGATGTTCTCCTGTGCTCCTCGTGGATTGCTCTGATGTTCTCCTGTGATACACGTTAATCGTGTTAAAGGGAAGTGACTATTGCTAATGCTATGATCCTTATGAACTTGAACTCACCTGTTGTGTTTGTTTGAAGATTTGACCACAGAGACCTTAATTCACCCGATTGCACGTGTGTTGTGCTGTGCACGTTTGTTAATAAATACCTTGAAAGATACTCACCTTCTCCCTTTGTGTGTGGTCGTGACAGGATACCAGCCCAAAAGTAATAACACACCACGTCACTCATGGAGGCGAGCGCCGCTATCACAGAAGATACCCCCGACTCCTTTTCGGATATGGTAAACGTCCTTCGTCAATCTCTACCGGCTGCTCCAACGACGATTTCCAACACGCCCCTCTCTCGCCCCATGAACTATTCCGGAGACCCGGGTGGTTGCAATGGTTTCCTCCTGCAATGTTCCCTCTATATCGAAGCCAACGCACACCAGTTTCCGAACGAAATTTCTAAAATATATTTTATGATTTCCCTCCTCACTGGGCAGGCACTTCAATGGGCGGTTGCACTCTGGAATTCACGGAGTGATGCGTTGATCTCCTATAATGCTTTCGCTGCCCACTTCAAGGACGTGTTTGGAGCTGCTCTCACTCCCCTTTCCGTGCACGACGAGCTGATCACTCTGAATCAAGGTGCGTCCAATATCCATGAATACACCCTGCGCTTCCGCTCCCTAGCGGCCACCAGTGGTTGGAACCAAGTAGCTCTCCTAGCAGCCTACCGTAAGGGGCTTAAACCCCAGATCCGCAAGCATATGGTTATTTACGATGACAACGTACCGCTGGAAACCTTTATTAAGAAGGCAGTAGGCATTTCTCAACATCTCTCAGCGTGTCCTTCTACAAAGTCTGTACCCAGCTTCCCTCCACTCCGAACACCGTCACCCCAACGAGACGCGGAGGAGCCTATGATTACTGACTCCTATCGCCTGGATCCTGCGGAGAGGAAACGACGAATTAATAATCATCTGTGCCTATATTGTGGAGAAGCCTCTCACTTCATCAGTGCCTGTCCAGTCCGCCCGCCTCGCCCAATGGTGAGTACCGTATCTATTACTCCGGCCATGTCTCTATTACCCCATATTACCGCTGAACTAATAGTAAACTCTCGTACTCTCCCCATCTATGTGCTCGTGGATTCCGGAGCGGCTGGCAATTTTGTTTCATCACACTTCATTGCTAAACATCGCATTCCCACCGTTCAAAATGAGGTCACATACCAAATTACCACAATCCAAAACTCACCATTGGGCGATGGTAAGATATCTCGCCGGACCAGAAAAGTGACCCTCGTCTCCCAACACAACCACCGGGAACATCTGACCCTCCTAGTACTCCCGCGAGCCAACGTGGATGTCATCCTGGGCAGACCATGGCTCATTAAGCACCAACCCCGCATAGATTGGAGCACAGGAGAGGTCCTGGAGTGGGGCGCAACGTGTGAGGACCACGGCTACCATCCTTCCTCGTCAGATACAGAGTCTCCATACCGTCCTATCCCTCTGCACGCCACCACCATAGAGAGCCCTGCCACTCAATCCGCCACCGCCATTCCCCCCGTCTATCAGTCTTTCACCGATGTCTTCAGCAAGGAACGGGCCACACAACTACCACCGCACCGGCCCTGGGACTGTAGTATCGACCTGCTGCCAGGCGCCAAACTACCCCACGGGAAGATCTACCCCCTCTCACGTCCTGAGCAGGAAGCCATGGAGAATTACATCCAGGAGGCTCTCCAACAGGGGTTCATCAGACCTTCCACGTCCCCAGCAGCATCCAGTTTCTTCTTCGTCCCCAAGAAGGATGGTGGGCTCAGACCTTGCATTGACTACCGGGTGCTCAACGACGCCACGGTGAAATTCGCCTATCCACTTCCTCTAGTGCCAGCTGCCTTGGAGGAACTACGGGAAGCCCGCGTCTTCACCAAACTCGACCTCCGCAGTGCATACAACCTGATCCGTATCCGAGAAGGAGATGAGTGGAAGACCGCCTTCATCACCCCCACCGGTCACTATGAATATCAGGTGATGCCCTATGGCCTGGCTAACAGTCCTTCCGTATTTCAGAATTTCATGAACGAAATCTTCCGCGACTACCTCCATCGATTCGTAATCATCTACATTGACGATATCCTCATTTACTCACGTAACCTAAAAGAACATCAAGACCACGTCCGTCAGGTTCTCCAACGCCTCCGTGAGTACCAACTCTATCTAAAATTAGAAAAATGTGAATTCCATCAGCCCTCCATCTCCTTTCTCGGATACGTGATCACTGCGGAGGGAGTTCGCATGGAAGCCGGCAAGGTGGACGCAGTGGCCAAGTGGGCGGAGCCCAGGACGGTGAAGGAGCTTCAGCGTTTCTTAGGCTTCGCTAACTTCTACCGACGCTTTATAAAGAACTATAGCCTCCTATCGGCTCCACTCACTTCCCTCTTAAAGGGAGGACGCCGGGTACTACAGTGGACTCCAGAGGCTCAGCAAGCCTTCGACCGTCTAAGGCTAATGTTCACCACCGCTCCCATCCTCAGGCACCCCGACCCTTCAAGGCCCTTCGTGGTGGAGGTAGATGCGGCGGACGTGGGCGTAGGAGCTGTGCTGTCCCAGTGGTCTGATGAACCCCGATCCCTCCATCCGTGTGCGTACTATTCCAAAAAACTCACCCCAGCTGAGCAGAATTATGGGATTGGAGACCGCGAACTGCTGGCCATAAAGCTCGCCCTCGAAGAGTGGCGGCACTGGTTGGAAGGAGCCCAGTTCCCCTTCACCGTAATAACCGACCACAAGAACCTCCAGTACATTCAGAACGCCAAGAGACTAAATGCCCGCCAAGCTCGCTGGTCATTATTCTTTGCCCGATTCAATTTCCACATTACTTACCAACCCGGCCACAAAAACACCAAAGCAGACGCCCTATCACGTATGCACTCACCTGAACCTACCTCTGACGATCCTGATCCAATTCTACCCCCATCTGTCTTTCTCGCACCCATACTATGGCAGCTGGATGAAGATATACGGGCCGCCACCTTCGAGGAACCTGCACCACCGGAGCTTCCCCCGGGTCGTGTCTATGTCCCAAGCCGTCTCAGACCCCTTCTGCTGGATAGTACGCACACGTCCCCCGGCTCAGGACATCCTGGCAGCAGGCGAACCCTCTCGCTCCTCCAGCAGAAATATTGGTGGCCCAACATGAGCAGGGAAGTGGAACGGTACGTCCAAGGATGTTCGGTCTGCGCCGTCAACACAACCCCACGCCGCTTACCCGAAGGTAAATTACAACCGTTACCTATTCCCCGCCGACCCTGGACACACTTGGGCATTGACTTCGCCACAGACCTGCCCCCCTCTCAGGGTTACACCACAATTTTAGTGGTAGTCGATCGATTCTCGAAAGCTTGCAAATTAATACCTCTCAAAGGTCTCCCCACAGCACTAGAAACCGCAGAGGCACTATTCCACAATGTATTCCGGAACTTCGGACTCCCAGAAGACATCGTGTCCGATCGGGGACCCCAATTCATTTCCAGGGTCTGGCGGGCCTTCTTCCAACTTCTGGGTACCACAGTCAGCCTGTCATCCGGATATCACCCTCAAACGAACGGGCAGACCGAACGGAAAATACAGGAAATCTCCCGCTACCTTCGGACGTACTGTTCCCAACATCAAAACACCTGGAGCCAGTATCTACCGTGGGCTGAGTATGCGCAAAATTCCCTCCGTCAAACCTCTACTGGTCTAACCCCATTCCAATGCATTCTAGGTTATCAACCAGCTCTGTTTCCATGGACTGGAGAGTCCTCCGAGGTGCCCGCGGTAGATCACTGGTTCCGAGAGAGCGAGAGGGTGTGGGACTCAGCGCACGTCCATCTCCAGCGGGCAGTACGGAGGCATACGGAACATGCCAACCGCCGTAGGTTACCCAACCCAGTTTACCTCCCCGGGGACCAGGTATGGTTGTCCACTCGAGACATACGCCTCCGGCTGCCCAGTAGGAAGCTGAGTCCCCGCTACATAGGGCCCTTCACCGTGCACTCACAGATCAACCCTGTCACCTACCGTCTAAACCTACCTCCACATTACAGAATCGCCCCCTCGTTTCACGTTTCCCTACTCAAGCGCCACACTGAACCCCTGTTCCCTTCCTCCACAGAGTCGGAGTCACCTCCTCCTCCCGACCCGCCAGAGATCCTTGGAGATAACATCTACCAAGTCCAAGAAATCCTAGACTCCCGGCGGCGGAACGGCCAGCTCCAGTACCTAGTGGACTGGGAGGGGTTCGGACCCGAGGAGAGATCGTGGATACCCCGTGACGACATCCTGGACCCGACTCTCCTCGAGGAATTCCACCGCCAACATCCCGAACGCCCAGCTCCCAGAGGTCGTGGTCGTCCCCGTCGCCGTTCTTGGGTGCCAGGAGTCACCCGTGGAGGAGGGGGTGATGTCACACCCTCTGCACGTTCCCTCAGCCCCAATCACCACGATCCTCCACCAACCAGCCAATCACCACCACAGCACACCCGTGAACCATCACCAGAATACTAATCACCGTCACCTGCACCAGCAATCACCACACCCTTTATATACCTACCTCTGCCACTCACTCATCGGCTGGTATCGAAGTTGCATGGATGCTTCTCTGTGGATCTTCTCCCCCTCCTGTTGTCTCTCCTGTGCTCCTCGTGGATTCTTCCGATGTTCTCCTGTGCTCCTCGTGGATTCTTCCGATGTTCTCCTGTGCTCCTCGTGGATTGCTCTGATGTTCTCCTGTGATACACGTTAATCGTGTTAAAGGGAAGTGACTATTGCTAATGCTATGATCCTTATGAACTTGAACTCACCTGTTGTGTTTGTTTGAAGATTTGACCACAGAGACCTTAATTCACCCGATTGCACGTGTGTTGTGCTGTGCACGTTTGTTAATAAATACCTTGAAAGATACTCACCTTCTCCCTTTGTGTGTGGTCGTGACAATATGTACATACGTTAAACATTGAATGGGGTCAAATTGACCCCAAGGATAACAGGAGGGTTAAAGCTGCACTGAAACTGCAATTTGGACCTTCAACTAACTGTTGTAACTCTAGAAAAATTTTATTCTGGAAGTGAACTAATCTTTAAAAACATACAAAACTGCTAAAAATCTTGATGAATTGGTCTTGCAACACATTCTCACTCCCAACTCGTCACATATTGACGCTTGGTCAGAACCCATTGGCGAGTCACCTTTTGACGCTCTGGATACCCTTTAGCATAATTTTTTGACTTAAAATATCATTTGCACAACCAATGCTGATGTAAGACTTCTTCTGGCAGCATTTTTTTTTTTTTTTTTGGAATTTGCACACAGACAGACTGCGGCACACAGGATCTGACCTTTAAGGTGGACAGAGACGGCAATCGCGTATATTCCTCTTACAAATCAAACGTTTTGCCTCCGAAGACTTGAGTATAAATACTTTTTGAATAAATGATGACTGTACTTGTATCTGCCTGTTATATCTTGTGTTGTATTGGCAAATGGTAGGTTTAGGTACAGGGGTTGGGTTATGTGCTCATAAATGTATAAAGGTGTGTAATATAAATAAAACAGTTGTGACTGTTTACAATGAAAAACCACACCCCAACATATATACAATAACGGCAATATTAACTTATTACCCAATATATAATTTAATCATGACGATAAAATTCCCAGTGCCTTTCGTTGGCATATTGACACCAAGAGTTTCTTATTTAATGCAATAAAGAACCCTGAACGTCGAAAAATTATGCTAAAGGGGTACCCTGAGCGTCCAAAAGTGATGCCAAAGAGTCCTGACAAAATGTCAATATGTGACGAGTTGGGAGTGAGAATGTGTTGCAACTAAAGTATAGACCACAGAATTTAATGTTCTTCTTCACTTCATGCAATAATTAAGAGTTTCTGCTCTTTAAGGTCTCTCCTGCATGAACTGCTTTGGTTGCTTTTCAAAAAGACTGGCTATAACATGAGGAAATAATGCAGGCAGTGAGTGATATTACTGGCTGAACGTTCTAAACATCCTTCACTGATGAATCAGTGTGTTGTGTCTGCACAAGACATTTCATTTGTCAACAAACTGGAACATCTTGTTCATGAATGAGCTGAACTAATAAGGTGTGAGGATCTGCTGACCGACAATAACTGACCTAAAGAGGCCTGGCATCATGTAAGCAAATCTTGTTTAATAAGGAGAGAAAATGTGGCGTTAGAATGGTGTGTTAAAATAACTGATGACCACACTGCAATGTATGGATGTTATTTGAAACTGGATTACTGTTTTTACAGTACTGTTTTTTACCTTTCTACAGCTTAATGAAAGTGAAGGCCAGAGGTAGCAAAATCTAGGAAAACTTAATTGATTTGTTTTCTTGTCTGTCTGTCTATCTATCCATCATCTTATGTGATCTGAAAGAAATTCAGTGGTTTGGAATGACAAGGTAAATAATGACTAAATTTTAATTTTTGGGTGAGCTATCTCTTTTTTAGATAAAAATAAAATAAAAAACACAAGTCACAAGGAAGAGTAGAAATCACCAAAGGCTCACCAAAACCAACCCCTTGTTAAGTTCACTGGACATCTTGGAAACCCTCCGTTTCTATAAATATCACTGTGGTAAAACCATAATGCACTACAAAATAGTGAAAAACACAGATCCATTAGCAAGTACGACCTGTACTCTCAACACAACCACCATCTATAGACCCACATTCTCACCCACTCTTTAGAAAATAACACACCAGAGCTATTAAACAGCTCTAACCTGGAGATGTCAAGGAATAATTCCTAGAATTGCTTATTCAACAATGAGAAAAAAGGACAGAGAAAAAAATAGAGAGGGCAAAAATAAGTTATTATAACCATTCAGTGTAATCCTTAGGGTCAGAATGAAAAATAGCACCCTTCCCGATGCACAAACAAGATACTACTGCTAAGACTGTGAGAGAAAAACATGTTTACATCTGCAAAATGGTTCCGTGTGAATTGGTAGATATTCTGACATGTTTTCTGGGTGATCAATTACTTGCTATTTTTGTTTGTTTTTTAGCAGTGGTCGCTTTTACAAGAAGTCAAAATGTTTGAGTGTGTGTGAGAGAGACTGTCGGGAATTCATTGTAAACACCAAACATTTAGCCCTGCATTTTCGTTATATACACAGTAAATCAACAAAAGTGCTCACTTTCTCACAGACGGATTGATGGAGTAGTTGGAGTAGGTGTTTTAGAGTTTAAACCAAAAGAAACCTAAAAGTGCTGTTTAACTTGAGTCAGCTAAAAAGAGAGTGACCCATCCAGCCCTGTAAAAATGATTTCACTGACTAGGCTAAATCCTTCATGAATTTTCTTGCTCTCTCTCTTCTATCTTTCTGTTCACGTTCTTGATTTTCCCTGCTGAAACTGCAGATATAGTCACTAGTGATATAGACATGAAAACATGATGCAGAAGATGTGAAACACAAATGTACTTCACTAAACATGCATTCACCTGTTCCTATTGAGTACTGCCAAATATTTCAACCCAGTTCTTCTCAATTAGGTGGAATTGTGGCAATTGTCCTAACCTAATTTTTTGTGCCAATAGTAGCTCTTTTTTAAATCAATTCAGCTTTTCCAGTTACAAATGACATTTAACAACAAGTAGAGCCAGCTGTCCAATGAATCAGATCATTTGGTTTAAAAAACAATCCTACTAATTCTTTTGTAGAGCTTCAAAATCTATTTCATATTGAACCAATTAGTTTAGACTTTTTTGACTAATGAATGTTTTCGATAATAAATGATTCAACAATTCACTGAGTGCCCGTACATCACTCCCTGTGCTTGCGCATTTACATCTGTTAGTAGTGAAACATTTAGTGAAATTCTGCTGTTTTTTCGCTGGTTTTATCTCAGTCAGTTCTATTTAGTGTGCATGTACCTATTAAAGTATTGTTGTTTCTCCAAATATACAGTCAAGCCTGAAATTATTCATACCCCTGGCAAATTCTGACTTAAAGTTACTTTTATTCAACCAGCAAGGTTTTTTTTTTTTTGACTGGAAATGACACAGGCTTCTCCCAAAAGATAATAAGACAATGTACAAGTGGCATCATTGTGAAAAAATATATATATATTTCTCTGCTTTTATTTATATTTGAACAAAAAGTAGCATGTCCAAAATTTTTCATACCCTTTGCAAACTGTCACAGTCTATGGGAAAATCCAAAGTTCTATACCATTCCAAATAGTCCAATATGTCCTAAAGCATCCCAATTACCCTGATTCATCAGGAACAGCTGTTTTAATCAACTCAACAGGTGAAAAACAGAAGCTCTCTGCGGTTGGTTTGTGGACATTCATGTCTAAGACAAATGAGCTCACTGAGGACCTGCGGCTGCGCATTGTGGCTGCTCACAAGTCAGGAAAGGGCTATAAGACCATATCTAAATGTTTTAAAGTTCCAGTGGCTACAGTGCAAAGTATTATTAAAAAATACAAGACGTTCCGCACTGTGAAAAATCTCAGAGGACATGGTCGGAAGCCAAAAGTGACACCTGTGCTGACCAGGAGGATAGTGAGAGAGGATCACCAAGGATAATCAAGGATCACCACCAAGGCCATCCTGATGAATCTGGACTCTGCTGGTGGCAACATCTCAAGGCAGACAGTCCAACGGACACTGCACACCGCTGGATTCCACGGACGCAGACCAAGGAAGGACACCGCTTGGCCTTTGCAAATGCTCATCTGGACAAAGAAGAAGACTTCTGGTCTTCTGTTTTATGGTAAGATGAAACAAAAATGTAATTGTTTGGCCACAATGATGTAGCCTTCGTTTGGTGTAAAAAAGGAGAAGCCTTCAACTCTAAGAACACCACCCCCACTGTCAAACATGGTGGTGGGAACCTAATGTTTTGTTTTTTTGTTTTTTAGCCGGTGGACCAGGGAACCTAATCACAGTAAACGGCACCATGAAAAAGGAGCAATACATCAAAATTCTCAGCAACAACATCAGGCAGTCTGCAGAGAAACTTGGCCTTGGGCACCAGTGGACATTTCAGCACGACAACGACCCAAAGCACACAGCAAAAGTGGTGAAGAAATGGTTAGCAGACAAAAACATTAACGTGTTGCAGTGGCCCTGCCAGAGTCCTGACTTAAATCTAATTGAGAATCTGTGGAGGGAGCTAAAGATCAGGGTGATGGCAAGGAGACCCTCCAACCTGAAAGAGTTGGAGCTCATTGCTAAAGATGAATGGGAAAAAATACCAGTAGAGACATGCAAAAAGCTGGTTTAGCAATTATAGGAAGCGTTTAATTTCTGTAATAGCCAAAAAATAAGGCTTTTCTATTGATTATTGAGAAGGGTATGAATAATTTTGGACATGCCACTTTTTGTTCAAATGTAAATAAAAGATGAGTAATATTTTTTCCACAATGATGCCTCTTGTACATCGTCTAATTATCTTTAGGGAGAAGCCTGTGTCATTTCCGGTCCAAAAAAAAAAAAAAACTGCTGGGTGAATAAAAGTAACTTTAAGTCAGAATTTGCCAGGGGTTTGAATAATGTCGGGCTTGACTGTATTTGATTTGATTTATTCTGTAATTCATGGGAATCAATAAGTGGTTAATCTAAGTATTTAATATTTCTAATTAATTACGGCGAGCTAATAAAATGTTCAATCCATTTTCTCTTCACAGAAACATTTTAGTGTATTTACATAAAAACATTTAGCATGTTTTTAAAGCCATTTTTCTTGTAAGGATGGTTGGCTGCTCCCCACAGTGTAAATAATTTCAGTTTTTACTATTATCTAGGGACATTTGGTTCCCACTGTGTTGGCAAAGCCTGACCGACACAGACACTTTCCCTGAGGGATTCTGTGTGCTGGTCCTAATCACTAAGGTTTCTGCAATAACAGTGCAGGTGGAGTATTTACTGCATGTATAAACAAATAAACCAGAAAAAATATTAATAAAACCAGCCATTTGTGTAGGACAAATCTTGCCCAAAAATAGACAGCACTGTCTCTGCTCACTCTCTCTGGCTAGCAGACCGAATGTCAAAACATCCTGTGTTCTACATTGTCATTTCATCTAATTCCCTGTTGTAGGAAGTTTGCTTGCTTCTCTTCCCAAAGACCTTCAATGTCTTTTATTCAGCAGATATTACAAATGCTGAGACTCAACTAATTACAAAATGACTGTCCTGTTTGCATCACTAATATGAGAAACGCTCCCAATTTAGAAGAGCTGAACCACTGATGAAAAAATAAATAACTTTGTCTATCCAAAAGAGAAGGAGAAAGACACTAAGACAAAACTTTTTAGGATGAAGTGGCTTTTGATAGTTATAAATATACAAAAAAAACTACCATGATGAATTGTGGAATCGATGGCTCAGGATAAACCCATAAAATAATTATCAGGTAAAATATTAAATAGTTGTTTAGAATATTTTAATAAGGGAGGAAAAAATGGAAACACCTGGGCTATTTTCTTGAATATATATTTTAATGATTTGGGAGTTTTTCTCATGTTACAAAACATGACAAAAAAAGACAACAAAATCCTTTCAATTCAAAATAAAATAAAATAAAATAAAATTAAATTAAATAAAATAAAATAAAATAAAATAAAATAAAATAAAATAAAATAAAATTAAATTAAATTAAATTAAATTAAATTAAATTAAATTAAATTAAATTAAATAAATGTACCTAAGTTCAACTAATCATGGCAATGGCTGAAAAAGTAATATTATTTTTACTTTAATATTTAATATCTAATTCAGTCAAGACTGTTTTTTATGTTTTTGCTTATTATTGTCACCATTTGAGTCTCCATTGTCCTGTCATCACAAACTCTTGCACTACACATCTTGGACTTCATCCCCCACAAGCCACTGCAATCAAATGAAATGAAATGAAATCAAATTATAGTTAGGCTGAACTATCTGCAATACCAGGCATTGCCACAAGGAAACGGTCGTACGCCAAGCTGGAATCTGACGTGGAGATAAGTACTTTTCCACGTCAAAGACGGTTTTTATAAATCTGTACTTTGACGTGGATTTGATTGTACGAACACTCTAAGATCAAATCAGTGCGTAAGAAAGTTTTATAAATGAGGCCCCTGGACTCCCTCCCGTGTTTGATTCTCGCTGCCAGCCCCGACCTTTCTGCCTGTTTTTTGACTACGATTTCTGCCTGCCCCTTTGTGTTTGTTTGTTTTACTCTTATCTAATAAATGCTGCGAATGGATCCGCACGTCTCAGTCCGTCCTTGTGACAATTATTATTATCAGCTGCAGTTGAAAACAGTTTTTCTTTTCAGGATCCTTTGATGAATAAAATGTTCAAAAGAACAGCATTTTTAAAAATGAAAATGCTTTTGTTAGAAATGCAAACATCTGTGCTGACACTTTTGACAAATATAATGCTTGCTTGCTAAATAAAGAAAAGAAAACATGTCTTGGAGACTGTTTTGGCTCTTCAGAGAATATAAAGCTGTGGTCCTCTTCATTTCTTTCTCTGTTTGTCAGTTTCCACACTTTCTTAAACAACTTTTAACTTTAATATAACACTCATCTGATCATCGCACCAACAGCATGCTGACAAAGTGCAGAATAAAACAAATTAACAAAGCTGCCAGTCAGCTTTGTTAATGCAAATACTACAAAAGCTCATGAATAGTCATGGTGAAGAGAAAGCAGGTGTTTGTAAGGCAAAGATTAAAAGATATGGACTTTGAACCCGTCCAGAACATAATAAGAACCTCCAAAGGCCAAACAAACAAATCACCATCCGGCTCTGAGTGACTGACACTTCATCTTTGTAATAACCTTGGGCCGAGACAACAGCACAATGGAAAAGTGCCAGCTTTTATTGGATTTTCTGAACTGCAAAGCCCTGCAGTGAACACCGGCCCAATTGTGCAGGAACTTCTTGTTTTCTTTTTCCCCCTCCGTTCTTCCGACATTTTTCCCTCCTCTGGCTAAAAGTCAAATCCTCTCTATTCTTTCTGCTTCTCTGTATAGTACACTCTCTCACTAAGTGGAAATGTGAGGTAGTTTACTAAGAGGTGTCTATTGTACTGAAACATTTGTTGATGTGTTGTATTTTTCAGGTGCTGGTCGCTTAGGTTTGCATTTAGTATGTATAACAGGTCCAAAAGTCAAAAGTAGTGGTTTAAATAAATGGCAGAGGAAGACTCTGGTTGCATTAACAAGGAATAGAAAGCTCATTTCGAATGCTATTACAGAGAAAAACACCAGTCAAATTGTCACAGAATGCTGTTGTAAATCACAATCGTGTCACTCTTGAACTTTTCTGGTAAAATGTATTACTGCCTAGAGCAACCATCAAACATTTACCACATGCAGTACTAGCACAATGATTTATTATAGAGAGCGCGACAAGCACTTCAACCAATCTCTGGTCATTTCATTTGTCAATGTTCAACAGATCCGTTCAGCATGCACTAAAAGCTTTAAGTTTCTTTGTTCTGCAGAGGACAGCAGATTCCCTTTTCATGTGTCTGCTGTGATTGGGTTTCAAAGTATCAGTCCTCACATGACTCATCCTTACAGACTCCATTTCTTTCTAAGGGCCCGGATGAGATTATTCTCAGCTCTCCAATAATCACAAAGACTGGCCAATTAAAACCTGGTTTAACAAAGAGGTCAAGACGTAGCTTGTTAGCATGTTCTATTTAGCACCTGTTTGATGTCCTAAACACACCATCTGGACCTAAAAAGCACGTTTGTCAGTGTGTTCTGACAAATAACATTGTTTCCAAGCAATAAATGAACATTATGAATAAATTATTTATTTAAAAAAAATGCTAAATTCACTTTTACAATGAGGGAAAAAATAATTCGATTCCCTGCTTATTTTGTACATTTGCTCACTGACAAAGAAATGATCAGACTATAATTTTAATGGTAGGTTTATTTAAACAGTGAGAGACAGAATAACAACAAACAAAATCCAGAAAACGCATTTCAAAAATGTTATGAACTGATTTGCATTTTAATGAGTGAAATAAGTATTTGATCCATTATCAATCAGGATCATTTCTGGATCCCAGGCGATTAGGAGCACTCTCTTAAAGGAAATGCTCTTAATCTCAGCTTGTTACTATATAAAAGACACCTGTCCACAGAAGCAATCAATCAAATTCCAAACTCTCCACCATGACCAAGACCAAAGAGCTGTCCAAGAATGTCAGGGACAAGATTGTAGACCTACACAAGGCTGCAATGGGCTACAAGACCATCGCCAAGCAGCTAGGTGAGAAGGTGACAACACTTGGTACGATTATTTGCAAATGTAAGAAACACAAAACAACTGTCAATCTCCCTCCCTGGGGCTCCATGCAAGATCTCACCTTGTGGTTTCAGTGACCATGAGAACGGCGAGGAATCAGCCCAGAACTACACGGGAGGATCTTGTCAATGATCCCAAGGCAGCTGGGACCATAGTCACCAAAAAAATAAACAAAAATTGGTAACACACTACACCATGAAGGACTGAAGGACTGAAATCCAGCAGCACCCGCAAGGTAGGGGTGAGCGGGGCACAACCTAACGCAGGGTTAATTGTAACACACGTGGTTCAAATATTTCCACACATGCTAGCATAACCAAATTTACGGTATTTACTAGTTGCCATAACAACACTATGCAGAGAAAAAAAAGCGCCAAAATTCAAAAGCATTTTGAAGCTATCACTTAATATTTATGTTACCATAGTAAAAGTTTTCTATTTCTGGCTGAAGTAAACTTTTCATTTCAGTTTTTTAGTATTCATTTAAAATTAGACAAAACTGCTATTATTTTAATCTACAATTTGTTATTTATCAGTTTAGAACACTGTGTTACAATATGCCCCGCTGTTATTAAACTATGGTATTCCATGACATTAGCGGTGCAGTTTACACTATTGACTTTGTCAAAGGATTTTGATAAGAAACCAAAAGAAACAGGTGAATAAACATTGATTGTGTGAATAAACACAATCAATGTTTAATGTTCAGATGTTATTATTTCAAGAAATGTAAAGCATTTTGGCTCGTTTATGTGTGTCGTGTTCTATAAGAGTTGTGTGTGGAGGGAGGGGAGTGTTTTTCTGAATGTCTAAATGTGTTTCATCTATTTGTCCACATTGTTTTGAACTACTGTACAGCTGTGTGTTGCGATCAGGGCCGTTCAAAGCATTGTTGCGATGTGTTCGTTGACAAAATATTTTATTTTGTTGTGTATATTTTTTTCATTCTATCAGATAACATTTTAAGCTGTCATATGGTCGTGTTACAACGTGCCCCTCAGATGTTACAATGTACCCCACCTACGGGGCATGTTGTCACGTTTCACTTCCTTTCTTTTGAGGTAAATAACGAAAAACATATACACTGTAAATATAAAACTAAGCGATATATTAGTCCTAGACAAGTGTGAAAATTATGTGGATAAAAATTGTACTCTGAACCCCAAGTGGATTTACATAAACCGCGAAATTCAAAAAGTGTTAGGTTGTGCCCTGCTCTTCCCTACCCCTGCTCAAGAAAGCACATGTACAGGCCCGTCTGAAGTTTGCCAATAAACATCTCAATGATTCAAAGGAGAACCGGGTGAAAGTGTTGTGGTCAGATAAGACCAAAATCGAGCTCTTTGGCATCAACTCAACTCGCTGTGTTTGGGGTAGGAGGAATACTGCCTATGACCCCATGGGGGGGGGGGGGGACGATGGACAAGGCCATGTACCGTCAGGGCTAGGGCATTTGATCCAAAAAGGGCATTTAAAAATGGGTATTCCAGCATGACAATGACCCAAAACACATGGCCAAGGCAACAAAGGAGAGGCTCAAGAAGACGCACATTTAAGTACTGGAGTGGCCTAGCCAGTCTCCAGACCGTAATCCCATAGAAAATCTGTGGAGGGAGCTGACGGTTTGAGTGGCCAAATATCTGCCTTAAAACCTTAATGACTTGGGGAGGATCTGCAAAGAGAAGTGGGACAAAATCCCTCCTGAGATGCGTGCAAACCGGGTGGCCAGCTACAAGAAATGCCTGACCTCTGTGATTGTCAACAAGTACTAAGTCATGTTTTGCAAAGGAGTCAAATACTTATTTCACTCATTAAAATGCAAATCAATTTGCAACTTTTTTGAAATGCGTTATTTTTTAAAATTCTGTCTCTGTTCACTGTTCAAATAAACCTACCATTCAAAATCAGCAGGGAATCATTTTTTTTGTACGTTTGAACATAAATGTGTGTACACAACCACCCTATAACTATAAAAATCCACCTATCCTTTTTTTAATCCCCATAAATCATAAGCAGTGTCTCAGAACAAGCCATTTGCAGAATCTGTAAAAAGTGACATCACATTTTACAGGCCCCACCCACTACTGTTGACGGACACTGACGTATTAGCAGCATTCAAGTAAGAAATGCCTTCTTTGAGTGATTTTCTGTTTTTATTTTATTGTTTGGGTCATATGAACAGTGTAGACATCAGTAGAGGTACTGTATATTATGCTGCTGTCACCTAATACACAGATCTAATATAAACATGCCATTTATTTCACAGCTGTTTACAACCTGTTTACAGACAGGCATTTAAAGAGAAATGCACGAAAACAGTATATTTCTGCTTCAACTCAAAATAAGCCTAGACATTTTCAAAATTATTGAATAAATGATCTGTGGGTGCAACTTCACAGGCACATTCTGGGGACACCTGAGACTTATATTACATCTTTTAAAAAGGGCATAATAGGTGCCCTGTAAGTATTCTGACATTTTTTGCAAGTAATGAATGAGTAAGATATTATACAAGATAAAAAACTACATATAGATTTATGATAAGAGATGGTAACCAGGCAACTGACACTGACATGAATGGGATGCTAACGGATAATTTTCCTCCAGGTATGACTGACCTCCTTGGTTATAACCAATCGATACTGATTCAACGCAACATGCCTGACATTCACTCCAGTGTCTTTGAGATCACCAGGTTTCATTTGAGACTTTTTACAAAACCTTAAAACTCACAGAACTCAATAAGAACCAAGGTTTATTAAGTTCTGAAACAGAGTGCAGGGGAAATGTTTTCTTATTTTCTTGGGATCTGTAGAAGTCGGATAGCAGTGTGAGATTTTTTTTTTTTCATTCCATTCAGTTTTTGCAACAACATGGTCATTTTCAGCCAAACTTAAAGGTCAGGTCAGGCAATGAACCAATGGTTCAGCTGAAAGGCCATTGATAAAAAAGTAATCATAAATACACGCTTTTCTGCAACATACAGTAAATATTACAGCCATCAGATCTCTGCCCTGAAGAAACTCGTGTTTATTTCAACAACCATCAATATTTTCAGAAGATATAACACTCACAGGAAAAAAGTACACTCACAAGAAAAAAGACTCATACATAAAAGTTGAAATTTAAAAGTGAACTTTGGTTATTTTATGCTGTTTCACATATTGCCTTTCTTCCTCAAGAAGTACTTTGAGTTGATGTCTATGCAGACATCAAAGCTATTTCTCTTGAGACAAAACCACACGTCTCCAAGGGCATTTTGAATTCAAATTCAGAAGCGGGAAACAAACCTTCTGAGGAATGGCTTGTTAATTGGATGGATATATGGTTGGTTTGTAGAACAATAAATAGAATGACAGAACAATAGATTTCATTTTCATCCAACCTCACAATGCATTATGAACAAAATGTTATCAGTGATTTCCTGGATAGATGAATGTGAACAAACTGCACATAACGGAAGTCTAAAACATTACAAATTATCATGACTTTTGTCCACATTGCTGTATTGTGGCCAATCGTATCTGAAACCCTGCTGGATTCTCTGTATTTGACCCCAGGACTTTAGTGATGGATGTCAGCTGCCTCAGACCTCCTTCTTCACTCCACGAACCCACATTACTCTTCCTTTCAGATACAGAGTGGCAGTGAGAGCTTATGTCACAATGAATGCTGGGAAATATGTTTTCCTGGGCCCAAACGGATTATGTGTCTGCAAACTCATAGGTCCTTATTCATCTCAAGGTTAGAGCCGTGACTTCCAGCACTCAGTCTTCAGCAAAAGAGGGATGGGGGAATAAGAGAGAGAGAAGGAACAAAAGGGCGAGTGAAGAAAAGTGTTGTTTTTAAGAGCATCTCTGTCAGAAAATGCACATTATGGGTTGTCACATCCATCAGTGTGTACGGTCCAGGCAGATGGAGCTAGATGAACACAAATGAGGGAATGCTGGAACATAAACCAGATAGCACCTCAAACATCATTCATGCTCGAATCAGACTCTGAAACGAATGGTATTGAATACAATCTACTTTAGATTTGACCCATTTGTACAAGCCATTATGTAAAATATCCATTCTGGCTGTAGAGTGCTAAGAGTGTGAACGGATGTATGGATGTGTTAGACTGTTGAGATAAATCAATATTTCAAGCCATTGGGAAGAAAAGAAAATGCGAACCTGGACACACTGAAGCAACTAGAGTGGATCTTATAAAACACGTCCAAGTGTACGACATTCAAAGACTACAATTAAGGACATTTCCTCACTAATTGTTTATTTTTAATCCATGTAATGCAATCATTTTAATGTCTGTAATAATGCCAGCAAAATTAATTCTACCAGAGTCCCGAATGAACATTCATCAAGAACCAAATGCAAGTAAAATTTGACTTTGGGAGACATGCCACATTGCCTATTAAAATAACACCATAGATGGCTGAATGACAAGTTAAATTGTTCTGAAAGAGGTAATGTGAGCAAATGAAGTACAATCTACTAAGAAAACTTGCTTAGTCATGCATCTTTTGTTACAGATTCTGTATATAATTGCAGGACATTCAGTAACACATTTTTCACATTATGCCACTGAAATGGATATCTAATGCACAAAACCACTCACTTTCACTCACTTAATTTACATTAAATCACTTGCTCACCAATAGATAAAAACATTATTTTACATATTAGATGGCTTATTAGATTTTCCTAGCAATGTCATTGAAAATCCATTTTTAGTTTCCCAAAGAACTTTTTCAATGTAATCTCATGATAATTTATATGTATTTTACGTAAAATGTGGTTCTAAAAAACGTACATTTGCTTCCGTTTTTTTCAGACATAAAAACGATGCATTTACACTATCAAATACTTGCATGTTTTCAGCATATTAACATACATTACTGACATACTGACAACACCTGAAAATGAATCCTTATGAATATTGATATCACGGCATTAATTTTATTAGTTTTCAGTTGTCATATCAATGGCATTATGTTCGAAACTGCCAGCTAATTTCAAAGAATAGGCCTACATAATGTTAAACAAGACTACACTTTAAACCCTTAAAATGAATAACATTTCTGCAATCGTTTAACCAGTACACATCATGTAATATTTACTTTGTTTACGATTGGACAAAAAAGGCGTTTCTCCAACATTCTGTGACTGAAAATAAAACCATAAAAAACACCAAAAAAACTAAAATACAAAAGGAATCAATTTTATTTGTGCGCTGTAATCTATACAATTGAGAGGAACAGTCACAAACTCAAGCCTTTATTCAGTGATCTTCATCTCAATCCTCAGCAGCGACCAAAAGCATCAAACCCGTGCTGATGCACACTGTAAAAAAATATTTGTTGAATCAACTTAAGATAATTTGTTAACCTGCTGCCTTAAACTTTTAAGTTCATTCAACTCAAAAAAGTTGTACTAAGTTAAATTTTTAATCTTTAACAAACCAATTTTTTTTTGTTAAGTCAACTCAAATATCTAAGTTGTCACTTAGTACAACTTAATATTTGAAGTTGACTAAACTAATTAGAGTTGACTGAACTTTTAAGGCAGCAGGGTAACAAATTATTTTAAGTTGACTCAACAAATTGTTATTGTTTTCAATAAATCAAATGGTACTCAAATTCAAATGGTACTGCTTTGAGAGTTTTGCAATAAAGAAATGATTGTCTTTGCGCTTATCTGTCTGTCATGTTTTTCTTATATTGTACATAAATAGTTATGGTTAGGTTTAGAGGTAGGAGTTGGATTTCAGTACTATATTGCCATTAAAATTTCCCTGCATATTTCGGTCAGTTACATTTTATATATTTTTATATTTGTTATAAGATGGGTAGGTTTAGATTTGGGGTTAGGTTAATGGGTCTAAAAATCTAAATCACTTATTGATAAAATGCTAAAAATGCATATTTGCTATAAAATTGGTAGGTTTAGGTTTGTATGTTAAGTGGTAAAATCTAAATCGCTTATCGATAAAAATTATAAAAATGCATTGATACAAATATCCTAATGATGGAAAAGATACGTAAATGAAAATATGTAGTGATTTGTACATTTTAAACATAATACATCCAAACTGTGCATTTTAGCATCAATAAAAACGTTCAACCTTTCAGTGAGAAACAGTTCCTAACAGAACCACGTTTATGGTTCTATAGAACCTTTTTACCACTATAAAGAACCTTTTGTAGTTCAATGGATGTTAAAGGTTCTTCATGGAACCAGATAAGAATGTAAAGGTGAGTAGATTTGCAGCAAATGTTCATCTTTGGGTGAACTATTCCTTTAAACATCCTCTGTCCCTGTGCGTGTACGAGTGGGCATGTGCGTGATGTTTATTACTACTCCCAAACACAGAACAGATGTATTCCTAATGGCAAAGCAAAGACAGTGAGGCCATGCATGTATGTGCAAACAAAAGCTCAGGTCTATCAATTTAACATTAGTTTATTATAAGCATCCAGCAGTCTCAGCAGTCCTTCTTTTCCTCTCTCTTTCACAAACACGCACATAGTCACAGAAGGATGAAGTCCAAGGAGAAGGTCATAGACAGAAAGTATTTGAAAAAGAAATTCAGTGTCTTTATGAGTCTGTTCAGCAGTGACATTCAAGTTCATCTCTTTGCTTCCTTTAAACAGCCTTTAAAAAAAAATGCTGTTCTTAAGAATGTGATGTAAAAAAAGAGTCTAAACAAAAAAGGCAGACACGTCTCCTTGCACTATAACTTCCAAACGGAAAAAAAAAAAAAAAAACGAATAAAAAAATCTGTCAAGTCTTAATTGAGGTCCAGCAGTGTAATAGCGTTGGACTATCGCACTTTGACTTAATTAAGTTCACAGGGAGAGGTTACCTAGTCTAAACGGGAAAATGTTTTCTTGCTCAGAGGGTGCATAGTAATGGAACAGCCTGTATCTTTCATCTTTTCAGCAACTAAGCGAATGAAACCTTTTCCAACATTTATTTAGTGAATCTAAGTCTTAACTGAATAATACCTAATCAAATCTTAAGTGCAGTCACCAATACAATTAAAAGTCTTTAAATTATGTAAGCACATAATTTAATTTACCGGGTATCAGGCTGTAGCTCTGACTCTGAGTCGTTATTCCTCCAACGTGCCATTATGAAAATTTTGTAATTATTAAATTTACCAATTAGCGAAGAAGTCTTGCAAGGAAAATGCTAACAATTCATTCAATTTGAAATTAGCATGACCCCTGGCAACTGAATGTTAATTCTGCAAGTTTATGAAGGCCACAAAGCAATAATCTGATTAAACTATTCTTTTAAGCAGTAATTAAAGGGAACATTATAATTGACTTCTCAGACTGTGTCTACAGGAATTGTGTAAGGAAGCAGATGACTTTATAATGTCGTTTACACCAGCTATGCTATATTTTTTCAATCACTTTTTTTTTTCTCTTTAAAAAAACAATCCATTTTGGTAATGTGTAATTATAACATATATCATACATATTTTAATTTAAAATAAACAAAAAAAATTTTTTTAATAAAAACAAATAATTAATGATTTTTTATCTATACAGTTGAAGTCAAAAGTTTACATCCCCCTTTCATAATCTGCAAAATATTAATTATTTTACCAAAATAAGAGGGATTGTACAAAATGCATGTTATTGTTTATTTAATACTGACCTAAATAAGACATTTCACATAAAAGATGTTTACATATAGTCCACAAGAGAAAATAATAGCTGAATTGATAAAATGACCCCGGGCAAAAGTTTACATCCCCTTGATTCTTAATACTGTGTTCTTACCTTTATGATCCACATTTTGTTTAGAGTCCCTTGTTTGACCTGAACAGTTCAACTGCCTGCTGTTCTTCAGAAAAATCCTTCTTTGGTTTTTCAGCATTTTTGTGTATTCGAACCCTTTCCAACAATGACTATGATTTTAAGATCCACCTTTTCACACTGAGGACAACTGAGGGATTCATATGCAACTATTACAGTAGGTTCAAACACTCACTGATGCATCAGAAGAAAAAAACATGCATCAAGAGCTGGGGGGGGGGGGTGAAAACTTTTTGAATTTAAAGATCAGGGTAAATTTTACTTATGTTGTCTTTTGGGAAACATGTAACTATTTCCTGTAGCCTCAGTACTAAATGAAAAATATGATAATTTAGGCAAAGTAAGAAAAATGTACACATCTGCATTATGTTCAAAAGTTTTCACCCCCCAGCTCTTAATGCATGGTTTCTCCTTCTGGAGCATCAGATAGATAGATAGATAGATGATGGGACTACCTTAGCGACAGCCTCACAGCAACCAAAAGCCCACAGGCATTTTAGGGAGGACAGAGTTTGCCCTGAGTGAAATGTGAACCAGCAAACATCTCATTCATGATTCAGGGTTCCTGTTCTCTGAACCACAGCTTTTGAGATGTCAGAAAACTCAGATTATGTCCCCAAGATCCTCTAGCTGTCTCTGAGACGGCAGGTGATAGACGGAGCCTTTGCCAAACACACAAAAAATTGTATTTTTAATGGCTTTGCTAGTGTCATAAGCCATGGAAAGGTCCAAATCATAAGATAAATTGGCTCGTCCAGAAGCATCTAATATGTGGTTGCAAAGCAGAAATAAGAACATCAAATAGCCAGATCAATCAGAGGATCTGTGCTCAGACTCGGAGAGGAAAAGGTTTCTCCCTCAAGCGAGCTGTTTGATGGAGGGAGCAGATCAAGGAGAAATAGGCCGAGCGGCAGCATTGATGAAGGTAAGAGACGTTTATCTGCTGGACGGATGATGGAGGTTTTGTGTCATCAAAGAGTACACAAAATTATCTACATTCCATACACTGGAATTCATTTGGATCTAATAGGATTTTAGTAAAACCCACAGGAATTGTTAAGGACTACATGTTTCAACTGCTCTTAGGGTGCAAACTCAGAACCCAAGTAGTGGGTTTTGCAGATCTGGGTAGTACTTATTAGATTAAATTACAATATAAAATACTCAGAATCAGACTACAGTTACTTTTTATGGATTACATGATTACACAATAGCAATAAATGATTCATAATTTATTGATTTAATGATTCATAATTTATTGACTTATATGCCACTATTACAGAAGGTTCAAATGCTCACTGATGCTCCAGAAGGAAAAAACCATGCATTGACTTTTTGAATTTGAAGATCAGGGTAAATTTAACTTATTTTGTCTTCTGGGATACATGTAACTATCGTCTGTAGCCTCTAAAGGGCAGTACTAAATGAAAAAAAATATGATCTTTAGGCAAAGTAAGAAAAATGTACACATCTCCATTCCGTTCAATAGTTGTCACCCCCGGCTCTTAATGCATTTTTTTTCTGGAGCATCAGTGAATGTTTGATAGATCTCAAAATCATACAGTCATTGTTAGAAAGGGTTCAAATACACTAATGTTGAAAAGCCAATGAATTTGTGGGAACTGAAGGATTTTTCTGGAGAACAGCAGGCAGTTTAACTGTTCAGGACAAACAAGGGACTCGTGAACAACTATCACTAAACAAACAAGCAAACAAACAAACAAAACAAAAAACAGCTGTGGATTATTCAGGTAAGAACACAGTATTAAGAATCAAGGGGATGTAATGACAGGGTCATTGTTATAAATTCAACTATTATTTTCTCTTGTGGACTACACACTATGTGGACTATGTGAAATATCTTATTCAGGCCAGTAGTAAATAAACAATAACATGCATTTTGTATGATCCCTCTTGTTTTGGTAAAATAATTAACATTTTGCAGATTCTGAAAGGGGGGGGGGGTGTAAACTTTTGACCTTAACTGTAAACTGGGATTATAATTTGTAAATAATCTACCTAGCTCTGGGGTTTTGTTTGAGTATATGAATATAACAAAACAAAAAAGATATTTATTATTATTGATATTGTTGTGGACAGACTAATGCAATTATGACTAAACTTGCTGCCTTCAATTTACAAAATAACATTAATTTTGATGATTTTTTTCAACAACTATGCTCAACAATTAACACTCACCAAATGTAGGTAAAATCGGACTTATAAATATATATATATATATATATATATATATATATATATATATATATATATATATATATATAAATAAATGAGCAAATAAATAAATGTAGTTACTGGCCATTTGGCTGCTAACGCTGTTAAGAATTGCAATTTAGTTATAAATTGTGAGGAACCTTGCTGTTTTTTTAATTGACATAAGTTAGATGAATCAAATGTCTGGTTTGAAATATTCATAGCTGACACATTTCAGTTTCTTCACTTCACCTGCTATTGGCAATCAAGAAAAAAAAAAAACTTTTTTGGACCTTGTACATTATATTCTGTTTAAAAAAAGAACTCACTTAATTCACTCGCGGTCATAGGGGTCTCTATAAAGTTTTTAATATTTCTCCTCAGCCTTTTTGTGGGTGTTAACTGTAAGCGACATTCTCCAAATTTCATACTTAGTCACAAATTGAAACTCAAAATTGAGCCTTTAAAAAAATGTAACTGAATAATGAGGTTTCACCCATTAAAAAAGAATAAAAAATCTCTGTTAGCACCACAACTGCCATTTCTCAGGCTTTAGCAGCTCAAATTAGTCTCAAGCAATTAAGAGCAGAAAAAGCAAAGGTCCAAGTGATGACATCCAGTTAAGCTGAATTAAATGGCAATGTGCAGCAGCAGCAAAATGATTACAATGGCTCTCGCAGCAGGTCAGTGGTTAAGGCTGACTTAAAGAGATTCAACAAATTCATAGACGTCTCATTACAGTGGATAAATATGTGATATATGTCTTCCAGTATAGCCTATTGTACTTGAGAAATCACTATGTACAATGTACTTTTTATATCTTAAACCAGGTACACAGTAAGACAATCCACATAATCCACTACATGACCTACGGACTGCCATACTAATTAACATTATCTTGTAGTAAATTGCCTTGTTTAATATTCTCAGTACGTGGCTAATGAGGTTGGCTTTTATATGAAATCCTATAAGAACATAATGTTGACAAAATAGTGCACAAATGTATGCTGTTTATGCAATTCGCATAATTCGCTTTATTGTACAAGAATCTACAAGCTCTGCATCATTAGAAGTCTACAGCAGATACCAATGATTTTAATGGTGCAAAGATCAATGTTAATTGGACAAGAGGTCCTAAAAATACCATTTCATGTCCCGCCCAGTCATTGTGCCATTGGATGGTACATTTTTCAATCATTGTATTTTTGAGCTTTGATCTTCTCTGTATAGTATTTTGATTTTAGCATGAAAACACACAAACACAAGGACTGCCAGGAAGTTTTTTCTTACTTTTTTACTGTATAAGAGCTATCTCTGTATGTGCTGGTACAGTTCGCAGTAAGCAAATATGATTTCTTTTATTTCCTAAGAGCCACATTTCATATTTTATGAATTCCACAGGTCTCAAAACAGAATAATCTTTCATTTTCACTCTTTATTCCATTTTGTTCTCTGTTGGGGCACATTGTGCAAAGGGGCCCCCAAAGAGTGATTGACGTGCCTGGATTAGCATAAACTAGCTGTGGTTCAGCACCAGCTCATACACACTCTCTCTTTCTCTCTCTCTCTCTCACACACACACACACACACACACACACACGTTGGGTTTACATGTTTTATGGGGACATTCCATAGGCGTAATGGTTTTCATACTGTACTAACCGTATTTTCTATCGCCCTACACCTACCCTACACCTAAACCTAGCCCTCACAGGAGATTGTGCACACTTTTACTTCCTCAAAAAAACTCATTGCGCAAGATTTATAAGCCTGTTTCCTCATGGGGACCTGAGAAATGTCCCCACAAGGTCAAAATCTACTGGTATTCCTATCCTTGTGGGGACATTTGGTCCCCACAACGTGATGAATACCAGGTACACACACACACACACACACACACACACACACACACACACAGTGAAGGGTCGGTGTCTCTGATACCCAAGCTGATATCATGCTACTTTGAGCAAATCATATGCTCCACAAAATTACATTCTTACATTGCGATATTACTTTTTGTATCACCAGACACTTGAATCAATTGATGCTATTATAATTTCTGACTGAGTATGATTAAACACAAGTCTATGTTCTTGAACTTTTCACCGGACAGACGAAGTGACAGCAGTTGTGGCAGGTTTATTTCCAGGTCAGCTGATCGGTGAGACTTATGAGTAACAGAAGGAAGGTTATTGAGGTCTCTGTCCTGTTTTGTCAGCGCGGGTACCCCCGAGCAAGTCGTTTCATCTTGCATCATATCAAGAGGATTGCGGTTTGTCTACAGCAAACTCCTAAAATTGAAATTCCAATTTTAGATATGTTAAAGGAGCTGAAGGTTGATAAAGCTTTGGATTTATAAGCATTTCCAGAGCTACTGACCGAGCACCTGACTTTCTTAGACTCAAGCTCTTTAAAAATTCAGGGTCATATTTGGTATGAATTTGAATACATAACCTGCAGGACTGAAACATTTATTTCTAAATGCTATGCCAATTACATTTACATTCTTGGCAGATACTTTCTTACCAAAGTGACCTACAGGAAAGTGTATATATTGTGTATATTTCAATTACAAGAACATAAAGAAAAGTGCCATGCACATACATTTTAAGGGGCAGCGGCCTAAACCAAAAAAAGACAGCATGCACACACACACACACACACACACACACACACACACACACATGTTGGGTTTACATGTTTTATGGGGACATTCCATAGGCGTAATGGTTTTTATACTGTACAAACCGTACTTTCTATCGCCCTACACCTACCCTACACCTAAACCTAGCCCTCACAGGAGATTGTGCATACTTTTACTTCATCAAAAAAACTATTGTGCATGATTTATAAGCCTGTTTCCTCATGGGGACCTGAGAAATGTCCCCACAAGGTCAAAATCTACTGGTATTCCTATCCTTGTGGGGACATTTGGTCCCCACAACGTGATGAATACCAGGTACACACACACACACACACAAACACACACAAAAGTTTTTATGATACGGTTAACAAGTTATTATTATATTTCTCTTTTGCATTAGCACTTGAGTCTTGCACCAGCAATCCTACCCTTTTTCCATACCATTGAAAATACGCTACAAGTCTGCAATACCTGAAATATGCTGCATAGGGTACATTCAACTTCAGGTCACTCGTCCACAAAAAGTGCTATAAGCAATATAATTTTTTTTTTTCTCCATTGCAGATGCGGGTTTATTAAACAGCCTAGTTGCATTGAAACGTGTATGTGGGTACATTTTTGGTGAAATGACACTGGATTGCTTGCAGCACGTTTGACGGCAGTTTCCAAGTTAAATGTTTAGTGATTGGCGCTAAATAGCATGTTCAATTTTCTCAGAAACAGCTAAACGTGACAGTGCCAACATTTTATGTTGGTTAATGCATGTATTATGGCAGTTCATGAATGGAATGTCCAGTGAGTGGCACTAAAAGGTTAATGCTCCATCGCGTTTGAAATCAAAGTACCCCCTACAAGAAACCCTATACCGAACTGATAGTGTGATCTAAAGCAAATGTGACAAAAACATTTGCTGAAACAACCATGCTGTTTTAGCTTCAATACATAAGACTTTGAAGTCTTGGAATGTCTTGAATGACTTGTAACTGAGCACTATGCATTGCAAGTGCATGGCTGTATTAGCTGAGCTACCGAGCAAATTTACCCTGTCCAAAAAACATATATGGAAGAGATTACGGACCTGTTTACACCTGGTCACTTCAAGTGTTTCCTCTGATCAGATCTGATTGTGGAAAAAAATGCCCTCGGAAATCGATCAAACCTTTTCAGTAGGTGGTCTGTGATGCATTCCAGATGAAACTGGACAAGTTCAAATGACTGTGGTTGTTGAAACCACATGTAAATTGTTCTCCTCCCAAAAAAAAGGCTATATGACATAATGTTATATTCAGATATGACATTGCTAATGCAACATGCATCACCACAGATGAGTAGCTGATTATCTCTTTTGCAAACTGATGCAAATGTTGGGGGCGTAACTATTAACGATCCCGGGACTATTGCGTAATAGTCGGTGTTATGTTGGAATTGACCTATTTCTCGGTGGTGTTTTGCAAACACCAGATTTATATTATTGGCCTGTTTACACCTGGTCACTTCAAGTATTTTCTCTGATTAGATAGCTATCTGGTCATGAAAAGGTCAGGTGTAAATGCCCTCTGAAATGTTTTTGAGATTAATTAAAATCCAAAAATTTTTAATAATTTTAGCAGGTGGTCCAACTCTCAGCTACTCATTTGCAGCAATGTGTGTTGCATTAGTGCCGTTATATCTGACTTTAACATGATGTAATTTAGCCTATAACACGCACTCACCTTAAGATCATATTTATTTCCATTTTGTGGAGACACATTTATATGGCCAATTGTAAATGAAACCGTTTTAACAAATCAGATATCTATCCAATCAGAGAAAAAGCATAAAGTGACAGTTTTACAAATCATGCCTTATGTAGGAGTATTGTGAGATTATAACACAGCATTGTGCAAGGAACCATGTAAAAATAGGTATTTTTTAATGAATCATCTGAACCTGTAAAACAAAAACTGTTGATGTTTCACTGCCTATAGTGTTCATTTCAGCTGGAAAGTGCAGTGAAATGTATGTATAGGTATGTTTTTGCATTTTTGTGGAAATGTAGACCCAAGTCACATATTTCTAGTGAGCCTGGGTTGCCTTTTTTCACACTTTTTCAGCTATTATGATAGTCAGTTTATATTTTGTTTAATTTGTGCATGAGAACGAGCAATCAACTGATGTATGAGTATGATTCATGGTTTTCTGTGATTGTGATTACTGTCTAAGAACAATTATACCGCCTTTGTGTATTAAAACATTCATGAAAACATACGCCTTTTGTTATATGGCCCTTCAAATGCCCCTTAGTACAAAAATTACACTGTTTTCATGGAATATGAGCGCAAAGTGGCATCTGTTCAAAGCCCATGTATACACACATGATAAAGGTATAGCAGTAATACTTTAGATTAGGGACCACATATTTATTAAAAACTAAGAGTTTTCCCTTCAATATGCTGCTTATTAATAGTGAGGTAGTTAAGTTTTAGTCTCGCGTAGCCAGACCTTCAGACTGATGGCTGAAGGTCTGGAATTCATGGCAGCTTTCATTGGCCAAGGCCCGCCTATAAGACCGTTTGATCGATATGTCAAACAACCAATCACAGTTTGTTTCATTCAGCGTCACGTTTCGGTGTGTGGAAATGCCCCCACAACAACAGACTGGCGTGCAACAAGTCAGTCATTGAAATAACCAGCATTGAAAGATAACGAAAAAGAGGGAGAACAAGCAGTAAGTCAGTAATTTGTTCGCGAAAGTCGCAAATGTTTTAATGCTTTTAGGAAAACGCAGAGTAAATCAGTCTGCACTTTGTTTCCCGGCAGACCGAAAATAAACGCGACACTCGCGTCTCCCGGAAGTCCGGTCAAATTCAACTAATCAGAGGACGACTTCGACATTCCTGAAGTGTTTCCAGTTAAGTGTACCATATGCATCAGACGTTTAGCCAGCGTTCCGTGGGCGTGACGTCTGAGGCTGAGACTAGTTAAGTTTAGGCATTGGGTTGGGTTTTGCAATCTAGAACATAGTCATACAGAATAACACATTAATATTCTAGTAGTTCAACAATTGGGCCTTAAAATAAAGTGTTACAAGTATAACTGAAGTTCTACAATAAAACTTCTCAATACATTTAAATAAAAAGTTTTTCAAAGAATTTCAAAGTGTCTGTACCACCAAGACTAGGTCCTGTGGTTCAAGTAATGTCAAAAATGAATGATTCATGGATGGTTCTGCTTCTAATTAAGCATCAGGGTGGAACAAGGTGAAGTTTGCACCGAGAGTGGT